>NW_027269295.1:6136225-6699501 GCF_023055355.1 Agelaius tricolor
TCTGGATTAGTTATTTTCTGATTTTTTTGAGAAACCATGGTCTGTCTGTTTGCTATTTGCTCCTGGGTTTTTTAAGGCTTATGAAGTTTTTTATTCCCTTTGCATTTCAGGTTTCATTCCCCTCCTAACTCCATTCCTCCCCATTGAACCAGCTTCTCAGTCACTGAAAATTATGATTAAACATATTTTTAAAGGCTTAATTCCCAGTTACACAGTAATACTGACAGCTGTACAATCATATTTGAAACACTCGGTCCCCACCCCACCAAAATAACGTTTCTGGCAATTTAAACCAACACTGCCATTGTGGACACAACTGCAGTTGTGTGAGAAATATGATTTAGGTTCAGAAACTTTAGATATGATACTTAACGCACACACACATTTAAAGCTATTACCTGATTAAGGCTCAGGGAAATGGAAGGACTGGTGGAGAATAAAAATGGAATTAAAATTCAAGCCAAGTATTCACTTAGATTTAAGCTAATCTGTGCTGCTCACACTGGACCTTTCAATGAGTTTGAAGGAAGAGGAGACAATTTCAAAGGAAGAAGTCAAAGTCACATGGGAGAAGCAGTTTATGCTATACCAGTTTTTGTGCTCACCCCATGGAAGCCCCCTCTGACTGTCTGTAGGTGAATTAGGTTAAATTCAAACCCCCATGTTATCAAGTCTGAGCCTGTGTCACCCAACACTCACTTCATGTTGATGGGGGGAAACATGCAGCACAGAGGCAGATGCATCTCCTCCCAGGGCAAGGGTCTAAAATAGCACAGCCAAATCATCATCTGGAGAGGCCCCTTGTGTTCTACCCCCTGCCAAAGGATCCAAAGAGAATGAGCTTTGAAGCAAAACATTTCCAGCTGCCTACTGCCAGGCAAGATGAGCACCTGAGGCAGGGTGCATAGGGCTCCACTCAAGAATAGTTCCTCCATTTTTGATGAGATAGAAAAATCCTTCCAGTGAATTCCAGAATTGCAGGGAACACACCCATCATCTTTCTTTTGACCATAAATAACAGCTTTTTCACTAAATCACCTGGAAGGAATTGCTACGCTGATAATGGTACAGAGGACTGGGATTCAGGACAGGTTTTAGCACCCTGGAGCGCCCCTGAATTTCACTGCAACCAGCCATCTCATGGATTTTCAGCACTGCTGAGCATCCTGCAGGGGTTCAAAGGGAGCTGAGTGTCTAAAGAGGGACATTTAAGCAGGTGTGAGCACACACTCATGCACACAGCTGCACACGCCTGCAGTGTGGAGTGAAATTTGACAGGAAGAGTTTGGAAAATGGTATTTTTATTTGGGGGAATGGTGATCTGCAAGGGAAAGATCTGCTCAGGCAGCCAAATGCCTTTAGAAATCAGGCATGGTGTGTGGCTGATTTTTTTTCCCAGTTGTTAATTTAATCTTATTTCTATTTGTAGAACAAATAAATAATTTCTGAAGAAACAAATCAGGGACCTGGAACCTGAGGGGCATGGTACATCAGCTCAGGGACTTGTGGTTAAGTCCAATAGCTTTTGATAACAAGAGGAAATTGTTCAGTGGACTAGTACCTAAAGCCAGTTTGGCTTCCAGTAATGACAAGCCTGAGCTGCAGTGTTGTGGAGCCAAATTTCTCCCCCTGAGGATGGCTGTTGCTTGTGTTGGGGTTGTGGCAGTGTCCCCAGGTGTCAGCCCAATCCCTTCTGAGCTCAGAGACATCCTAACCTGGAAAACTGTGCAGAAAAGGGACTGCCTTTGCTTTTTCTCCAAATTTTTGGCTGCATTCCTCTCTGCCCATGTCTGCAGTACCTCCCTTTGCTCTACTAATTCATGAAACACGTTCATCCTGGGGATAAGGGGCAAATATAACTAGTTGCCTGAATCCTGCATAGAGGCATATCCTGTCTAGGCATTTGGAGTCAAAAGGCTTCTGTGAATCTTGTCCCACTTCATCTCTCCTGCAGGATCTGACTCCTGTGGAAAGTTCACAAGATCACAGAGATGTTTCACTTGCATGCCTGAGGAAAAAAAAAAAAAAAATTGTTCTGCTAACCAAGAGCTCCAGAGCTCTTTTCTTTAGAAAAAGCTGGCCTCATGCAGAAGATCAGATGAAGGTGTTTGGATTCTCCTTAGGATGTGTTTTGGCCATCAAGGAGAAAGACCCCAGTGCAAATCATAACTGGTTACCCCAAGGGGCTGTGCCCTGTGCCTCCCTCATGAGCACAAGACACAGCCAGTCAGTTTGGAACTCTCTGTTGACTTGGCCAGGCTTTCAACCAGGCACTATACAATTCGTGAGAGTAATTAGCAACGCTGTAACTAAAGAGGTCTCCATGGAGATTGACAGCATCACCTCCCAGCTGGTACATTCTCTGCCTCCTATTCTAAATTTGTTCTCGCTGTTTCCCTGGCTCTAATTCATAAGGTTAGTAAAATCTTCCAACATTTGTGACACATTACAGCAGTGGAAAGAGGGATAAAGGTGGCTGGGAGGGGGCTCAGAAAGAAAGAACCTGGTTGGTGCCTCAAGGAAAGCAGCAGAAACTGTTCAGACATATATAGCCAGAGTTCTGAGAATGGGATTAGGCAGAACAGCACCTCTGCCTGCCTGTCACTTGCAAATTCTTGCTAATACTTTAGCAGCTTATTGAAGGTCAGCACCAAACACCCAAACAGACTAATCTGTATTATAGACACATAATCAAAGTCACAAGGTTTTACATAATATATATCGGTGACACAAGAAGTGTTTGTTTGAATAATTTTGTCATCAGGATTAGTGGCCATGAAAGCCTCTACTGTGCACTAACCTGGTTTTTATGGCCATGGGTACACCGGATTCCTCGGAAAAATCAAAAAGGAGATGAGAAAGCTGAAAATATTGTCCTGAAACAATTACACTATTGGGTTTCTGACCATGGCAAAGTTTAAAAAACAAAGTGTGTGTGTGTGTGTCTGTCTGTGTATGAATTAGAAGGGGCTGTGCTTGAACTTCAATTTAAGAGATGTGAGCAAATGGCTAGAGATACAATTTTTGCATTCACCATTTTTCCCCCATGTTTTTTCAGTTGCAGCAAATCACATCTCACACTCACATATGGCTCTAAGGGAGTGGCAAGAAGTTGGGGTTTCAAAGTTAAATTGATGTCACTTGACCCACTTGAGACCTTTTTAGTTCCCTTCAGGGAGGTGGAAGCTATACTGCATAGAGCAACTGCTCTGGGCTCACAAAAATCAGTGGTAAAGACAGGAAAAGTTCCTGTGGAGATAACAATTCCAAACTGACAAATCTGATTGACTTCAAAAGAAAATTAGTTAATGGAAATATTTGGAAATGTTTAGAAAAGTTAGATTTTCCACTCTCATAGAGCTTTTTAAGTATGATGTTACACAAACACAAAAGAAAATGTGAAAAATTATGAAAGAAAAAACACCCCTTCCCAGAAAAAAAAAAAAAGAGAAAAAGGAGAAAAATAATTCAAGACCATTTTCTCTGGGCTGGGAAGAGACAGAACCACAGCTCATGCTACATTGTAAAGATTTTCCAGGCATTTTGACCAGCTTGTTCTCCTGGCTGATGCACAGCAAAGCCAAAGGTCTTGTGAGGGTACCCCACATTCTGCTGCCCAGTGCAGGAGTTGGCCCCACCAAACTGAAGTACTTCCATGGGAATCCCATTGCCCTGAACTCCCCCACAGTCAGTGAGGAGAGAGCAAGAGTGATGCCAGACAGACATCTGCAGAAGCGGAATCAAAACTTGGGAGGACTGAATCAGCCTCTAAATTTGCCACAGTTCACATGCTGCTACTATGTGAACCCAGGGCTAAAAGCACTCCAGCGCTGGCTTTTCCAGGGCTCCTGAAAGCTCCTTTGTGGAAGCAGAGCTGACTGAACTGCCATTCAGGTCAAGAAAAATCAAGCACTGGATGTGATTTCCAAGAGTACTTGGCTGTAACCTCACCCTGTTCCCCTTTGAAGTCAGCAGAATATTTACATCGACTTCAATTGGAGAAAAATCAGGCCATTACAGAGCATGTGAAACGCTCACCACGAATGATGCTCTGGTTCTTTTTTACCCCCCAGCTCAAAGACCGTCTGCTGTGTCTGTCATTAAACATAATCCCAGCAATTGTTGATACAGAGCACTGAGCCTAACGTGCTGGCCCTAAAGGCACAGGGAAGTTGTAAAGATTAAACCACGTGAATCTGTTAAACCTAGGATCACTCTGCCAGCGACCATTGTGTCAGACACGACCCATTATCTCCAAAATTGCCATAGAAAGAAAGTACTGCATCTCAGCAGGCCCTGTTATGCTGTGGGCTGCAG
Organism: Agelaius tricolor; assembly: GCF_023055355.1. Lineage (NCBI taxonomy): Eukaryota > Metazoa > Chordata > Aves > Passeriformes > Icteridae > Agelaius > Agelaius tricolor. The sequence continues at coordinate 6,140,543 of NW_027269295.1, forward strand.
GTGGACTCTGAAAAAAATAAAAGATCAAAATAAGAATGTATGTTGAATTAGCTATAATCAGAGAGAGCAATGGTGAAAAAAGCTATTAAATACAGACAAGCATCCCATTGTCAGGGCAGGAAGTATGAGCTCGCTGCTCAAAAGATCAATGGAAGTGGGTCATCACTGGTTTGCAGACATCACTCACACCTCCAGCCTATTGTTCAGATGTGCTGTTGAATAAATGCCAGGAGAAGAGCACCTTTAAAAACCAGACCTGCACTCTGGCACCTTTGGACACTTCCAATAAGGGCATCAGTAGCCCCAGAGAGCTGCTCTGTCTCCTTCTGTTTGCCACTGTCTGGGTCCAACCGATGCAGACTGTGTGGCACATAGGGCAAACTAAAACAAAATAGTTCACCTCTTGGAAAGACTCTTAATGTGCCCAGCTTAGAAGGCAGGGACTGCTCCTGGCAGAGGTCACCCTCTGGGCATGGGCAGAGCATGTGCTGTGTAACAGCCAGGACTGCTAATGGCCAGCAAAGCCAAATCAGGGCAATAACTCTTCAGTTAAAAAAGAATTTTGTCCTAATTTAGATTTAAATTCCAAGAAGACAGAATTGTTGCTAAAGGGATTTCATGGTATCTGCAGGAATGGAAATAGTTCCATTTTGTGAAAATTAGCTTGTTTATAGTGAAGTTTTGGATACCAAACCCACAGAGGAGCTCTGGAGCTTCCACATTGTCTGTAGAAGCCAACACTCACTGCCTGATGAAAAGCCCAGTCACTCCTCTGCATCTCCTGGAGAGGCTCCCAGCCAGAAGGAGGGTTCCAAACTTCCACAGATTCAGGGATTTGGTAAAGTCTCAAAATGGAACACAAAATCATGCAAATCTGCAGCAGTTTAATCCCACCTCACAAACTCTCTTCCACTTAAAGGTTCATAATCTTTCTAAAAAAAGATGACAAAGAGATGGTTCCTTCATGCTGAAGTCTCAGGGAATTAAAGCTTGGGGTTAAATTAAATTAGTACAGCACGTTAAAATTTTACTGTTTATATAAATTGAATCACATCACAAACAAAAGCAATATGACTTTTATATACTGAACCTGCATTTTGAAAAGGAAATGGTGCCCATGAGGCTGGCAGCAGGGTCTTGGGACTCCAAGCTTTTGTGGCTGTTGCTGTGTGATATTCAGCAAGTGATTTCCTCCCAGCTTTAAATTCCTAAATGTAACTATAAGGGAGGTTAAATTAGGGTCATTTGTAGACTGAAGTGAATCTGTGCAATGAGTTCAGCTATTTCAGCTATATTCACTAGTTCTACATGGGGAACTAAATTAACTTAGGTTCCTGGAGAAACACTGCCGGGTCTGGTGAAAGATGTGCTGAACATTCAGCCTGAGCAGGTGCCAGGCCTGCACCTCACTTTTATTCTGAGCTTTGCTTCAAATCGAGCTGGAACCAAGCAGAACAACTGAAAGCCATGAAGAACAAAAACAAATATACCAGTTCAATCCCAAGGATTTTATGCTATGGCCCACACAGCCACAGAGCAGTGCTGCAAGCCATGGGAACATCTACATTTGCACACCACGGGTTTGGTGCCAGTTCCCTAAAGTGCTGTTATTCAAGCTTGCCATAAAACTTACTATGAACTCCTAAAACCTGTAACAAAACAAGGTGCTCAGGCCACCGTGCTGCAGCCGTGTGTCCATGGTGTCTGTATTTGCCAAGCTCAGCAGGTGACAGGGCCTGGTCCAGCCTGTACATTAGGTAGCTGAGAGGGCGTAATACAGAAAGTGCTGGCCCTGCCCTGGTAGCACTGTGACTGTGATTTCTATTGCTTGGTATTCCAGGTTGCATTACAGACCTTAGATTTCCCTAACTCAAAGCTTAATTGATGGAGCAGGTCTCTCTCAGCACTGACAGTGACAGACAACAGAGCTGGAAGGAACTTTAGGAAGTGGTTTAGATCATCCTGCTCTAAGGCAGGATGAACCCATGCCCAACATTTCATCTTTGCAATCTTGACAATCCAAAGATACCAACATGACCTCTCCAAATTATCTATGGGATATCTTGGGCTTTGTTTCTGAAACAGAGACAGAAAGAGATTGCCTGGTGAAAGACTAGCTTCTGAGCTCAGCTTTTCCCCTTATCTCTCTGATAACTGATATCTCATTGATTATCTTCCTTTGTATCCTTGGTGCCTCTTGCTGTGCTGTTTCAGACAGAATAAACCAAACAATAATGAACCATCATCAAACTGGCAATTGCTTCCTGCCCAGCTTACGTTAGCAGAGAAAGAGAAAGCAAATGATGATTAGTCTTATGTCTGCACTCAAAGATAAAACCCCTGAGCAGAAGCCATCTGCTGAGGCATAAAATAATAATTCTGGCACTAGCCCTGTCTGAGTGCAGTGCCATCAGCTCTTCCCAAAACACAATGCAACACAGGCCTAATGCTCAGTTCTAGCAGGTGGCCCATAACCCTGTAATAAACTCCCTGACATTATTGATTTCCCCCTGCCAAACTGAGCCCTTTTGTCTAACCACATTAACTCCTGCTTACCGAGCAGCTGCACATGAGGCAGTGTGTACATCAACAGCAGCTCCTTTCAGTGAGCAATCACCATACCAAATATGCCCACTGAGCTTTCCCTGCTCTCTGGGATCTACTCAGATATGTTATTTTAGAAGTCAAAACCAGCACTTGTAAGTTCTGGATGCTTACAGGGAGATTTCTATCTTAACTTGGGGAAAACTGAAATATGCCTCTGCTGCTAATTATGCATATGAAGAGAGCCGAAATAGGACCCAGACAGGCTGTTCCCATTGTACACCTTCAGCCCAAATCTGCCTGGCATGTGTGCATGTGCTCCCAAAGCATGTGGCCAGCACAGCAGCCTTTGCCTGCACTTTGATGTTCAGAGGTGCATCTCATGCTGCCAAAAATCCTCCTTGTTCAGCCAACCATCCAGCCAGCAGGAGATGTGTGGTCTTCTGAGGGCTGTGATAAGCATCCAAGATGGGATCCCTGGCCATCCACTTAGCAGGTCCTGCCTAGGTTCAGGATATTACTCAAAGGGGAAGGTTTGACTCTTTGCAGTCCAAAGCAAGATAAAGCTGAAGTCCCAAGGCATTATCTCTGTTTCTCTGTGGAAGCAATGTTTCTGCTTGAGACAAGCAGTTGGCAGCTGCACACCAAAAGGGATCTGGCAGTGACGTTCCCTTTTAAATGTCTGGCTATCAGCTTTAAGTGCAATAAGCTTTACATACAGCCTGGAACATTGTTACTGTCTAAATGAAACAGGTTTTTTTTAGAGTACAGGCATATAGCTGTGCATGGACAAGGAGTCACCTACAGAAGGTGCATGCTGAAGAGCATGTCCTTGGAGCAACCTGCATGACCAGGGTCCCTGTGGGCAAGGCATATTTGGGTGTTCCATTTGGAGGAAGGGGCTCATTGATGCTGTGGACAGTGAGTGCAGGGAGTTGGCACCAGACCCTGCTGTCACCAGCTGTCCTGTGAGATGAGGAGGAAGGCAGCCTCAAGGACCAGACAGAGTCCTTTCTTTAGGCTACTCTCAGAGGCAGAGCAGGTCCAGCATCCAACCTTCACCTCTGGCCTTAATCTGCAGCATGTGCTGGGGACATCCATGGCACCACCACTCCAGCCAGGAGCCCCTGGGTAGGCAGCAAAGTGCCACCAACACTGATGAGTCACAGCCTGTCTGGAGAGGGGGTAGCTCGTGTGTGTGTTGGCAAACCTAGCTGTCAACGGCAGTGGGCCCAGGGAGCACGAGAGGCAGGGGCTGGAAGGGCCCCTGTGCTGAGGAAGACATCAATAGGAGTTGGAGTTTTAACATCGCAGGGAGACAGTTCCTGCCAAGAGCCTTCCACAATAAAACCAGCAAATTAATCCACCCTCCACTGAGTAACTCCAGATGAGGACTGCTGGCCTAGTAAATCTGATCAACAGTTTGCTACTCCTTTAGTGTGGCTTAAGGAAAAATACCCAAATAAAATTATACTTTTCTGTGTACCAGAGAATCCTGTTTCCATCCTCAATTAAAAGGTATCACAGCACACACTCGGTCAACACTTGGCACAGAAGAGGAGGGCAGGAAAAAGGACAAAGAAACTATAATTTACAAAAAACCCAACAACAGTTAAGACAGTTCTAGATTAATAACCCTAACCAGGACCTTGGGTATTTGTTGTGGTTCATGGCAGGACAAATAAGCAAGCCCTCCTAGGAGGGCTTTTCAGGACTGAGGCTGGTCACACGCCAATGTCTCCACTGCTGGGAGCAGACCCAGGATGTTGCTTTGGGGCTCAGGTTTGTCCATCTAAGATCCAGAGAAGTTCATCCAAGTTCCCCATCCAGCAGACTCATTCATTCCAGCATCTTGATCAGAAAGGGGGATTTTGGGGTAGTTAATAGGGTTGCTTCTAAGGCTTGATCTCTTTTGGGAAGACCTTTATCACATCAGTATCTGACATGGCTGACATAAGTCATAAAATCAGCTTTCATAATGGATTTGTTCATAGAAATGGAGAATGGGGATTACTTTATTGCTTATATTAAAGAAAAACTGCACAGTGCTTTATACACAAGGAGGAACAGAAAAACTGGGCTCAGGGACCATGACAGAGACCTCACTTCACAACTGGCATTAACTGGTGGTGTTTTGGAGTGTCCAGTCAGATCCACTGAGGTCACTGTAGTTAAATTAACTTAAAACAGGCAAGTAAACAGCCCTCAATGAAACCCAGGAGACAGTGAGTGCATTAGTCAGAGCTTGGCTGTCCATGCTGGGACAATCAGGGTCCCTGCTGTCCCTGAGCCAACCTGGGGCCGCCTGTACAGTGGTTTCCCTCCTGGATGTGCTCTTCAGGCTGGGTAACAGCATCTCTGGGATGTCCTGGCAGGAACAGGGCAGCTGTCAAGGGTTGTTTGGGCCCCTCACTGCTTCTCTTGCCTTCTGGAGCTGTCTGCCTACATTCACAGGGAGATTTATGGCAATGTTTTCCTCTCTCCTGGCTGATCTCAAGTGGCCAAGGGACTGATCCAGGAACACAATCCCTCAGAGCTGAAAGCAGAAAACTGCAGTGGGACTTACCTGTCACTGGAGAATATCCCTGTGGGTGGAGAAGGACATAGCAAAGCAGAAGGCTGCTCTGCCTGTCTGATGCAAACGAGTATCTGATTTTTCAGAGCCCCACTCTGCTTCCCCACAGCTGAAATGTGCCACTGGGCAAGGGATCCCTGGTCAGGGACAGTTAAAAATAAGATAGTGCTGTTTTTTCCTGTTTGGAGCAGAGTTCTACCTATGGTGGCCCACATTAGTGTGTCTCTCACTCACCAAAGCTAGCAAGGACATGGCTGTCTGGCACTAGGAGAGGAGATGAAGACTGTAAGATCCACCTGTGGCCCAGCAGGTAAGGTATAAAACAGCCATAAAAGATTAAAGCTCGCAGGGAAAATCACATCCATGGCTACTCTGCGGCAATGCAATGGATTGAGGAAAAACTCCCTGCATGTGCAGTGGCTGTTGAGGTCAACAAGGCAGCTTCCCCAGCACCCTGGACACCTGCACTCCTCAAGACCCACATACAGCTGGTTTCAAGGCTTGTCTGTAGTCAGTTTTACAATATAAAGTGTCTTTGTTTAGTCAACAGAACCACTAATACATGTGATTTTGTTGTTAATAGAGCTGCAAGAATTTTAAGTACCTCTTGGGAATGTGTCATTTTTGGTTGGCTTTTTTAGGCATCACAGGGTGCTGAGTTTGTAAACAAGTACTGAATAAAAGATTTAGCGCAGAGCCACACTTTGCACAAGTGTCATGCAGGTTTCTAAAGTTTCAGAGTGAATAAATCAACTGCAAACTGCTGCCTGGCCATTGACTTTGCTCCTTATAAATAGCTAATTTGGACAACTTTGCCCTGCATGTCCCATGAAATTCAAATACTGTGCATATGGTTAATGCAGGAACACAAATCAGAGCTACAACAGTCCCTTTTATAAGCCTGGACTGCTATAGAAATGCCACAGCCCAGGGCAGGTTGGGTCCAGGTTGCCCTCCCTTTCTCCTGCAGGTGATCCCAGGAAACACCAGCAGGTCACTGTGCTCTGCTGTCTGGCCCCAGGGGAAGAGCAGAAGCCCCATGGTGACCCAGTTCACTGCTGGTTGTGCTGGTTGGCAGCCATCATTGCTCAGGGGAGAATTAGGTCCAAACTCAGCCATGAAAAACACCCCTGGATTTATAAGCCCAATGGAAAAAAGTAAGGGCTGACTCTGACTGGCTTTGCAGCTCTCAGCACTGGACATGGAGTGGATGCACAACCTTTCCTCCCACCCAGGCACAGTGCTGCTGGTCCAGCCCTGCAGAACCTCCACATGGGATGCAAACTTACTTGATTGTCCCAGGAGGCTCTTAGCAACATGCAGGATCCACCCAAGCTAGCCCAAAACTCAGCCAAGAGGCCCGAATCCTGGAAGGTGCTGAGCAGCTCAGACTTCTGCCACTTATCTCAGGATTTTGGCACATGTTCAGCATGAGCAGGATCAGCCCCTTGCTGTCATAGTCAGGGAATGAGGAACTCAGCTTGACTGAGTTTCCCTCCCACCCCCCAATGCAAAAATGCTGTACATTCCTTTATGCAGGTTTCCATAGAGTTGAACTTCTATTTTTTGTTGTTGCTGTTAAAGGGGTCAGCAATGCACTGTACAATGGGATCTGGCTGTCAGAAAATGTGGAGGAATTCAGGGACACTTTTAACATCTTCCTGGTGGGACTGGAAGGCAGCATTAAACTTAGCATCATGGAAATCTCCCAACCAAAGAGAAGAAAAAGCCTGGAGGAGCCCCAGGAGAAGTTACGAAGACGTTCTGCTTTGTTGATCCTAAGTTTAAATAAGTTATTTCTTCCCTACTTCCTTTGTTAAAATATGACATTCTGGCTTTAATTGCTTCAATCCTATTATTTGTTTCTTTTAGCAAGTGATTGTGTAGCCCCTTGCCGTGGGGAAATCCCCTGACTGCGGTCCCTGTTACTTAGACAAGTCCCCTTTCAGAAGTAAATGCCATTCTTAGCATAGGGAAGTACTTTAGGTCTAAAGGGGTTAAGAAGGCCTCCCTGCATTCAGAAACATGCAGGGGTCCCACCATGCCAGTTCCAGCCTTTTGAACTCTTTCCAGCTTTTTTTTCTTGCAACAAATCTGTCTGACTGCCACCAGGACATAGGAAGCGTGTGCCTGTCAAAGAAATCAAGTTTACTTTTTCTGAGTTGTTAACAGAGGCAGGGTATAAATAGAGCTAACTCTGCTCGCACAAGTAGCGTTTCTCTTAAAATAAGGGGGTGACTTTCTAGGACCTTTAATCCAATGAGGTCCAGACCAAACTGCACTATCGACAGAGGCAGCAGAGGAGCTTGCTGAAGTTTTTACCAAAGTCAGGTGCATCTGAGTTCCTCAAAAACTTAAGGCTTACCAAAAAACAAAAAAAAAGGCAACCCCAAGCAAAAAAGAACTACTTCCAACTTGGACCCTGCCAGTGCCCTGGAGAAATTCTGAGATGTTGTTGGTGCTGTTCACTCGGTGGATGTGGATCTTGCTAGGGAAGAGCAGTGTCCTCTTGCTTCTGGAGGTCTCTCTGAAAGGGAGAGCCCTACCTCCAATCCGGTACTCCCACGCTGGAATATGCCCCAATGACATGAACCCCAACCTGTGGGTCGACGCACAGAGCACTTGCAAGAGGGAGTGTGACACTGACCTGGTGAGTGATGCACATTTTTGTGTCTCTGCGTCACTGGTGCTGCTGGGGCTGTCGGGGTGTTTGGTGGGAGCCTTCTGTCCGAGCTGCAAGGGCACTGGCACTGGGCAGGACCCAGTGCACACAGTGCATGTATTGAATTGACCTGTGACCTATATAACATAGAAAAGTTTGATGAGTTATCAGTTAAGAGGGGAAGTATGTGCCAGCTGTCACTTTTGCTGGTGTGGGTATAGCATTCACTCTCTTTGATCCTTTTCCTTGTTTTCATGTCAAAAGAAATATCTGAATTTGATACTCCAGAACTCAGCATGCCCTGGGGCCAATTTTAGTATTTTAACAGTGTAATTATGCTCTTTGTTGTTGGTGGCCATCATCAATGTTTTATATTACTGGGAGGAATCCTGTATAAAATAGTTTGATTTAACATTTAAGTCATCAGCCTTTGCTGGATTTGAAGCACAAAGCTTACTTGGGGTGCAGAACAGGGCAGGGCTAAAATGACCAGGCAGATGTTCTGTGGGATGCTCCCAGCTCAAAATGTGTTTAGCTTACCACCCTAAAATTTATTTTTCAACCTGTCAGCACTGCCAGCTCAAGCTGGCATCTGAAAATACCTGCTAGTCTTAATTCTTACATGATATCCCATGACAAAGCTTCTGCAGCCCAAACCTGGCTGACAGAACATTTACTGTGCTGAAAAAAAGTGTTTGGATTTGTGCTCTGTAGCCAGGTTGTTTCTGCCATGTTAAAAAGCCGGGGGGGGGGGGGGGGGGACTGACAAAAATTCTGGCTATAAGTAAACAAAGACATTTACTCAGATGGATCCCATGTGTTAGGAATGAAGGTGCTCTTTTTACTTTTGCCATTCCCAAATAAGCTGCCTCTGTTCCAACTACCAGGTGCAGCAATGAACAGTGAAACACTTTCAAAACCCCAGCAGCAGCAGCAGCAGCAGTAGCAGATGATGATGTTTTAATAATTTACTGGTCAAATCCTGAAAGCCAGAAGCCACTGGTTACAAATATTCATTTTGCTTAGTGGCAGCACAGAGTCCTGGGACTTTGGATAGAGTGAGTATACTGCAGGCAACCAAGGACTCTGCCAAGCTACACTCCTTAACCCCAGCTGAAAACCTCCGCAATCCTGGTTTCTAGCTTTGCTTTTGAAACCTAGTAATGTGCAGCTGGAAATGGGGAAAGAGTTTTGATATTAGATCATCTTTTTCCCAGTAAGGAAAGGATACTGGACTCAAGAGAAACTCTTTAGCTTGGTAGCTTAAAAACCATTTTGTTCTCACTTACGGAGAAAGCTAATGGATTTTAGGGGGCTTGTAGAGGTTTAACACATGGTGGAAGTGTGCCCTGTTGGGCACATGGGAGCAGTTTTCCTGGTCCCTTGAACTAATCTATAACCACCCAGTAACCCTGGTCACACGTATCAAATACCTTTTCTGCACAGAAGATGAAAATTCTGCTAAAACTAACCACAATTTAAGAGCTGGCTGTAGCCAAGGCGGGATGTAATAAATCACTAGAAGAGCGATGCTGCATTTGAAAATAAGACTAAAATAGGACAGAGAAGCTATAATGAGCTGTTTGGGGTTTCTTTTTTTAAATACCATAGAAAAACTATTTTTTAAATACCATAGAAAAACTATTTTTGGAGCAAATATTACCTTAGTTTTGAGATATTCTATTATTTCCTCTACAGTGAGAACAATTACAAATCCTTGGCAGTTTCACCTCCAAGAGCTGGCTCTTAGTCTCAGGGAATTCAAATAATACTTTACATACTTCTGCGGAAAATAAGAAGGATTACTGCCTACAGCCATATGATAAGACTTTCCATCTGCTCATGTTTCTCAGGGCTTGTCCTTAGGCATTTCAGAAAGCATGGAAGGGGGTGGTTGGTTCATAGTCAAGCAATCCATGTGACTCTGGGGTAAAGACTTATGAGGAGGTGTGTGCTTAAGAAACAAAAATACATTTTCCTTCTCAAGAGTGTTCTCCTTCAGCACTTCAGAACCCCCTGAGAAATGCTGAGGGGGTGTTTCTACTCACTGACAGCTGGGGCAATGAGTTTCAGACCATGGATATCTGTGGCAGAGCTGAGTTTCTGAGCTCTCTGCTTGCTGAGTCTCCAAAAAGGCCTTTACTCTGTTCCCAGTAATGATCAGGTTATTTTCCTTCCCAACAGGAGTGTGAGACCTTTGAGAAGTGCTGCCCCAATGTCTGTGGAACCAAGAGCTGTGTGGCTGCTCGGTACATGGACATCAAGGGGAAAAAGGGGCCTGTGGGGATGCCCAAAGAGGCAACCTGTGACCGCTTCATGTGCATCCAGCAAGGCTCAGAGTGCGACATCTGGGACGGGCAGCCCGTCTGCAAGTGCAAGGACAGATGTGAGAAGGAGCCAAGCTTTACCTGTGCCTCTGATGGACTTACCTACTACAACAAGTGCTACATGGATGCAGAGGCCTGCATCAAAGGCATTACACTCAATGTGGTCACTTGTAGGTACCATCTCACCTGGCCAAACACCAGCCCTATCCCCCCAGAAACAACAGCTCGCCCTACCACTGCCTATGCCGAGACAACAGTCGTTGATATCCTGCCACCTGCACTGGTGAACAACCCTGTCCATCAGTCCGTCTACGTGGGAGAGACCGTCAGCTTCCTCTGCGACGTTTCAGGGAGACCCAAGCCAGAAATCACATGGGAGAAGCAGGTTGATGGGAAGGACAAAGTCATCATGAAGCCAAACCATGTCAGAGGGAATGTCGTGGTCACCAACATCGCTCAGCTGGTCATCTACAATACGCAGCTGCAGGATGCAGGAATCTACACCTGCACTGCCCAGAACACTGGTGGCCTCCTCCGGGCAGATTTCCCTTTGTCAGTCATCAGAGGAGAGCCCACATCCAAGGAAACTTCCCAGAACAAAACACATTTTCCAACTGACGAGTGCCTGAAGCAGCCAGACAGCGAAGACTGTGGGGAAGAGCAGACCAGGTGGTACTATGATGCCAAGAAAAACAACTGCTTTACTTTCATCTATGGGAACTGCAACAGCAACCTCAACCACTTTGAGACCTACGAGAGTTGCATGCTAACGTGCATGAATGGCCCCATCAACATCTGCAACCTGCCTGCCCTTCAAGGCCACTGCAAGGCCTATGAGCCTAGGTGGGCCTACAACGGTTTGACAAAGCAGTGCCAGTCCTTTATCTACGGCGGGTGTGGAGGCAATGAGAATAACTTTGAGAGCCGGGAGGCCTGTGAGGAGATGTGCCCCTTTCCAAAGAACACTCACTGCAAGGCCTGCAAACCCCGCCAGAAGCTGGTGACCAGCTTCTGCAAAAGCGACTTTGTCATCCTGGGCCGCATCACAGAGCTGACCGAAGACCAAGACTCAGGACACGCCCTGGTGACGGTGGAGGAGATTCTCAAGGATGACAAAATGGGATTAAAATTCCTGGGGAAGGAACCACTAGAAATCACGCTTTTGAACATGGACTGGAGCTGCCCATGTCCCAACATGACTACAGTGGATGGCCAGCTCATCATCATGGGGGATGTCCACAATGGCATGGCCATCCTACAGCCAGACAGCTTTGTGGGCACCTCCAGCATCCGGCGCGTGCGCAAGCTCCGTGAAGTCATCCACAAGAAAACCTGTGAGCTTTTAAAAGAGTTCCTGGGATTGCATTAACCTCCCTCACATGTGTGAGCTGCCCTGATCCATTAGTAGGGCTAACAAGTGCTAGGCTAGTGCCAAACTAAACACACTGTTTGAAGATACCCTGTAGGAATTATGTGGAACCCCTATTTTAATCCATTAATGATGCTTAGCAACAACATAGTTTGGTCTTTGGCAGGCATGTAAACCAGCAGCAAAAGGCCATTAATCTTGCATTGAAATCAATTTCTCCATATAGGAGTGCCATTTAGGTGACGCACTTCAGTAATTACAAAATTTTTATCTAGCTTCCATCATAAATGACAGAATTCATAGCATTTGTTTGGCTACACAGCTAAGAAATATAAAATGTCAATTTAATCTGTCTCAGTTTCAGTCTGATTTGTCGTAAGTAACACGCTTGGCTTCTTACAGCAGCACTAATATTTCAAGAGAAAAGTCGGTAAATTATTGTCTCTACTTACAATTGTGCACATTTAACCAACCTAGGCATGAGTTTTCTTCTTTTAATTGCAATTTTCCTTTTTTTCCTTTTAAAAACCTCATTTTTAAATTACAACTACTACCTATATTGCAATCCTTACTGAAGGACAAACTCCCTTGATCCTATGCCCGGGACAACAGGTCCCTGTAAAAGCTCAAGGCACAATCTCACCCTGAAATGACATTTCTGTCAACAGAACAAGGTCAGCAACCACCCTCGTCCCTATTTAAGTTTCAATCAATATATTGTCTATCACAAAAAATCCAAGCCAAGTCAGCAGTGTGCTGCCAGCTGTCTTGCTTTTGAAAAGCCTTTTTACACCTGAGCATACACAGCGATTTATTGCTTATTTTCAGTAACAATCCTGCTTTTATAGATGAGAGAGCAAAGTAAGAGGAGTCAGAACAAAATTCAACCTAGGAAAATGTGATACACAGTCTGCCAACTGCATTAGGCAAACACAAAGCTCCTGAATCTGAACTGCACAAACATAAGCAGACAAAGCAGACAATTTAAAGGCTTTTATCAATGTCACCTTTTTAGAGCCTTTTACTCTTTCCACCAGGCCATATCATACAGGTGTATGAATGAATTCCCTAAGACAGCCAGCACAGGCTGTGGGTGGGAGCAGGTGAGTATGCATAGGATAAATCATTTTAACATTTGTGTGTCCAAAAAATGTAACATTTGCCTATACAAAATCCTTAAATAAAGAAAAGGCTGATCATGGAAACATCCTGCCTTGCTGAGGACTGTGATTGCAGGGAAGACGGGCGAACATGGCATAGTGAGCCTTGTCCCTGCTCCTTGCTCTGTGGGCTCAGCCAAGTGACTGTAGCAGGGCTTAGAGCTTGCTGCCCTACACAAAGGGCCAGTTCAGGGCTGTAGAAGCGTCAAGACATGGCTGGGGGAAAAGAAGGAAGGGAAGAAGAGAGGCAGGAATGTGCAGCCAGTGCTGCCCCATGGTGCCATCTAACGGGCTCGCTGCCGGGTGGCTGAGGCTGGCAGTGGGTTCACGTGCTGCAGGCCTGTTTTGGGACTAGGTATAGCAAGGGCTGGCGAAGGAGATTAAACAGGCAGATGCTGGACATCTGCACCCCCCCAAAGCCTGTGCATGTTGAGTGTTTGGTTGTTGCAGGGAGGAAAACTCACAGTGAGAGAAACAGCATCAGATGTGAGCTCAGCTCTGCTTCCCCTAATTTCACGCTCTGCACCAGCAGCCAAGCCATGGGTAGAGACCACTGCAGGATGGAGAACTGGGCTCCTCTCCCAGTGATTTGGGCTTGGTTTATTTCTGAAATGTTCCTGCAACAGGAACAGATCTAAATCTCCAGTTTTTTGGGTAATTTCACAAGAAGACGTGTGGGAGGGAGAGAGAGGAGTCTGGACTAGGCTTTGCTGACCAAGAAAATATCTGCTGGATTTTTTGTTGTACCTTTCCTAAGTGTATGTGAAAAAAAAATACAATTAAAGGCCCATAATGTTTGTGTATGTTCTTGTGGAGACCATTTTCTGCAGATGGGAGATGCTAGGCCTGCTGCATTTCCCATTTGCAGACATCAGGGAGATGCTAGTCCTGCTGCCCTCTGAAGCAGCCAGCAGCTTGTCCACAGGATCATCCCTGGCTGTGGCAGCCACCACTGACCCATGGCTCATCTGCCATTTTTTGAGCAACCTGTAGGAAGTGGAATGTTCTGCCATACTGACACAAAGGTTTTGGAGGATAAAGTTTTAATAAAGACAGGGTTTGTATGGCTCCTTTTTTTCCTAAAGTTAGGGGGCTTTTTAAGTGTGGGAGTGCTGAAGTGACTCGGGAGTGTTGGAATGACTTGGGAGACATGGAGCTGGTTGTTCAGAAGAGCTGGGATGCAAACATAGCTGGGAGCAGAAAGCAGAGGATTCATTGCTGCTCTAGCCAGCACAGCGCATTGCTGAAGCCTTGGCTCAAAAGTGCTTTATTGGCTTTCCCTCCTGGTGATGCCCTGGGAAGGCATCAGGCACTTAAAACATGCAGCATGCAAGTGCTCTGAGGCACTGAAAGCCAGGGCTGCACAAGGTGTGTCTGCCAGCCTCCTTGGAACATGCAGGCCTGGTATGCAAGGGTTTTCCTGCACAGGAGATCCTGGGGGACACTCTGGGTCAGTTTTCCAATGTGGTGGGGTGAGATGGACACTGAACAGACCAGCCCAACTCCCTAACCACTCTCGTGTAGCTCCTGCCCAAACCTCCAGACATGATCCTGTAAGCCCCTCGGAGTGCCCCAGGCTGTGCCCCACTGCACAGAACCATCACGGGTACCCTGAGGCAGAAGGAGCAGTGCCACAGGCATCCCTCACCTGCACACCAGGAAAAAAACCTGTCCCTAGCAGTGCTGGGAGCACCACACCTCCCCGTAGCATGGGACTGACCCCAACCCCAAGCCTCTCCACCTTCTGACCTTGAAGAATTCAGCTCTCCATTCAAAGCTAGTATTTTAGTTCAGCCTCTTATTAAACACTTAAGAAGCCTAAAATTCAAGCCTGACCAGTCCAGCAGCCTGGGGGTGCTCCTGCATGGGGCCAGTGTGAGGATGTTGGTCCACCTTTCAGGATTAATGGGCATATGCATGTGGCTCCTCACCAGGAAGTCCCTTTTGTGTTGCTCATGAGCTCAGGTTCCATCTTGCTCTGTGGGGTCTTTCTCTCAGGCTGCCAGAAAGCTGGAAGGAAATGCTAGTATTTAGTTTATATAAAATGCATGAGAGGAAAGGGAAAAGCTTCCTTGAGTCCTTTCACTGCATGGCTGTGGGCTCAGAAGGCGCACCAGTGCCCGTGTGAGGCTCCAAGGAAGATCTGGGGCATTGATGCCACCTCCAAAGCCACATGGCTGTGGCCAATGACCTGATGTCAAAGCTTTCCTCCACATGCAGACAGGAGGGAAACAGCATTCCCCACAGACACTGGCTCAGGAAGCAACAGAGAATCATAAAATCATTAAGGTTGGAAAATACCTCCTAAGATCGAGTCCAACCAAGAAGCTGGGAACAGACCCACATTGGCTGGGTCTGAGACCTGCAGAAGCTGTGTCTGAGACCTGCAGAAGTTCCCCAGGGATCAGGAATGGATCTGATGGATACTTGATAGCCCTGAACCAGCATGAGGTGCCCACCTCCCTCACTCCCAACCTGGAATGAGGATGAGAACTGCAACCCCCAAATCTGCAAACCCTGCAGCTGAATGGACACCATCCAGCACCTGGATCCCAACAGGAGTCACGGGTAGTTGTGTCTCAGTCTGTTAACAAGGGACAAACAGCAGCAGCAGCAGCAGCAAAGTGATGGTGTGTGGGTACTGCACACAGATTGTACGTGGGGCTGGTGCCACACAGGGCTGGTGTCACATAGCTGGCAGGGTACAAGGAACTGCACGCACGGAGAGCAGGCTGGGTGATTACTCAGAGACACATCCTGCATCACGTAACGCCCAGAGCTGCTGAGCTCAAAGGAAAGAGGCAATTGAGCATGTTCTCATTGCAGGGGCTCCAGATGAGGTCAGGCAGAAGATTTTTTGGGCAACCAGTTCCAGAACGAAGAGCACACAGCAGTGATGACGCCACTGGAATATGATTCAGACAGCAAAGGTATTTAAGATCTGGGTTTCCACTTGTTTTAAAATAAATTAGGGACCCTGAAAGAATTCCCCCCTGGCCATGGATCTCAGTTCCTGAGGGAGGTGGTTGTGGTGAAGGTCATACATAGCTTCAGCCAATACCTAATGATTTCCTGAAAAAAGGAGGATTGATTCAGCTGGCACCAAATGAGCACCTTGCACCACAGGACCCACTTCCTCCACCTGAAGCACCTTGTGCTCCAGTTGGCTGTAATTTGTGCATGTGCTGGGAAATTCTTCCCTGTGGATAATTACCAAGAGAAGATCATGACTGTAGGCTGTACCTCCAATGAGGCTGGATGGAGCCAGATTTTAAAGTCACAGCTGTGAAAATGTCAGCCTGAGCAAGAATATCCAGTTTAGAGCCTGTTTTAATACCAAGTATTTAGTGTTTTCCTCTCTGCCAGGACTGGTTACTGATTGACTACAAGTGACCTCCAGCTGCTGTATTGATTTACAGCAGCTATCAAAGGGCAAAAAATTATCCCCATGCCTAAGACCTGAGAACCTCTGAATGGAGGTTGCACAACTGAATGAATGTTCTGCCAGCACTTTAAAACTTGGAAAGAAAAGCTTAAGGTCCTGATCTCCAATGCAAACAGCAGTGGGATTTTAAGATAAGGTTGCAGCACTAGATGACATATCTATTAGCCAAAAAGCAGCCCAGTCTGTTTAATTCTCAGCTATTTATGGCTGGGCAAATGATATGACATTTAGGCCTCAGAGTTTAGAAAGCAAATGGAAAGTCTTCCAAGGGCTGATAGGTGGGTCGGGTTTCAGTGAGGAAACTCTTTAACTCCAGTATTTTTCTGTATGCCCATCCCTACATCCACCTTTCTTCCCACCCAGCTGTCCCTGGTGCTAGCCCAGCCACAAAGTGTTGGGGGGTCTCCTCCAAACCTCTGGCTTATTGGTGGACACAGACCTGCATGTGCCAGGGACCAGCTGTGACAAAGGCAATGAGAGTTGACTGTCTGTGTTTCAGAATTATAAGGATGCTTCAGGATGGGGACAAGCCTCTCCAGACCCCTGGTACTGTCCCCTGGTGCAGGAGACTGGTGATCATAGGATGGAAAGCCACTGGGCTTGTCCCACCTGGCAATTACTAACCCCTCTCATGTGTCCCACATATGCAGGAGGGAAGGAGAAGGCTGGACACAAGAGAAAGAGAGAAAGGGAAAGACTCCTCCAGAGGAGGGAGGGGGGAACATTTTTTCACCTTAAACTGGTCTTATAACAGTTGGTCTGGATTACCTGGCATAAAAAGAACTACCATAAAGGGCTTTGTGCCTTCTCTTTCTCCTTTGCTCTGCTCCTCACTCCTCTAAGCCAAGGGGCGACTGTAACACGTGTAAAGGATATTGCTTCCTCTACTGCTTGAAATAAACAGGAAAACAGCAGTAATAAATCTACAGGATCAGATGGTTTTCACCCAAGGGTAAAAGTACTTATATAAAACATTGCTTAACCATTAACTGAGCAGATAACCTTTGCTTCAGTGCATGGCAGGAACAGAGCAGGGAAGGTAGCAAACATGGGGCTAATTTTAGAGGATGGTTCCCAAGGGCTGGGTATGTAAACTCAGCAAGTCTGGTAGAAACTGTAAGAGAGGCTAAAACTCACAGCTGGATGTTAAACAGAATTTGAGGAGGAAGAGTATGTGTACTTCAACAGAGGGAAGTGATGTTCTGTGACACTTCCTTTGAAGCAATCACAAGGACAGGGATGGTCCAGCTGAGGGAGTTGACTTGGATCAAGGCCTTAGAGCTCCAGCTCTCTCACCCAAGGCTTTTAAAGTCATTTACTTGTCCTGAGTCTGGGAGAGATGTGACAGCCTCCTAAGCCAACAACTGGTTGAAACATCAGAAAGAAAAAGTAAGACCAAAATGTCAGAGTTCAGTGTGAAGAGAAGTCATCAGCAGTGTCCCAGGGAACCTGTGGAGAAGGTCTGGAAAGGGATTGGAGAGGTAGGATATGAAGGTTGTTGTTGAGATCAATTTATTCAGGGCTGCAAAACCACAAGCTGACTGTGAGGAGATGCAGTAATACCAAGTGACAGGATGATAAAATAGCAAATGAAATGTGATATTGATTAATATACATGGGGGAAATTGAGTCCTGGCTCTGCATTCCTATGACAACTTCAAGCAAGCTGCTCCCATTCCAGACCTGGATGATCCACACATGGGTCTGACCGGGGGTCCAGCTTGGTTCTTGTGTGCAGGCAGCCCCCTGAGCAGATCCTCCACATCACATGTCTCAAAACAGCACCAGCAGCTTGATGATCTGCAACATTCCTATTAACAGCCACAAAAGCCCATGGACATCTCAGAATCCCAGCAGCGCTGGCACATGTTCAGGCTGAACAGGTTACTGCCCTGCTAAGAGAATGCTCCTTGCAATTAGGAACGTGCTCCTGAGATCACCAGGTAAATTTCAGCCACATCCCAGCCCCATAATGTCAGGTCTTCCTAAAACAGGTGCCTCACTTGCATCTGTCCCCACAAGCAGCCTGTGCTTCAGAAGGGACAACAGGTGCACACCCAAACCCAGCTCTGGAGCCCTGAGGCTCTTCAGAAGATCCCCACAATTCCTGCCTCTCTGGTGCTTGGAAAAGATGCTAGAAATCACAAAGCTCCTTCTGGAAATGCCTCCAAAGCTGGCCTTGACCAAATCTCTCCATCCCTGAAGAGAGAGCAAGAGGAAATCAGGATATTCCAGGAGAACTGTGGGGCAGAGGGCGTGTCACCAGCCTCAGTAGGACTCACTACACTACTCTAGAAGTGTAGAATCATCAAAGGGTTTCGGTTGGAAAGGACCTTTAAAGACCTTCTCTTTCTATGCCCTGCCATGCGCAAGGACACTTTCCACCAGCTCAGGCTGCTCCTAGCCCCATCCAACCTGACCTTGAATGTTTCCAGGGATGGAGCATCCACCATCTCCCCGGGCAGGCTGTGCCAGGGCCTCTCCACCCTCACTGTAAAAGCAGGGCCTGGTTCTCCATCCAACACTACCCAAAATTTCAAAATTTAATGACAGAGCCACAGCCAACACCAGCCCCAAACAGTGTGACACCATCATGGCCCCAGAGTGATGCAAGGTCTTCTTCACATGGTCTCAGCTTCCTATTTTGGCAATATTAAAAAAGCCCTTATCTCTCAGCACTGGCATGACGTCAGGTCGTCAGGTATCTGAAATGGGGACAGGAGGCTCCAGCCGCTCCCGGCGCCCGACGCGAGATGGCGCGTGGCATCGCGACATCGGCGGTGACATCGGCGGGGGCACGGCGGGGACACCCGCACGCAGCCACTTCATCTGCGTCTGAAAGAGAAGCGTCCCCCCGCTGAGGCTGGACTGACCTTGCCCTGGTTTATTTAACTGTTTCACAGACACCTGGCTGCATAATTTGTATTATTCATGGCAGCTGGGTCCGGCTTCACTTATTTCATCATTGTCTCGTTAGCAAAACAGAAGGAGAGATTTTCCGTTTATCAGGGGGAAAAAAAGATCTAGTAGGGAGTGTGATAAGGCAATTAAATCCATTTCCAGAGCTACAGAGAAAAGCCACAATGTATAATTTACTTGAGACTTTCTCTTTCCCTGTTTGCAAAGTGCACAGTTTCTAAAGATATTGGTCCAGTTATTCAAAATTATTCATGAATCTCTTAGTAGATAATACTCAACCACCAGATCATCCAAAAAGTGAGTATTGCAGTAGCATTGCAACAAAATTCTCCATTTCTGCTGTAATTTATTGTCACTAACAGATGTGGACAACTCAGGTAATTAACCCGGGATAAAATTCAATTTGGTTATAATATTTGCAATTCTCAATTTTTACTGTGCTAGCCAGCTCCAAAGGTCACCTCATCAAGAGGTGGGTGAAAGCATCTGATCTCTGACGTAATGGAATTGCTACTTTTATTGTGAGGTTTGGATTTTGGTGATGGAGCACTCAGTAAGCACAGAGAGACAGCAGAAAATAAACACAGATTAAAAGGGAAAAGTTAATGGCCTTCTCAGATCTACTAATCTAACAGCTGGTATCAGCAGGACTTACTCCAAAATCTCTTTATCTGTTGGGTCTCTGATGGTGCTTTTCCCCTGAAATACCAGGTGTGGCAACCCAAAGCATTTAGGAATCATGAGTCACATCTCCCAGCATCAGAAAATTGGCTTTAAATTCATGTTATTTCTTTAAAAAAAAAATTAATTGTTTGCATTTTTTGGGTCATTCTTTTAGTTTGCCTTCAGATGGCAGAACCTTCCAGCAATCACAAGTTTATACTTTTCCACCACCAGCATTAAACAGATACTCTTTTCCTCAGTTTTCTTTGTGAATGAAAGTTTAAGGTCTCTCTTGGCCACAGAACCTCCAAAGCTGGGGATGGAGCTCTCATCCAGGACAAGGCTCCCAGGAGGGTCTGGAGGAGCAGTGTTGCCACCTAGGGATTCCAGAGAGCTCAGAAAGTTTTCTCCAAGTTGGGATGCTCTGACATGTTTCTGTTGGGCCATGGCTGTTTGCCTGTTCACTGTAGGAGTCCTGGCAGGGAAGCAGGTTTTGGAGATGGTCTTTTTGGCTTAGCTTTTGTTTTCCTACAAAATTATTAGCCTTTGTGGCTCAGCACTGTGTGCCAGCCAGAAATGCTCCACCAGCTGCCTCGTAAAGACTGTCACAGCCCCTCCACCATAGGCTCTAGGAGCACATTAATCCCCGAGATGCACCCCTACACCTTTTACTTATTAATCAAATTTTTCATGTTTATCTATAGAAGTTTTTCAGCAGACAAAAACCAGAGGAGGATTTGCTGTTCCCACCCTGGCAGGAAGATAAACACATGAGCAAATGATTTCTAACAAACACCGTGTAAGATAGACAGAGCTGCTCCTCTGGTTCACGAATTACTCACAGACCACGGGCTTGAAGAGAAGAAAGTTTTTACTTGCTTTGTGAAGTATACACAGATGCATTTCTTTATTATTATTATTGATAACCTCTTTCACAGTAAAATACACTCCTGAGAGCATCTTTTGCAGAATTATTGCAGCTTACAGGTTATTTAGTTAGCAATCTTGACAGACGACAGGTTTGGTTGGTTGGGTTTTTTTTTTCTCCTTTCCCCCTTTTTTTAGCAATTGCCTTGACCAGCAAGATTTTTGTCACAGGCTTGAGTCTCTGTGCATTACAAGGTCATACAGGTGAAGTTCCTGGCCTCCACTTTTCTCACCAGTCTGCTCAAGAGAGAGTATTGCCAAATCAGGCCCTGGGTTTTGCTGGGTGAGCACAGGGCTTTAAATCCGACTCCTGGGCAAATGCTCTGGCCCAGCCCTCAGTGATGGAGCTCTGCAAAGTGCTCTCCAGCACCCCGGAAAAAGTGCTGCTTCCAGAACTGTGTCTGGAAAGATGGGGGGTTTCTGGAGCCTCCGGAAGCTGTGAGAGATGGACAGGTAACCAGAAACAAGGGCCATGGGCACCCTGAAGGGCTCAGAAAGGTGTTTCTACATACAGCCTTGAGGTTTGCTTCTATTTCATATTTCCCATATAAAGAACCAGGTTTTTTCTTTGTGGATAAAACTTTTTTTTCTCTACTTCCATAGCCAGAATTAAAATGCATTGCCATGTCCTTGGCAGTGCTGTGAGTGGGGGCAGATCCTTGATCCAGTGTTGTGATCCTTGTCCTGTGCTACATTCACATGGAATTTGGAGTTTTCTTTCTTGGCCAGCCAGGTGAGGGAGGCTGCTCTGCGGTAGAGCTGCATCCTGCAGGAGTTGTGCAATGAAATGGGCACTGCCACTCTGTGCCTCAGAAATCTAACAGCTCATTAAAAATAAATAAATAAAAACATGTATTTTTATCCTGAAATCCAGACAGTGCCAGGTGCTAGCAAGATCACTACTCAGTCCCTGCCCTCATGGCTCATATGGTCCAGATGTGAGCATATGCGTCCACGTTCTCTATTGATTGGTGCAAATCATGTAACATACGTAAAACCTGTGAACTGAGCAAACACACAATAGCTCTGTGAATCCATTACTGGTAGGCCCAGATGGGTTCTTGGCCTAAATAAATACATTTCAAACGCCTCTAGGTCTGCTTTCAAAACCAGCACATTGTTTATATAACACAGTGCAGCCAGGCTCCTGCTCCTTTTGCTCACCAAACCCTCCCTGCCTTGGAGTTCAGGTACTTTCATTACTGCATAAAGAAAATTAGAACATGAATACATTTTTGTAAACATAACTAAGGAAAAAAACCTCTTGATTTGTAAATAAGAGTAAAGCATTATTTACATTCAGGCACTGTTAGCTGGAAGCATCCACAACATGTCACTCTCAGGCACAGCAAAATAGGCACAGAATAAAAATATCTCTAAAGACCTGGACCTGTAAATGCCGAGTCATTTTATAGTCTGGAGCAAAAGGGCTTTGAAACATCCCTCCCAGCTGGAGCTGCACATTGGGGATTGCCAAAGTCAGAAATAAAAAGCTGTTTTCTCTTATCCTGCAGCTGACAAAAAACCCCAGTTAATGAGGTAGGGGAAAGCACGTTTTTGTTTGTTTTGTAGGTGCTGCTCATTCATCTGGGGAAGCCTATTTTCGACAAGACCCCGGAGCCCGCAGCTCCCCAGACAGACAGAAAGCTTGTGCGGGAGAGGAGGAAGAGGAGAGGAGGAGAAGGCGAAAGAGGAGACGCTCACGTGGCTCATCAGCTGCCTGCCCCGAGACGGTGTCGGAGCGCCGGCAGTCGCCAGCGCTCGCACTCGGTGGCTCTCAATGGCCACCTTTGTTGGCAGGCTCAGGCAGGAGCTGACGTGGCACCCGGCGTGTCACCTTGTCCTGTCCCCTGTTCCGGGCCTTCCGCAGGGGGCGCGGGCCACCTCCTTTCTAATTTTTTGTATTCGCTTTTAGGGCTTAGAAAGAAAACGAAACGAAGAAGAGTGCCCTGCAGGGGAGGGAGGAGGTGGAGACATTTCTCCTTCCGTAGGTTTTTCCTGTTTCTTCGTTTCCTTGTTTTCCGGTTTGCAGTCTCTTCCCCGACCTCTTGAAACGTGGCTACCGCGACACGACGAGGGGAAAGCTGCAATTTTAATGTGTAAACCCGTTTGAATTTTAAATAAGGCCTTTTTAAAAAACCCCAAAACAACTCGGAGAGAGTATGTGCCTCTCTCTGCTCTGCCACCCGCAGCCGCTGGCCGTCTCTGGCACCTCTCTGCAGACACCCTCCCACCCTGGCAAAAGGCAATGTTTACACTTGTCACTTATATTTTTAGTGCAACCTAGCCCCAGCTGTGCCTCAGCACATCCTCGTGGGCCAATTGCCACGGGGGAAGGCACCTCCCAGTAAATGTTACTTGATTTCTGGAAAGACTGAGGAAAGAACAATCCCGGAGAGAATCCTGACAGGAGCTGGCTGCAGGTCCCCATTTCCACCAGTCCTTCAGGTTCTTCCAGTTCACAAGGACAAGGTGCAGAGCAAAGGCATTTGTTCTGCAAGTGGCCTCCCAGCACCCGATCTATGTGAATGCAAACAGCAGTTAAAGCAGCCAAGTGCAACACAGACCCCTCACCCCAGCCCGACAGCAGCACAGAGGGACCATCAGGCTAAATCCATTGGAGTTTGGTGGTCCTTTGGGGTCTGTTTCTAAAAGGACTTCAAAGAGTTACAAGCAACAGTGACCAATTTCCAATTTTCCTTCATTTTTGTCTCAACTGGCTTATCCCTGTACTGCTGGGATGCCACTGAGTGTTGGACAATACCCATTAACATCCTCACTGTGGGCACAGCCCAAGTGATCCCCAGAAGAAAGGATTTGCACCCCTGTCTACAGTGACAGTCACTGCTGTTTAGTCCTACTCAACATCAGCTCCCTTGAAAACACCCCATAATCAGCTGTCCCCAGTTTAAGCACATCCCGACCAAGCACAGGACGTGTAATGGATGGAAAGCAAATAATACTTCACCTTTCCCCTGCTGTGGGGGGATCGTGCATTTCACGGGAGAAAAAGGCCAACCTGGGGCCCAAGTCCAGGGCTCTCCTCAAGCGGGGAAGCAATGCCACAGGGGGATTTTCTGAGGATAAAAGCCTGTGGGTGATTAGGAGGTGCTTTACAACAGCAGTGGTATCATAGCCTGGGGTCAGACAGAGCTCTCAGGCAAGAAGGAAACTTTAGAGCTCCTCTGAAAGATCTGAAAGACACAAATTCTGTGTCCTCATTCTGAAGGGGAATGGGTGCCCAGAGAAACCAGAACTGCTGCTGGAAGGCAGGAATAGGAGAGCAGGTTATATGCTCCCATTCCCAGCTTTCCATGGCATGATTTATCAAGTGTTAATGTTGTTGTTTTAAAAAAAAAAAACACAGCAACAAAAAAACCCCAAACCAAACCAAAACCAACAACAACAACAACAACAACAACAACAACAACAACAACCAAACAACAAAAAAACCCAAAAAAACAACCCCAAAGAAAAACAAGTAAATAAAGAAATATAATAACCGGATAGAGGCTGTACAGCCTGGACTCCTCTTTGCCTTCCAGCTTGCCTTGATAATTGTCATTCCGGGAAAGGCTGGAGATGAGGTACAGCCCTCAAGTTCAGGAGCTCTAATGGAGAATGAAAGAAAAGGCTCTGGATGAAGATAACTGCAGCAGTGATATGACTAATCCGAACATCTTCAGATGTTTTCCCCTCTGCCTGTAAGAGTTATGTGATCCTAAACATCCTAAACGGAAAAAAACCCATTCTGTCTAGCAGATGACTAACTGCTTGCAAATAGTACAGATATATTATTATACATGACAAAAGACTAAAATATCTAAAATGACAGTGCCCCGCGGGAGGCCACAAACTGGGCACTCCAGCACTGCTCTTTCCAAAAAACAATTGGGAGCTGCGCAGCGCGAGAGCCTGGCCACAGCCAGAATGAGCCTTTTGTTCCAGTGGGCCACTTGCCACCTCACAGCAATACCCCCAGCAGCAGGGTTGGGCTAGACAGCCCCAGATCTCTCTGGAAAAGAAGCAAAGTCAAAATCCTCTCTCTCTAACCATTCTGGCTTTTGGGGGGAAACATCACCAAGTTGGGCTCACAGCTGATCCTCATCTCCGCTTACACAGTGCTCGTTCTTCAATTCCGCTAGGGAGATGTTTATGTGCAGAGCCCATTTGTGCAGGCAGCAAAAAGTCCAAATCTCCTTACTGGAGATTCCTGGCCAAAAAGCCTTTTAAAATGCATTATTAGCCACACATTACCCCCAGCACGTGTGCAGAGGGACATTTCAGTGGAAGTTTCAGTTTTCTAAAGGCAGAAGTCTGTCCTGCACGCCTGAGGTTTCACCCCCAACCTTTACCTCTGTGAGTAGGCTCATTCTTGCTCCTCATCCATCCTCCTTTTCTGGTCCTCCCACAATGGGAGAGCCAAGTGAGTGGGACTCTTCCAAAAGCAGCAGCTGAGGCCAAGGAAATCAGCCTTGAAACAGATGTTACAGAGGAGGAAAGGGATAAAGTTAAGACATTACTACAGCATGACTGGTTAAAAGGTTTTAGTCCTGTGTTGCTATTGACAGTTAACTATAAATCAGCAGAGGAACATTGTTCTCTAACATAAGCCCTTGTATTTTTAGATAAATGCATTCCACAAATGTTTTGTAAAGGATGCTTCTTTGCCTATAGGATCACTTCTTTCCAAGCCGCAGTGGTACAGCATAAACCACGTTACCAGTAACAATTGTTCCTGCATTTGTTTCTGGAATATAGACCACACAACACAGTTTATTTGGGAATGTCTGTGTACTCTTCTATTTCTGTCCTTCTTATTCAGCCTCACAGAGTAAAACAGGCAACTGTGAGTCCAGGGCAGGACACAGCCCTGCCCTAGAGAGATTACAGTCTCTATCAGAAAATACGCTGCAAATTATACATGGTGAGGCACAGACCTCAGACAAGCAGCAAGGGAGAACAGCTTGGTTTGGGAAGGAAACTAAGAAAAGCAAGTTTTAAGGGATACCTTGAAGGAAGACGGAAATAAAAATTAGGAGGGGGAAACCTAGAAATTTCAAGCACTGAACAAGGTAGGAGAGGGGTTGTACAGCAGAACAGTGGAAAAAGATGGATGTATACCAGATGAGACCCAGATGCTGAATTTAAACAGATCTTCTGGTACCTTACTTTGGGCAGGTCAAAGACTCTAAACACTGAATACTTAAAACCATAGAGACACCAAGAAAAAATGAAAGACAACTTAACTGACCTCCAAAAGTTCCATCACCCCCAAATGAGTGCTGTCTAACAAAATGATCATCCAGCCAGCCTTGCTCCCAGCTCTCCATTATCACCAGCAGCTTATCTTACCTGTCACCAGCCCCTACCGGGTGGCACTGGGAGACAGGTGGGATGGGTGGTGCAGACAGAGCAGCTCCAGCACAGGATGCCTGCACTTCCCCCTTGAACTGGGCCAGTAGAGCACCTCCCATAGCAGCTCCTTGAGGCTGTGCCTTCATTGGCAGGCTCAGCCCAGCAGGAACAAGCCTGGAGGTGCAGCAGAGGCATCAGAGCGAGGACAGGGCAAGATGGAAGTGAGGCAAGGGCAGGGACAGGGGACATCATTTATTAGGTCAGTGGGCACATTCAGAAAAACTACACATGATTGCAGGCACATCAGGCTGCTTCAGATCTGAAATAGAAGCAATAATCTTAGAGCTAAATACAGACTGAGAATAGTTGTTCTGTGTTAAACTTCATTATATTAATTAGGCAGTTTGAAGGAAAGGGTGATTAGTTCCTGTTGATGAAAGGGAGGATGCTAGCCAGAGGACAGCTGATGATGTAATTTGTGGCACAAAGAGAGAGTAAGAGAGATAGGAATAATTATTGCCTAAAAATCTCTGGTGATGGCAAAAACCAGAATGTAATATGCAGTCAATATCTATGTGATTTTCTATCCTGGAGTCAGGAATTTTAGTACTTGGATTGTCTTTTGAAGCAGTTCGGGAGACCTTCCTTGTAGTTCAGGAGTGAGAGGTTGGAGATGGAGTGGCTGATCTCTTTACTGGGCATTTCTGTCCCTTATCAGTTTGTACAAGTTAATTTGAGGTGGTTGCCTGCAGTTGTTGCCATCAGCCTGCCAAATCTGTCATGCAAAGCACACAGGCAGGAGGGTGGTAGCAGGTCTCAGTCTGTGTCACTTAGAAATCTGATTCTGTTAAGCAGCTGTGGTTAATTGCCAGCACTTCTGAGCTCATCACTATCCCTTCAATATTGTTTCCTGTGCAGTGACAGTTCCAGAGAAATTATGATTTCCTAAGGACCTAAATTTTCACATAAATATAAGTTCTTAGAGAACTTGTGGAGAGAAGGAAACTCTGAAATATATTTAACTCTACACCCATAAGATAAATTAATGTGAGGTGAGGTGGATTATTATTTATGATTACCTCATAATTTCTAAAATCTTCTTGGAAGACTGAATTACAATTTCTCAAGTGATTTGGTTTAGCAATGCTGAAAGGAATCTTTAAGGACAGCACTGTAAGAGTCTAGAGGCAAAAGAGCAGAACATCCTTTACTCAAAACACCTGTTATTCAAAAATGAAATAGCAATTTTCTCAAGTAAAATATGAAAATATGTCTCAAAGCAGTTAATAAACACAACATGAGATTCAATATGTAGTATTCATATATCTGCAAAGTAGGTAATTGTCCCAAGTGTTAATAGTTTCAACAGTAACTGGAATTTTGCACTCTTCCACTCAGTTGCAGAGGTGCTGTAGGTACCTGGTTAACCCTGGAAAGCACAGACCCCTGAGCTTCAAAAACACATTGTAGTTACCTACAACATCTGAGACTCAGCAGGGAGTGAAAGGCTCAAATATGGGCTTAAAAGCACCAAATATACTCTTGCCCAGTCAATCTGTAGAAGATTCACACTTCTTACATGGCTGTGGCAGAGCCCAGCAGCCCTGTCTCTATGGTGGCATGTGAGATGTGTAGTATCAGGGTCTAATGAAAATCAAAGGGGAATTCATTTTAGTTTGTAAAATCTGTCTGCAAATCTAATTTTGACCAGCAACAACTTCAGTTGCAAAATTTTCACATGATTTGTACCAGAGGAATATATACTTTCATATATATAGAAACATCCACAGACATTCTTTTAGAGAATCACAATAATCAGTATGTGAGATTTCAGTGCTCCATAGGCCTTCTGCTCTGAGGGGGGTGAATCAGACTCTACATGCCATGAACAATGAGAACCCAGTGCCTCACTATTGTAGGCATGTCTTGTTTCAAAACACAAAGGTTACCTAATCCAGGTTAAGAGAACTGAGCAACAAAGGAGGCACTCCAAGGCCACAGAGACTAAATGCAGTAAAAGGAGGGAATGGCAGCCTCAGAGTTTGTTCCTGTGGCACAGAGAAACTGGATGAAGTTCCTTATAGCGAACAGCCAGGGAAAGTCTGACACTTACAGCGGATTCCAATGGAGACAGAAGCAGAAACAACACAGAAAAGGGCATTGTCTTGCCCAGAGTCAGCTCTGGTCTGTGGAGTACCTAAGCTATCATCTATGACATCATGCTTCTCTCTAACTTGCCACCTCTGGTTTCCATCAGCATGGCTGAAAACTCCTGCACTGTTGCATTACTGAGGCTGCCCAAGCAGCAAATTCGCCCCATTCCCTGGGATGAGAGCACCTCCTGCGACCCTTCCCTGTGCTCTGACATTCCTAAACTCTTGACACTGCACCTTTGAAGTGAAGCCAAGCAAAGCCTGAGGCCAGGAGGTGCTGGGAGGGGGCACCTCTCTCGCTGGAGCCTTGCATGCGGTGTCTCCCCTGGCACAACAGCTCCAGCACCACACAGTTCAGAGCTGAGGTCAGGCAGAATTGGAGTCTGGGTAAAGAGAGGAGCAACATGAAAGCCTGGAGCAGCACAGCAAGTAGCAAGAAGTGGTGAACAAAGGGAGCAACACAGAACTCGGTCCTACTGAGGATGCTGTGGGAGGAAGAAAAGCTATGGTTATGGGTCTAGCAGGGAATGAATATGTTCTGCCAAGGAAAGAAGGTGGATGTCTAGGCCTGGTTTTAAAGACATTAGCCAGTTGATAAAAAACTTCTCAGAGAAGCTCACAGGGGCACTAAACAACAATAATTAAGGCTCTACATTCCCAGAGTCCTCTTTTTTTTATGCTCTTGGTAATCCTGAAGCCAAGGGGACAAGGGAATGTAGCACAATGAGCTCCATGGCTGACAGACTGAGTAAATGTTAAGAGTGTTCCAAAACTCAGAAAAAAGGAGCTGTGATGCTAAAGTGCTAAATCACCAAATGCAAACTACAGCAAGTTCCACCAAAAATGCAGCCATCAATACGACAGGTTGTTTATAACAAACCAAAGCTGACAGAATAAAGGATGGAGGTTGAGGGACGTCTGCACTGCACGCCAAGGTTTTTCTAAAAATATTGTACACCTGCCATTTGTTGTGCACACTGATCATATTTTGTCTATGATGTAGAGAACTTGTAGTTCCAAAGGGGATGCGGTTTATGTTCCTGAGTCTTAATGCTTTTTCCCTTCTGTAAGGCAAAACTCCTCACTAAAATAAAGCCAAGAGGACAAAAGTCACACAGGCACTGCCACGGTAACAGTTTAACTGTTCCTCTCACTGATCTTTGGAAACAGTCTCTTCAGCAGGATTTAAAGTTCTGGCACTTCAATTTAGCAAATTTTTTATGTAACTCATGAAGGGAATGCAGCCAACTCTGTACACTCAATTTAAATCAACTTGCTGATGATATAAAAAAGAGTGCTGAACCACCGGTTTGCTTCATCTGCTCCAAAACTACCAACACAAACCCTGAGGTATTTATTCCTGAAACGTTAATAGAACAGTCTAGGGCATCAGATCAGTACATGAACTCTGCTTTGACCCCATGTCAGTCCAAAGAGCTGATTTAACAACTCGTTGTTTGGTTACTTGATAGTTCAGAATGTAGCTGGGCTTTTTGCTCCCACAAGGCTTTTGCAGGTTGGGATGCAGTGGGAGCAGAGAGTGCAGCACTGGGGGATCATCTGTCCTGGCTGTGCACCAAGAGATTGTACAAGCAATTTTCAGCAGCTTTCTAATTTTGCATCATCAAAGAAGGATGATCCTTCCATGGCTTATAGAACCATAGAATGATTTCGGTTGGAAGGGACCTTGATAGCTCACCTAGTCCAACTCCCCACAATAAGCAGAGACAGCTTCAATTAAATCAGGTGGCTCAGAGCCCCATCCTCAATATGTATGAATTACCTGAGCCGAAATTGAGAACTGCAGATCTTGTACTCATCAACCTGCAGTGCCAGGCCCTGGACTCAGCTCCAGGGGCCCTGGAGAACAGGACACAACAAAGGAGCACTACTCTGTGAACTCCACCCACGATTCAGGTTTCCACAGCAGAAATAACCAGAGCAGTTCAAGTTTGGTGGCCATTACCAGACTCCTTATCAAGAGAGAGGTCTGTTCCCTACGCACAGAATGAACACAGTACAGACTGTAGTTGTCCCCTGAACTTTCTGTGCAGCCATACTGGAGCCTCTGAGCAACTTCAGGGATCCTAGACAGCAATTTTGAAAAGTTATTGACTTGTGCTGAATTAAGTGAGCCCTACAGATCAAAGTACCTTGAACTTGTGCTTGGATGGGGACCTGGGGTGATGTGATAGGAGGCACTAAGCAGCACTGAGGGGGTCTCATATTTCTACCCTTTCCTTCACTGTAAATTAAAGTAACTTTCCAAGGTTTAACCCACACTAGGAATTCTAAGGAAGCAAACTGCATGTTCACGTGAGAAAATACAAAAGAATTTGCACACCTGAGCAAATGCTTCCTTTTCCCCGTTATGTCCCTTTGATCCAAGCAAGTGCATTTACCTGACAGCTGAATACTGGGTGTGCACAAATGACCCCAGCGACTGACCTGGCACTCGGTGAGAACAGAATGTTACAACGTGAATGTTTGGTCTCAGAAGTTCATCACGGAACCTCAGCAGAAGATAAATAACTGGGTGGCAGACTGAACACAAAGCAGGCATCTCTCATTCCTCTAAGAAGATTAAAAAATCATTCACGCTTAAAGGTTAAAAATCATTAAAGCAAAAAATCTCCACACTTGCATTGAGAGAACTTGAAGTTCTCTTTTTGACTTGTCTCCTTTCAAAGCACCAGAACTAAACCCTGCTTGTCAAATCTTTGTATTGAAAGGTGCTGCAAAAATGTGTGTTCCAATAGATTTTTCCTTGCACGGCCCATCAGACACAGAGGTGGTTGCAGTGGAAAGGAACACATCAGCCTGGGAAAAGGATAAGCTTGCTGACCTTTAAACAAAGGATCTCAGTTTAAATTACAGGAATAGAAATATTACAGAACACATGAAGAGTCTCCCCTGTCAGAGGTGCTCAGCCTCTTGGGCAGTTTAGGTATCGTGCTGTAAATAGTAAAACAGTAGTAAATATTAAAGTCTAGGCATTCATATAGGAACAATACACAGAGCTGGCATTCTCTGTTTTCCAGCAATTGATCCAGCATTTTTCTAATTCCTCTTAAAAGCAAAATCATCCACTTAAAATAAGGTACCAAGCGATGCGCTTTTAAGTGCTGTCCGCAGCTGTGCTGTGAGTGGAAAGATAAACCAGACAGCAAACTCAATGAAAGGGAGCCAGTTAAACAGAGACAGATGAATGCCAAAAAGCCCTTTTGCTGCATTATTGCTTTTGAACTGGTTGTCATGGCACTGGAAATGGATACCACTATCAGCCTCCCACCTCTGCCCAGCCAGCTCTTCCCAGCCACTGCCAAAAGCAGGGAGTTTGCACTGCTGTGAAAAGCACAGGCTGCTGCCACTACGGCTCCACTCCCACCAAAGACAGGGGTGTGCATGGAGTTGCACCTTTTGTCACATTAAGTGCATCCAACAAGAAAAGACTGACCTTTGGTCTCAAATTGCAGTGTCAGAAGACTGAAGTTCAGGTCATTTTAATCCTGTGCTCTGTCTGTAGCTCACAACTTACTGCCAAGAGCCAAGGACTATTCACTTAGCACTGGGTCTCTGTATGGCTGGAGCAGCAATGGAACATAAGCTGATCTTTGTCAGATTTACACATTAATGCAGTTTCTCTTCCCTTTGACAATGTCCATTAGCAAGCAACACTATTTGCTGAGCAAGTGGGAAACAGTAAAGGATTCAACTTCAAAATAGACCTGGAAAAACTGAGTTGTTCTGTCAGCCTCTGAATTATTTCACCTCCCATTCCCCATTTGATTTTGAGAAACTATTCAGTTAAAATTCGTAAAATCTGCTAAAATAAATACCTTAGAATGTCACAGTGTAGTTGCATTACACTTCTCTTTTTAATAGAGCATATAAAATGCAAGTTTACAATAGCTTTAGTAAGCTGTAAATCAGCACTTTTATTCAGTTTAGTTTCTGAGCTATTAATCCCTAATACAGAGGCAGAGTGCTGATTTGCTGGTCTAGGACCTCCCGAGAGAATAGTTCCAATAATCCTGATGACATGGAAAGGAAATGTTACTGAATCACCTGAGTCCCTGCTATTCACATCCCATCACCCCATAACTCAATGTTCACAGAGCTTAAGAGTCTTAATTATCAAGGAAAAAATATATAATACCATTTTGGCTTCAGTGAGCTGCAGTTATGAAAAACAAATGTGATTTTTTCAAATAATTGCAGGCAAGCCCCTAATGAGGTTACGTACTTTGTCAGGGGTATTTTGGGTAAGGAACCCCACATGAGGTCCAGTCATAGAGCCCTTTGCTCCAGAGTCAGACTCTGGTGCATCACTAGCAGTGCCAGCGCAAGGAACACAGTGCTCAGCTCATCAGCAGGACACAAAGAACACACACATCACCACAGCCAAGTAATTTTAAAGAATTTTAATACAAACTTAATATAAACTATTTCAGTCCCTCTTAACATGTAAGACACTGACTCAAAATACTTTTATACCTTTTTTCAAGTATTGCACAATGTAGGTACAAAATTAATATTTACGATTACATTTTCTTCCATAATATATAGCAAAAATCTTTAAACTTTTAACAGAAAATACAATTTGTGTTTCTTTTGAAAAAAGCAAATATTTCGTACATTTTAATTCCACCACTAAGGAATATTCTGTACACAACTTTTTTACTTTTTTTTAGAATTGATGTCTTAAAGATGGATATCTTACAATTTCAGTAAAAAAAATACAACATGAAGCTGCTGCAGCTGTCACAGATCACTGTAGTAAAAAGATATAAATGCAATACCATGTTGTAGAAACAATATATATACTCTGATATTTTACAAACTTTGTACTAAATTAAATTATACAATTAGAAAAAGACCAATAAACCCACCTATTAGTGCCAATTTTTTAATACATATACATATATGTCTGAGCACACATATATATATACACATGAAAAAATTAGCCACTTCCTTGCTATATCTTAAATACTGTAAGAGGCCATATTTTTGAGAGTATATTTTTGTAATGTACAGTCAGTATAAAATAATTTTGTGCTTGGTTGGCAAATGAAAAAATGATGCATGTTGTATTTATCTAACCAAGCCTGAATGTATTCATACTACAAGCCTTAAAAAAAATCTCAAGAGGTGGGAAAAAAGATACACCCTTGGGTACGTGCACTTCAACTTGTACAATAGTATTTACTTGGATTTCTCTTTCTGTTTATTTTCAGTTAGCCATAACTGGCTGGAATTGCTGGTTAGAATACTGCATGTTGTTTAAACTAAAATTCAAGCCATCCACAAAAGACTTCTCATTTAAACCTCCATAGGCTGCAAACATATCAAAGGCATTACTGTACTGGAGAGGACTGAGGTTAAGCGGGCTGTCACCAGCAAAGATGCTACTACCTTGACCCTGCACATTGGGGACAACGAACTCCTTTGCGTTAGGAGAGAGAGCAGAAGTCTTCTGCTGTTGCTGTTGCTGACTGCCTAGGCCGAGCCCATAAAGAGAGTGCATGGAGGAGGAGAGGGATTTCTGCTTCAACAGGTCATTGACATTCAAGCCAAGGTTGGTGGGAGAGGTGCGGGCGACCTTGTTGCCACGGCCGCTGTTCTTCATTTTGGTTGAGCCAAACTTGGTGGCAGCAAATGTGGCAGTGGTGAAGGTTAAAGGCTGAGTAGAGCGGGGCATGAAGGTCGGGCTCACAGCAGCTGAGTGACCAAAGGGAGGAGAAGGAGAACTGGACACTGAAGATGCTGGGTCACTAATAGGCATGAACACCTGGGCCTCGGGGTTAAAGCTGTTCTTGATTTCCTTATCCAACTCACATCCATTTTCATTATCATCCACATAAAGCACTTTCACTGGTCCCTTTTCACCGATTTGGTATGAAACCTCAAATGGGTCAATCCAAACACTAAGATCCTGAGGCAAGTTGCCGCGAACATCATCAATGTCCAAACCACTCTCTTTGGATGCTTGTTCTATGACTGGGTCCACTTTCTCCCCTATATGAATACATCTAAACCCTGATCCTTTGTATGGCTTTTCTGGATACCAGTGCCCTTCATACTTCTTTTTCAGAAGTCTTTCAAGCTCTTCACCAAAAATGTTGACACGTCGTCTGGGAAGCTTATTGTACAGATATGAAATAATAAAATTGAGTGCTACTTGGATTTCAAGCTGCATAGCTGCTGTGCCACAGAGTTATAAGTCTGTTTCAAAACCCGAAGAAGAAAGTGTTCAAGATGCCACAGGGAAACAAAATTTCATTGAAAATGCTGATTCAAGTTGATTATTGTCCTTCACCTTGAGTGCTCTTGTTCCTTTAAGAAAAGAGAAAAGCAAACACATCCAAATAAGAACAGTGTAAGATCAAGCTCCAAGGCCTATTCTTTTAGCTCAATTTTCTGCAGAAAATAGGTTACTTTTTAAGTGAAAAAATGTGCATCAAACTATTTCTGTTCCTGCCTGCAGAAGGTGAGGATGTCAGCTCCACTCAGTGTGACTTACAAACAACACTAGAGAGGATAGGCATGTGTTTACATATGCAGCATGAGGCACTTCCAAATCACGTGAGCTGCGTGTTTAGTTATTCACAAAGCAGCAAGGATAATTTTTAAGACATCACAGAACTGCCAAGAGTGTCAACAGTTCAATTATCAAGCTGTATTCGGATGATTTATAGTACTCAGCTGCAAAATTTAGTACCAGACCATTAGTTTAGCCTGAAAAGTCTTAGTCCAAGGGTCATTTATCACTTTAAAGTTTGGAAACATACTGACTATAACCATAGGCTGCAGAATTATAATAATGTTAACAGTTGCTTTAGATAGTTTCTTACAAATAGCTTAAATGATGCAACATTTAAGTCCAAGCAAATCTCCCTAAACTCTGCGCGAGTGAAATGATGCAAACTGAGGAGAAAATGTCTGCTGTGCACATCCAACAGTTCACACTGAAATGCGGTCAGCACATACGTAATAGCTGCCCGTGTGTTCTGTCACAAGGGTGGCCAAGACAGAGAAAAAATTGTGAACTAATTATCATTCTTCAAATTATTCTCTATTTTCAGATGCAAGATGCAGTTATACACTCAACTGTATTGCACTGTCTGTAACTCAGATTTCACAAAGTTCCTGGGCTAACCGGGCTTTTGACAGCCTCAAATCAGATTGCCTTTCTCCTTCTCCAAGACTCCATTTTATATTTAATGTAAGATATGGTTGTCACCACTTCACAAAGGACAAAAGAGAAATTTAGCTGTCTGAAGTTAGAGAAGGGACGAGAATCAGGCATTAGCACATGAACTGCTAACACAAATCCTGCAGTACCTTGGTGTAAACATACACACACACACCACACACCTTTGTCAAAAAGATCCAATGAAACAAATTATGGGGATCATTTTTGGATCAAGTTAAAAGCCCAAAGAGAATTTCAATTAACTGTGGTATTTTCTGCACTGCATCACTAAGAACAAAATTTAGCATAGCTGTCACTAAAGATTAGAGAAATCAAAGTTAAAGGATTTTGACATGAACAATGTGACTACACGGCTTTTTTATTTCTTGCTTCAAATAACCTCCTTTTAAAGTCTGGAACCCTATTTCCAAGCTATTCGTGTTCTCCCCAACATGGTACGGGAATAGTTTGAAAGGCTACATGTATGATAAGGCGACCTTTAAACGTTTGCTGGATCAGCACCGGGTGGGGATAAGGAAAAGATCAAGGGCAAACAGAAGATATTTACAAAAGGGGCACAATCAGTACCGAAAAGCTGATTGGGTGGTTAAACGGGGAATTAAAAAATGATTTATTAATCCATCTGCGCTGTTTCACTTCCCCCATGTCCTTTAAGAAAGGAATGCTCCTTTCAGAGCGCACCAGGCTGACGCTGTAAATTTCTCTTCGCGAAGCAGATCCACGGTACAAAAGTAGCTGATCAAACATACTGGCTTGATCATTTCGAACTTGTTCTTTTTATGTATTTATGGGAAGACGGCAGTATTTCTGGAGGATCCGAGCCCATACGTGGCCCAGTAACAGCGCCCTGGCAGGAGCCTTAAGCAGTGGGAGTTACATAACCAGGCAGTCGGGTCTCATTAGATTTCTGCTCACAGCCCTAGAGCTCCGGCGGCAGCAGGAGGAGGAAGAGCATTTTCTGAGCCCGTAGGAAAGCGAAGGAGGAAGAGGAAGGGGGATATCTGGAGGGCAGGTGGGGGTTGCAGGGCTCCTCTCCTGGCGCACAGTTGGGCAGGTCCCGCCGGGCGCTGCCGGCGCTCCCGGAGCGGCCCAGCGCCGATTACTCAGCCGGCACCGCTCCCTCCTCGTCGCCCGAGTGCGGCCAGGGCGGCCCAGGGGGAGCGACCCCTCACAGCCCAGCCGTGCTCTCTCTCCTAGCCCCTTCCCCGAGGAACCCCTGCACCCACCGGGTCCCCCCTCGCACCCCCGGCACCGCGGGGTGGTGATTGCCTCAGCACACCCCGCCCAGGAGCCGAGGCCGGGCTGTGCTGCCTCAACCCCCCGCACGCGCTCCCCTGCGCCTTACGGCCGGTACTTACCCAGGGGTGCGGGGGTAGTGCAAACAGTTCCGGCGGGGGTGTGAGGGTGGGGGCTGGCGGCTCAGCACCCGAGCCCCATCTCCGAGCGCCGGCTCCCTCGGCGAGGATGGGAGGGGAGAGGATAGAGAAGAAAAAAAAAAAAAAAAAGGGAGGGGGAAGGGTCGGAAAAAAAAAAAGGGGGGAGGGAAGGGGGGGGAGGGCAGTGCTGCTCACACCCCCACGACGGGCGCGCGCGGCCGCCACAGCTGCAACCCCTCTGCTTATGCTCCGCCGCCTGCCGCGCCCCTACTTATACCCTCCCTTGCCCCGCCCACGGCCGCCCCTCGCCCACGTTCCGCGCGGCCACATCGCCCAAGCCACACCCTCCAGTGACTAGCGTCCGGGTGGCCCTGTCCCCAGCGGTCGAGGCTCCGCCCCCTGGCCGAGGCGCTCCGCTGCCTCTTCTCCCCCGCCCCCCCACCCGCGGTGCGGCGCGCAGGACCACTCTGACGTCAACGCGCTGCTCGCTTCGCAGCCCCGTTGCGTCACTGCCGACGTCAAACCGTGCCCTTGCGCCCCTCAGCCCCGCGGGGCAGGGAAAGGGGGGAGCGCTGAACTACATCTCCCATGACCACCGTGGCCCGTGGGGCCCCCGGCAGCAGCGATGGCGGGGCTGGTAGGGGCCGCTTGCACAGCTGGCACCCTCAAGCTCTGAGTTGATCCTCGGCGGGCTCCTCACATCAGCACCCGCACCCGCTTCACCGCGCCCAGCGGCTAAAAATACTCCCCACAGATAGCAACGCCCGGCGATTGGCTGTCTGCCCGAGCGGCCGCCGCTGATTGGCCAGCGGGACGGGGGGCGGATCCAGGCCGGGTTTTGGCGGAACGAAGGCGAGCAGTGGTAGGTGCGTAGTGTGTGTCCGTGTCTCTTAGTGCCGGCGGGCCTAGTGCGAGGTTGGGGGTTCTAGGGGCGTTTGGGATGGAGCGGAGCGGACCCACCCCAGTGTTCCTTAAAACATCTCCGGGTTCGCTCTTAAACACCCCTAGGGGTGTTCAGCGTTGGTGCTGGGGCGGTTTCCCTCACATCGCCAGCAGGACCCGGTTCTGGAGGACAAATTGTAAAGGGCTTTTTTTTTTTTTTTTTTTTTTTTCCTTCTCCGCCTCTTGCTCTGTTTGTATATTAATAAAGCATTTTGGCATAAGCGCTACATGGGCCCCCGGAGAAATTTGGAAATGCCAGTCGGAAGAAATTCCAAGACTTTTAACCCTTTGCAGCTGAGAGTATATATGAAAATGGGAGGTAGTAACCCAAAAGCTGAAATATTAAGGGAAAGAAGAGGGTAATATTTAGGATTTCCCACAGCTTAACATTTCTGATGGAAGGCTTAATTAATTGTAAAACATAGTTTTTATTCAGATGTATCAATGTTGATGCTACTGGGATTGCAGTATTGCAAACAACTTGAAAATCTTGATTAAAACTCAAAATATTTACAATTTTTCCGTGTATTTCTCACCCATTTTTAAGTCTAGAGGGTTGAACATGCTTTCAATGAAAACTGGGTCACTTGCCACTATGCACCCCAAATGGAAAATAAAATGTGAAGATTATAACATTACAATCACTGGCAACTATGAGACTACTGGGAACTAATGTGGCATCTCCAGGAATCTGAAAGAGTCCTGGGTATTTGTTTTGATCAAAAAGAGACAAAGTGAAACAACTCCCTAAACAGAGAAGGTGAAAAGACAAATAGAGGGGGTTGTTTTGTGTTGGTTTGGTTTTGACATTAGAGCTCAGGAGTCTCCATGGAACAACAAACACACATTGACAGGTGACATCAGCCACCAGTGACGGGTTCAGCTCTCGCTGTGCTCAGTTCTGGGGTGGCAGCAGCAGATTTCCCTTTGAAGTGGGAAAAACTGCACAGTGCTGCAGATCAGTGTTTTCAGGTGAGATTTCATAAGGAGCTTTACAAGCCTGGTAACTGCTGCTGAGCTGCTAAAAAAAGCCAGATTTTAAAAGCAGAGACTTTCTTTTAAATGGCTTTAGTGCTACATGAGGAGCATTAGGAACTGAATTAAATGTACCGAGCTAAGATGTTGGTAATCAAGGCAGCCATGGGATCCTTTAAAGCTGTAAAAATCGGGATGTGCATTTCTGGGGCTTATGTAAAGGAAGCTTCTCATGCAGTCCATGCTGGAGAAAAATCTGCTGTTAAATGCAACTAGACCAATTTTTAGGTGCCTCCCACCCCAAACCATTCTATGATTCTAAATGTTAATGATGGGTCATTGGCCCAGGAATAACTTCTTTGAGTATCAACCCCACTTCCTAGTGTTCCTCTGAAAGTTTCAGTTTATCCTTTTTATCTGAAAAAATAGCTTTTAAACTGCAGTGATCACAGTGTGGTCCACATATGGCATGTCAGAGGTAGGTGGCCAAACTGTAGTAGTTATTAACACCTAAAGCCAGAGTTTAATCCAGGATCATTTTTATTCTTAAAACCTCTACTGGCTTTTTGATCCATAAGGGTCAGAGTAGGGCCTGCAGTGTTTTTCAGCCCTTTTGATTAATGGCAATAACAAAATATCTGCCTCCCTGCTAGAAAAATCTTTAAAAATGCAATCAATACAAAATAACTCCAGCAGCAAAATTTTACTCATGTTACCAGTTCTATTCAGCTGGAAGATTAATGTTAAAAGAAAAGAAAGACTATATATTCTCATCTCTCCTGACAGACATTGACAAGTCTTCTTCACAGGAGAGCAAATCTACACAAGTATTTCAGAGCAAGGCAGGAGGCAGGAGTGAGATTAGAAGTAAGAAGACTTTCTTAATCTGTATTAAATAAGAAGGGTTTGATCTAATGCTCTGTTCATAGCCAGATCCTGCCATGCTGGCCATCAACAACTGAACTACAATTTCTACAGTTTGGGTCTCTGCAGAATAATCTCCAAATCTAAGATGTCTGCATTGTAAAACAACTACATTACTGCAAAGCCTTGCAGAGACTGCACAGACTTGACAACGAGCCCTTCTTTTCTGCTAAAAAATCTAAGTTTGATTCCTGAAATAATAACTATCTCTCTTTAAAAATCTAAATTAGTATTTTTTATTGATCGAGACATCCAAATCCAAAATACAGTTTGTTAATCTTAAAAGTTGTTTAAAGCAATTATATATAACCAAGAAAATTTTTGCTAATTATGTCAATAAGGACAAGAATTTGAAAGCTGCATGAAGACAGGCTCAGAATTCCCACCACCCATTCTTTTCATAGAATCCTCTTCTCTGATAAATGAATGTTGCTGTACAGAATATATAAGATTTGTCCTGATGGTGGACATGAAGCTTTGTATTATGCATTCCCGAATAGAGTGCAGTCTCTTTTTTAATATTTTCCTATTTGGGATCAAATTTCTCCTTTTAGCATGGGAGCCTGGGCTTTGATCTTGAAAAATTGGAAAGCTTTCCCCATTGTATTCATCCCTCTCAAGCCCAATTTTATCCATTTGCTGATTTTAACATGTGTTCCTTTTCCCCATCATCTATCAGTGTGAGCAACCAGGCCTGGCTGCTCTCCAGCAGCTATCTTAACACTGAGTTTGAAATGGGATGTAGATTCTCTTACATTTCACTTTACCAGCAGTGATTTTTCCATAAATACTGATTAGAAAGAGGGTCTGGACATATCAGATGTTGGCCAGTATCAAAAGCTCTCTGACCACAAAGGTTTTTTGAGGTGAGAAACCACAAAATCACCTTGTAAGTGACGTTGTTTCAATGGAGTAAAAAATAAGCAGGAGCAGAATTCAGGCAAAACAGCCAGGTCATCTTCTAGGAGAGCCCCAAGCTTGTCTCTAATCCTGTGAATATATCATTTTTCTGGGCCAACATCAATAGAAGGGACTGATCTGCAGGAGATTAGAGCTCAGAGCTCACAAGGACATCCCCCTCTCCTAAGTGGAATGCTACCAAT
Source organism: Agelaius tricolor (assembly GCF_023055355.1). Lineage (NCBI taxonomy): Eukaryota > Metazoa > Chordata > Aves > Passeriformes > Icteridae > Agelaius > Agelaius tricolor. The sequence goes on from NW_027269295.1 coordinate 6,181,181, forward strand.
ATTATAGCTTACCTAGAATAAGTTGATAGAGTCCTGAGCAAGACACAGAAAGAAAGCAGCTGTTGGGTATGAAGGCAAAATAAAACCAGGAGAAATAAAGATTTTGCACCAAGGCTTTTTTCTCCCTGAAGTTTCATCCAGCTTCAAGGATGAAACTTGAAGTAAAAATGTGGGTTGTTTGTTTTGCCTGAAGATGGTATAAGGTAGGATCTGTTCTTGAAGAGGAGCCTGATAAGTGACATTTTCAGAATGGGGTACAGATTCTGAGAAGGCCAGTAAAAAAGAGTGAAATGAGGAGTAAGTAATCTAAAACTGCTGTGAAAGGTAATGGTCACAAGTAGAGAGAAACTATAATAAGAGGGAGAGGGAATGGGAAATATTTTATGAACATCAGAATTTCCTATAGCTGTGAATAAATGGGCTGAAGAAGGAGGATTGATTTCATACGTTAGAGAGGTTGACCTTTGAAGAAAGTTTTATTAAAATTCAATATAGTTTTTTACTTGAGTTCACCTTTGTGCTGGAAACCTGCCAGTTTAATGTCAGTTAGTTGTGCAGTATCTGTTAATAGATAAAATTATGAGGTGAGGACTGTCGTAGCTGATAGCCATGAAACATCTAAGTTAATCAGCTTCAAATTCTTTACTATGCTCATTCCAAACAATGATTCATAAACAGTTTTAAAGAGACAGAAAGCTGCTTTTTAAACTGTCAGTACTTTCATGGGGATCAAAAATAAACACTGAAGATGAAGGGCCGGTCTTTTGCCCTTTCAGTCTTTAAATAGATGAAAGTAGCTTGAAAATGTCTCACTAGGAATTTGCTTAAGAATTTTGTGTACTTAGCATTTTCCAGGAAGGCAAGTAAATATTTGTTTTCCTGAAAAGGGAATTCCAGGAAAGCCGTTCAGTCTTATTCAAGAGAGATTCTAAATGTGAAAAAAATATATAGTAAATGGGAAAAAACATCAGTACAAAGAAATAGCTTTCATTCAGTCCATTTAAACTGAAAGAAGGAGCAATAGAGGGGTGACTGTTTACCAAAACAGTGATGTTTTGATTATCATCAGCTTGGGTAAAAAATATATCATCTGACAACTATCAGGTGTCTCTTTTTGAAAGAAATGGAAACTCAACTTTATTTATGCAAAGATCCAGCCAATACCACCTTTTCTGACTAACCACAATGTCCTCTAAAGGAAATCTGCACCCATTGGGTCTCCCAGCAATGCTTTTTTGTTTACTTAGGAAAGATCAGTGAGGCCTTCACTGTTTTCTAGTTTTTCAACAAAGTGATGTAGACACACCTTGAATGAGAAGGGGAGGAAGGATGTTTCCATGCACTGTCAATTTATTATCAAGATTGGAAGGTGCCTCAGTTTTATGCAATAAAATCCAGAACAAAATATAATTTTAACATCCCCAGAAGATCTCCCTTGTTTCTTGCCGAAGAATTTAAAACAACCAAGAACAGTGCAGCTCAGTAAGAAGCCATCCATATTTTAAGCTTTCAGGCAATCTCTTTTCTCTGGAGCGCGTGGCTGTTGACTGGGTTTCTTATGCCTTTCTTCATGGTATTTCTATCAGTAACAGTGTTTTATTCTGAGCCCCGGACTTGGAGAGTTTAATTAGTGCCTACCCGGTGACAGGCAGAATATCACCTTGAGGAAAGGCACTGGTTAGAAGTGTTGATACTAGGTCTGAAGGTAGTTTGATATGAGAAGTGCTGAGTTAACCTGCTGTGCTGTCATGCTGTGACAGTGTGAGTGATGGTGACTTCAAAGTAAGTGAGTTCAAATATCTGTGTCTTGATAAATACAGTCTGAAAATCGTCCCCATGAGAAGATCATGAAAACTATCTGTATTTTATAAAAAAACAAACAAAAAACAACAAGGGTGTTTCTTTTCAGCTGAACAGGAACCCAGTACTTGTGCAGACATGAAGAGCTAGTTGAGTGGAAAGATATCAGGGTGTGACAGTTGAAGGTTTGACCCTGAATCTTTAAGGGTATTATCCACGGGGGAAAAAAAGTCAATGGAAATTTCTCTTTGAGCTTGCTGTGCTACAGATCTGGTCCTTACTCAGCTCCTATTAAAGTCCAAGAAGTCTCAGAGACAGGAATAATGGAAGGGAATGAAGATTCAAGCTGTGTGTTTGCTCCTGAGACATACATAGCAGATTTTACACAGTTTGTGCATCCTGTTCATGTAAAGAACATGAGCGACTCAGTCTGTCACTGGCATTGAAATGTTCACTCGGTTCAAATAGTAAATCACTCATTTCCTCTCCAACTTCTGATTCCTAAAGGTGTAATTCCCAATTTAATATAATAAGTGCCTTAAAAGATTAAGCAAAAGGTCATGTTAGCATAATGTCTTTCCTGAACTGATATCAAAAGGCTGCATAAAGCCGCACCTTGAAATCCCCCAGGACAGTGCTCATGGGACTTGCCAATAACACAATTTCAGAGAGGTTCTTCTGTTTCACAGGTCACAGCTCTTTACCCTATGATGGATAGACTGAGCTACCTTCGTGTACCTACATATATATGACCCACTTCATTAGAACAGAATGTTTTCTCTAGAACACACAACCCAATAGGAGCCATTATCTCATGTGCTATTATTAATGCAAAGACTTCAGACAGCTGCTGCACACAGCAGTGGATCTGTGCAGTCTCAAGAGTAGCTGTAACTAAGATCTTCAGAAGCAGGGATAAAACAGCCATGTCACACAATTGCATTGAGTTTGACAATGGGAAGAAGAGATTTCTTCTTGATCCCCCATGATGTTTATCTTCCATGCTGGGAAATGAGCACTTGGAGTGACATACTTTTTATTGTAGGTAATGGAACTCAGATTTGTAAAGAAAGTGATTCTGCTGTGTGACCATATTATCTAAATTGCTTTGTCGCCAACGCATAAAAACTGAATATAAAATTGCCTGAGTATAATTGAGTGCTGACTCACCCCCCGATTAGGGTAAATGGTGCAGTGTTCCAGGGTGCCTTGGAGTGTTCTATAGTCTCACAATCCTATGTGAAATTCCCTGATTGATTTTTTCCTCCTCCAAGCAAACTTATGCTTCATGCTCCTATTTGAGGCTAGATGCTACAAATCCAGCTGCTGTCACAAGACATCTTCCCCCTGCTTCGTTATCTTGATCAATTTTCTGCTGAAACTCATCTTTCATCCTGGCTGGTGCAGTTGCCTCCCTTGAGATTATTCCAACTCCTGGCTCTCCATATTCATAGCCATTCTCTGAGCTCCAACTCTAACTGTCTAGTTTCTAAGGCTATATAGCTGAGGATGTTTTCTCACTAAAACCTTTTCCATAAATTCTCAAAATTTCTTTTCAGTCTAATCCAAGGCTGCATACACACATGACACTTCTCAGAACAGACTTTTCTTAAAAGTACCTGCTTACATGAGCAAGAAAATACAGACCCTAGTATATTAAATGGATTTTTTTTTAAATCCTGAAAATAGTCTCATATTCATTTGGAGGTATAACAGTGTGATTATGCTTATATATTGAAGAATTCTCAGGTTTTGAAATTTAAGTATAAGAAGGGCAATTGGAAGAAGCAATGCCAGAGACCCGAGGTGAACTGAGCCATGTATATTGAGCAGAGAGCTCAGATTTAGCTGACTGTGGCAGTAAGTTAAACCAGCACTCATGCCTTGGGTCATCTCTGTTTCAGCTCTCCCTCAGGCAGTGAAAAGAAAGAGAAGAAGAAGGGTTATGACCTAAATGAATTACAGCAATTATTAACCAGCAATCCCACTTCTGAGGATTTGCAAAAGATGCCAGCCCTGAGCTGGAGGATCTGGGATTGAAACCAGTCATGGAAGTGGCAGAAATTAGTTTTGTTTCCAGTTATCTATGAACATCTCCTTTCTGGCTAGCTGAACTATTGAGCAACTGAGCAGCTGTTGAAAACCGAGTAAGGAAGAGGCTGAAATTTGTTTCCTTTGTATGTGGGACTGGTTTCATATCAGAAAATAAAGAGTAACTTTAGCACATGCATCGGGCTTAGATTCTCCAGAAGCACTTGTTGCTGCACAGTCACACCTTGTTCCTTGCCAGTAATTGTAACTTTTGTTGTCTGATAAATGCTTTGCCTCAAAGAGGATAAAGCCCATTTATCTCCAGCTCCAGAGAGATAGTAATGTAATTGTTCCTTCACCAGGAGATCTGCTCCCTGAAAGTTCTCTTCTGAGTTGGATGATATTTTCTCCAAGAGTTTCCTTCTGTAGAATAAAAAAAAAAAAAAATAGTTGAAATGCATTTCCAGAGACAATTCCTTAAGAATAAAACTAATTGTAAAAAAAATCTTAAATTGGTAAGGAGGAGTAAATCTAAAATTCAGAGCTGATCTAAAGCTGGCTCGGAATCCAGCCAGAGTTAAGGATCTGGTCTCTTCTTGCTGATCAGCGCAAAGGCTGTACTTTTGCAAAATAAAGACATATTTAAAAGATGTAATGGAATAAAAAAAGGAATCTCTAAAAGTGAAGAAAGCAACAGATCTTAAGATTTTAAAAAATGCTGTCAGAACCCTTAACAAAGATAGGGGTGAAATACATAAAAGCATCATGGCTTCCCCAGAAAGGTTAGTGTTGGTTGTTACTCCCAGCCCAGGCTGCACTTGACAGCTCTCACTTCTATTGCCAGAAGTGTGTTTTGAAAGGCCAGTATTCCTATCCAGATTGTTCTTTCTAAATGTTTGACAGCAGCCTGCCCAAGTGACGTCCAAATGGGCACAATTAATTGTTAATGTCCCCAGTTCGGCTGAATCAGGGAAGTGCCTAGATGACAGGGAAGAACATCACTGGGAAGACTCAAGGGAAGCCACCAGGAGATTTGCCAAGGACAGCAATGGATTCAATGTCTGCAGTCACTCCAACATTTAACCTCTTCATCTATAACAACTGGTGGGTTACTCAGCTGCCATTTATTGCTACCCTGCCAGGAGGACTGCAGGCAGAGCAGGGAGCAGAGCACTCTTGGCCAGAAGTCCCAACTCATTCTGCAGCAAAGATAAGCCCTTGGATGGAAATTCTTCAAAGGGATGAGGCCAGGCAGACTGTTACTATGGGCGTCTTGGAGCAGGCAATCAGTCCTCCCTTTAATAAATAGAGATATGAGATGATCAGGGAAGAGCATGCTTCTTAAATGTGTTGGAAAAATGAGTCTGAGACATCTATCATCTCTGATCTACAAAGTGATGGAGGTTCCTGAAGAAGCATCAACACCTGCACAATCAAACAGGAGCAACTCTGCTGGTCCTGCCCTGCAGCTTGTGCTCTAAACTATAACTAATGAGTGTAAAGACCCTGACAAAAAAAGCTTCTACAGAATCCCTTTTCTAATTCCTTTGATTTTACTGGAATATGCACAGCAGTAAAATTCATATAGCCAATGGAAAGCCATGTCCTGGCATGACCCTGCCACAGAAAACAACAAAACAAAAGGACAGCAATTTGGGGTCATGTTTGGGGAGGATGATCCATGATTCAGCATGTCTGTGTACTAAATCTCCTCTAATTTGTCACGTAATGAAGGAGTGGGGCAAACACCTGCAGCTCTAGGCTGCTGCTTCATTATGAAAAGGTACGACCCAGGCAGTGATGAGCATCTGAGGAGTAAATGAGTTTCAATTAGGACAGTAGGTCAGAAAGAGCAAGATGATTCATATCCAGGATGTATTCCAACCCTCCACAATAACACTCAACAATTCTGTTCAGCTTTGCTCCTTCAAAGTGCCCGCACACACCCCATCCTTTCCATGGCACTGGCAGGTAACAGGCAGAGAGGCTTGGGTGTGTGCTGAGACCTGCTGATTCCTGGAATAATTGAACTAAGCTGGGAAAAAATGCCTTCCACAGCAACAGGAAGGAATGAGACAGCTCTCTCCTAGTCACAGCATACCACTGTGTGTTTAGAAATCAGGGGACGTAAAGATTCACATCCCAAAATTAATAAACAAGGTACCCAGAATTAATAGCCTCTTTTAGGGTGCCATCTACATGAATTTTTCCCAGGAGTAAGGAACAGGTCATGACAGATGGGGTTTAGGAGTGTGTGGCTCCTAGGTTAGCGCCCTGACAATGCCTCTGCTCAGCTGTGCAAATCATATTTTACTTGCTTGACTGTGAGTGGCTGGGCAATGGGGTCTAATTTTCCATGCGTGCTGTTGGCACTGGGTTTTACCTTGACTTGCATCTGATAATGCAAGCTCTGTCAACATTGTTTTGCCTCTTGGAAAATAATAATTAAGAAGCCTGGATGATAGGCATGTATTAGTACCCAAGAATGCATGGCCAGCTCCACTTTAACCTAGTCACCATAGTTTACTACTCTGCCACAAAATGTCTTTTCCAGGTTTACTTGAAGACTGGGATGTGAGAAAACTTTAGGCGTGCCAGACATTGGGTTGACTTTGATCTCTCTGAAAACAAATCCTTTAAAGTTTAGATCAAGGAATCTTTTAATGAAACAAAGAAATCGTGCCACTTATATCAGTTCCAGATATAAGTAAGTCTGCTAGAAATAAACAAAAGCAAGGCAGAAAGGAGACAGCCATGCTCTGCAATGTCAATTGAAAGTGACTGTCTGATGGATGATGATATGGCTAGCTGGGAAAAAAATCAGTCTAAAAGTCTTGCTGCGAGCCATCTGGCAAATCTTCCAAAGGATATTGCTATACAATGGCACTGAATTCGTACCTGCTTTGCATCTCCTGCTATCAAGAAAGGCTATTTACTCCTTTAATGAAGTGAAGATTTTGAAATCTCTACTATGACTCTCATCTTAGGGATTCATTGTAACCCTCCCCACTGCTAGTTGTCTGTTCCCTCCCCCCACCAGTCTGCCATGGATGCAGAATCTTATCCCAGGATCCTTTAGAATGGAAAAGATCTGTAAGATCAAGTCGAGCTGTAACCCAGCACTGCCAAGCCCTCCACTAAACCATGTCCCCAAATGCCACACCTGCAAGTCTTTTAGATACCTCTAGGGGTGGTGACTCCACCACTGCCCTGGGCAGCCTGTTCCAATTCTTGGTGGCCCTTTAGGTGAAGAAATTTTTCCTAATATCATCACAGGATCATGGAATGGTTGAGGTTGGCTTACCCAGAGCAGGTTGCACAAAGTAAATGTTGCAGTATGTTTTTATTTTGCAGGTTTATTGTTTGATTTCTGCTTTGGTAGTCCTCTTGGGCTTTTTTCTCCCCCGGTTTTAGAGGGACACAGACCTGCGTTTGTTATTCAATTGAGTCAGGTGTCTTATCTGTTGTTACTTAGCTACTTCCCTGCCAAGTTTCAAACCCCTTCTCCCCCACATCCAGTTGTTAACCCCTCCTATCCCAAGCAGTTTTCCTTCCTTGTATTCCCTGCCTTGTGTTCCACCCTCAGTTCTCCTGATTAGCTGAATATTGTATCCTCCCTTGAGACCTGCTCCCCTTTATAAGCTGTGATTTGCCCCCAGTCCGTTGCCTGGGACCCCGGGACTCAGGGAGTTTACCATCAAATAAAGTAACCCAGTGCCCTCCAGGCCTGTGCTGTGGCCCCTTTTGTTCTGCGTTGTGCCTCCACTGGTAGCTGGGATTCTGCAGAGCCCAAGAGAGGGGGACTGTCGCCCCCACCAGTGTCACCATCTAGCCGGGACGTGGGACAGTAAAGATGATTTGTTAAAATATCTTTCCACAATAAAGATGCTCTTGGACATTTAGTGCATCACTAAGACACAGCGCACACCTGACTCCATCCAGGCAGTTCCAGCTCAGGATTCTGTTCCCTTGTTCCGCAGGGGAGGCAGAAGTTCACAGCACTGGAATTTGTAGCACATCCATCCTCTTGCTCCAGAATCATCATTACTTTGTGCTTGGAACTGAAGAGGCACATTTCGTACTTCTGAACAGTGTAAGGCTTATTTTCATAACTGAATCATTTGGACCCTATACCCCAGATGGCAACAGTAAACATCACCACTGGCCATTTCCTAATGAACATAAAGCGGTAACAGTTTAATGTCACTTCAAAAAACCCAAAAAGCTTGCCTTAAAAACAAAAATATCTCTAAAGGACAGGCTGTCTGTATTAATGATTTTTTTCCCCCTGCTTCTTCAGCTCCTCTCATGTGATACATAATCAGCTGTAACTGAGTTCACAACCCTCCTAAGTTGTGATGAACCACAATGGCTTGAGACCATGGAACTGGGAGTACCGGCACATGGATAACCCCAACTGAGGAGCAGCTGGATATCTGGTGACCAGACACTTCTGGGTTTTAACATGGGCCCAATAAAAGCTATTTTAAATGATCTTTGATACTGAAACTAGAGTTAACCTGGATGGTGAGCAGAGGAGATCATCTGCTCTGAGAAATAAACCAAGGGAGAAGGAGGTGGGAGAAGAGTAGGAAGATAACAAAGGAGAGGGACTCTTTAGGGAGAGGACTAAATTTGGAAACATGCAGTGATGGAAAAAGGAACAGAAGAAAAACTGCTGTTGCATCTCCCTATCACTCCCTCTCAGGTCCCTGTCCCCGCTCAACTGCCAGCCACATTTGTCATTTGTAATTCTCAGCCTTCCCTTAATAGATGGGACTCAGAAGCAAAAACTGACTCAAAGCAGCTCGTCTCACTTTTGCTACTGCCAATTTTAGTAATTTTTTGTCAATTTGGTTTGGTTGTTAATAAGGACTTGATTCTAATTTCACCATGTGCAGCAGTAACTTGTTAACAAGCTGCTCCAGGAGATCTTTGTAGGACAGTGGAAATCAGGGAGAGGGAATAATTACAGCATTTCCACCTATGGCAGTCTGCTTCAGGGCAGGTATAAATAGATCCATAAGTGTTTGTTCACTTAAAAGTTCAGCCCAACTGCTTTCTCAATTTCCAGCAGCAGAATTAATGGATAGGGGTTTTTCCTTAAAAAATGAGGGCAAAAATTATCTACTAAATATCACCCTCCCTTCCCACTAGACTGCAAGTAGTATTAAAAAAGTTACAGAATTTTTACCAAAACCAGATGTTGGGTGTATAAAAGTACAGGCAGTTTTTCAAAGCATTCTATTTGTTTGGAAAGGGAAGGACAATTAGATCCGAAAACTCAATTTAGCTTCAGAACAGAGGAACTTAATGGGGAAAAAAGGAAGGAAATTACATTTCATTCACTTGATGCATCCAAAAAGTTCTGGACTGGTGCATGCAAAGAGTAACTAACTCCCTTTGGAGCAGCACCACAAGCTTTGAGAAAGCAGTTGCTAAAGTGTCTGAAAGCATCCTGTTTCTTGTCCTCTGCTCTCTGAAGAGCAGAAGGAGCACAACACAATGCCCAGGTGGGGTGGAACAGGGGTCCCCAGATTATGGGGACATTGATCTGTGAGCTGGGCAGTGGGACACTTGCATCCAGTTTGAGCATCCCAGAAATAACCTACCTGACTCAAAGAAGGATTGGAAACCTCTCCTCAGGGCTCAGCACACCTTGATGCAGGAAGAAGAAGAGCCCAGTGTGGGTGGCCTGGACCTCTCTCCGGGAGCAACACTCCCACAGCTTCATCTCCTTCTGGCTGGAACATAAAGCCCTGCCAACATCCATTTTTCCCTGCACCAAATCGTTTAAATAAACTTCCCTAGTGTGGACTCAAAGAAATGCAATAAACATTTGTGTGGCTCCTTGGGAGCTCAGCTAATGGACTGCCTTGAAGGACTTGCTAGGCAAATGTACTACCTCTGGCTTCCCATACTGAAACCTCACCTTGCACTCCGTAACAGCCCATCAGTGCTATACCCTGCTTCTGCCTATTGTTCAAGCTGCAGGTACCCCATTTAACCAAACAATAGCTAAAAAACAAAAGACATTTTAAGTGACTTGTGGTGTCTGCTGAGCACCAGCTGCCCTTTTTGTGTTCTACTGTGTCTTCAATCCCGATGCTCCATGCTCAGGTCTCCTGGGTCCCATTCAGCTGCAAAAGCCCAAAGCTACAGTGAGAAGAACAGTCTAATCTGCTAGGGAAATAAAACAGTTGATGACTCATAAAAGCAAAAGGGACAGATATTTGAAAAGGAAAATAGTAGAACAGATTCAGATGTAATTGTGAGTCCTATCACAGGAGTGCATGAAGAAGTAGCGAGTTCTGCCACGTTCTTCCACTTGAGCCCTCAGCCAGCTTCAATGGAGCCAGGACTCAAACCTGTGGTTCCAGGTAGCCTTAATAAAGCCTGGATCTGAATTAAACTACTCTTCTGCATGCCTGGGGATATGGTGGCGTGTGGCAGCCTTGGCTGCTTCAGGCTGCCCTGGAGCATGTGAAGGAACATGTTCATGAGTGACAGACCAAAGCAGTGGGACAGACGTGTGTGCAGCCACAGGAGCTGGGGCTCTGCTGGTGTCACACAGCCTGAGGGAGAAGGAGCTGTTAGCAGGTTTCCCATGGGGAGCTGATGCCAAAATAAACTTTTTGAAGGCGGCAACAACAGCACAAGACCCTGGGCAGCACAGGGATGCATGTGTGGCTCTAGGAGAGGAGGATGGGAGGCTGAGCCCACTCACCTGAACACCCACCTTCCCCCCTGGAGGGGCAGCAGATGTTGTCAGTGGCTGCTCTTCAGGGGAAGAAGGACCCCAGACCGGCTCAGACACCTCTGTGATTCAGAGGGGTGGGGTATCCTCTCTGAGACAAATGGGACCCCCTCATAGCCCAGCTGTAGCACTTGGGGCTGTCTCCTCTGTGCTCCCTTCTCTCTCCCCAACGCAGCATAATGAGGCCATTGGAAATCTGAAGAAGAGAGATTTCCTTTACTCAAGTATTCCTATTCAAAGCTACAGCTATTGACATATTTTTTCTATTCCTATGCTTGGCAGAAATTGATAGTATTTATTAAGCTGATCTTAGGCACCAGATCTGGATCCTGACTCTTGATACATAGGCAATCATCAGAGCCTGTTGTGTTTGCACGAATGTACTAATCCCGCCTCTGCTTCCTGAATGCATAAGGCAATGTATAGGACCACTCATCTCTGAGAGACTTGGAGATGGCTGCAGAGGGCAAGACAATGTTTTTAATATGGAGAACTCCAAGGCAAAGTATTTTGGTACCTCAGGATTATTAACATTTTTGAAAGTCTGAGAAGCCACTAACATTTATAAGACATTACAATCAAGATTCATTCTCCCAAATGGAGAAAGAACTCCTATTTTTCATATACACTCTAGATATTGATAATTTTCTCATTTTCTGATATGACAGGGCTTGGGGATTTCTTTCCCACTGAGACAAGATGACTGACAGATGGAGATAAGAATTTCTCATAAAGAGAAGCAATGCATTTTAACATAGCTGAGGCTGGAAGAAAGTAATAATTCTCCTAATACATAGGCACAGCCCTCCAGAATGGTTGATTATTTACTTCAAGAATCAGTCATCGCTGACCAGAATGCCAAGCATGTCTTCCCAAGCCAAGATGTGAGCTGAGATCAGTGCAAACAAACCCTCACCCCTCTGCCCACCTGCTGTGCTGCTGGTGGGTGGTGAAGGCTGGTCCTGGGTGGTGATGCTAGCCTGGGATACCCTGATCATGGTGGGTCAGACCAGCAGAGATTCACCAACACTGCTGTCATGGTGAGCCCAAGCCACTGTCACAGAGGTGGCACTTGGCACAGGCTTAGTTCAGTTCTAGGGTGATTCTCAGCAAGCACTGGGGTGCTTGGAGAGCCCAGACAACCTGGGGCAGGCTTTAGAGCTGCCACTGCAGAACCCATCTAGAATCTGCCTTTAAAAAAAAGACAATAAAAACCACCAAAACTTCCTCAAAGCAACAACAATAATACAAAGAAAAATCAAAACAAACAAACAAACAAACAAAACTCCCACCAAACCCCCCCAAAAGAAAGCCAGAGGGACTGCCCTCCAACTCTTGGGCCAGGATCAAGCCTTGGAGCAGCAGGAGAGCAGGAGTGCCTGTTCTCAGTGTCAGCACCACTTCTCTCCCCCTAGAGCAGCTGAGCAGCTTTGCTTCCTGCAGGGATCCTCTGGAACTGTCTGGTTTTTGCCATGCTAGACCACATCTTACAGCGTTGTAGCGGTTGTACTGGTACACACAAGCCAAAATTTACACCCCTTTACCTGCTTTCCTCCCAGCCTCCTCTTTCAGCTGTTCTCCCCTCTCACTATCTGCATATTCTGTCCTTCACTACTGTTCCTAACAGCTTCTATCTATGCCAAGTCCCATCCTACTCAGCTCTCATTAAACCTCCAACCTTGGGCAGAGCTTTTCTGTGTTGGTCTCCCAGACAGCTTTTGTCTCTTTGACTTCTAGGTTCTCTTTGTTTGTGCTTTTCTCTCTGGATCTGGGAATTATTCTGCTTCAGTTGATGCATGGATCCAGGCCCTGATATTTTGTTGAACTCTGTGGGATCTCTTCTGTTTGGTGGGTGCAGAGCTGGGTACAACTGCTTCCAGCATCAGCAGCACCCGCAGTGTTGCAAAGGCCTTGAGAGGCTGATGTGTATTTCAAGCAGTAAGAAGCTTATCCTGTGCTAGACATTGGCTTGAGAGAGACATTGTCCCTGGAAGATACCAGCTCCAGAGAGACATTTTCCATGGCGTCCCTGCCCAGGAATAGATCCTGACTTCATCTAACAGAGGAACTGATGGCACAGGACTGTGCTGCTCGCTGGAGGATGGCACAGCCAGAGCGAGTGGCATTGGGTCGCCACTGCATGTTTTGTTCTTCTGATGCCTCGGATCAGTATCTCAATAAAAAGCTTCGGATCTGAGCAGCCCCTGCCAGTAGCAAGTGCTCCCCCTGCAGCACAACAGGTCTTGAAATATATGTGCCAGGTGGATCTTTTATTTGGAAAACAAATGGTATTGACTATCTATAAACCTCAGCTTAGAGCGAGGCAAAACTAGCAGGAAAAATGCCAACATCAGTGAGTGAAGGTGCTTAATGAGGAGTAGGGCAGCCCTGAATTATAGGGCAGCAGTGAGCAAGTGACTTAGCCTTTTCTTTTTTGCCTCCTACTGATTTAGTCTGGAAACATTTCAGCAGGCACTTTGTCCCGTTATATGGTGATTAAAGCCTGGACTCAATAACTGAGATCTGCTGTCTGCCATCACAGCAATACAAATAACAATAAAAGAAACAAAATAGAGGTGAGTCAGGCTGATTTTCAGTCTGAAAAACATCAGTTGTCTTTATTACTCACCAGCTCTCGTCCAGGGTAGTCTGCTGGCCACCATTGAGGCTGCAGTTGTGGGAGGGCTGTATTTTGCTCAGGTCCTTCTAAAAAAGGTTCTCCCTGGGGTTTTGGAGAGTTGGTGGTTGCATATCCACATCAACACGACCAGTATGAGTATAAGCAGCCTTTTTGCAGAGCAAAAGCCTTTTAGCAGCTGAGCCCAGTGGAGACAGAAGGCTGAAGAAACAACACAGCATGGAGAGGCCACAGCCCATGGTAGGACAGACAATCCTTGAGGACCAGGTCTTCATCTGGGAGGGAAAAAACAGAGGAGGGAGGCTGGAGGGGGGCCACCCTGGCCCTGAGGCTGGCTGAGGTCACCCATAGGCTCTTGAGCCGTGGCTTTGTCATGCCCCGCAGAGCATAATCACAACAGCTCTGATGCATCCAAAACACAGACAAGCGGCCAATTCCAGCTGGAAGTTGATTCCTGCTATTGAGATTTGTATTTATTAATTTGTAGCCCACTTGCTTTCTTTTGGCACCATTTTTCTCTGCAAGTGAAAAATTTCCCCTGAATCACTGCATGTTATTTCCACTTGTCAAGATAAAGGTTAATGAAATACCAGTAACTGCATCACAAATCCAGCTCCACATCTATCCAGGATTTTATATGGCAAGTTGTACTGCACAGTCTGTTCTTAGAAAAGGCTGTGGTTAAAAAAACTAAAATTGTCAGAGGTCAAGAAATTCATAGTTAGAGCAGCATAGCCTCTGCCCTTCACTCCTCACATCTCGCCTGAAGGACAAGGAATAAAAAACCTCCTGGAACTGGCACAAGCAAATGTGGGATGAGATTTCCTCAAAAACACACAACATTCTGCAGGACTGTGGTATTTAAACAGCATTTTTGTTTGCAAATGTTGCCTGCATCTGGATAGTGGTTACTTGGACATTTATACACTATGTAAATAATATATAAATACATAAATACCATAGAATCATAGAATATCTTGAGTTGGAAAAGACCATCGAGTCCTATAAATATATACAAAATTTAGAAGCAACATGATGCTATAATTGACATATATCTGTCTTCAAAGAGATTTGCATCAGAGTCAGAAGAATATGACATACTTGCTGCAAAGAGGTTTTCATGCTTCGAACATGAAACCACCTGGACTGGCTGAAGGACACTGTGCCCATGGACTGGGGAGCAGAGACCAATTTTAATGCTGCAAACAACTTTTCAAGATCCACTGGCACAGCCTCACTCCCCCAGTTAAACACTTGAAAACACAGAAGATGCCCCTGTCCGGCAGCCGTTGGAGCATGTGAGGTTTCAGGAAGGAAGGGAGGAGCTGCTTTGTTTTCTTCCTAGGGAAGGCCAGCAATGGGATGAGTGTCAGGAACTGCCATTTGGGGTGAGTCAGGAGATTGGCATGGGGTGGTTTGCATTAATACCAGCTTGAACACATGCCAGAGAGGATTTCCAAAATTCACAGCCAGTTATTTCTTGTCACAGAGTTAAGAGATCCTATAGCCTGTTCTTCCACTCTGAGGCATGCGATCAAAAGCCTGAGGAAATTATTCTGAGAAGGTTTGTTTGTTCTGTAAATATGTATTTAAAATCTTGAATACAGATTACCAAGCTTGAAGAAAATAAAAGCCAAAAAAAAAATTCTAACAGAGCAAACCCTCTCACGGAGTATCTTATCCCTTCTTGGAGGTGGATTAAAAAGTATTGTTATGAAATCACAGTGCAGATTTTATTATGGGCTAAATCAAAATGCTTTGGAGTTTTTGGAATTCAGAACTGAAGTTCAGTGTTTCAGCTCTATGATCCATATAAAAGACGAATGAATGTACTTTTCCTTCCTTTTGATATGCAAAGATTCAGATGAAATGCTTACTCTCCAATTTGTTTTTTTCAGTAGAAATTGACTAGAGATCCTATCAACATGAAATACCCTGTGAAACCCGAGAAGCTCCTGAAATGATGGATGACATCAAGAGCCAAAAGAAAAAAAAGTCTGCAGAAAGAGATCCTTAATCACTTTGTGAAGCCTGTTGATCTGTTGCCAACTTCTTAACTGAAAGCTTGTGTTGTCATATATCTAACTTTAAAGTTTAATGAACCAGTTGGAGAAAGAAAATCTCAGTTAAAAAATTCAGTCCTGTCCCTTCAGCTGCAGTGTGAACAATAGCACACTTTGTTGGATGCTCTCAGCAAGTCCCTCATTAAAACAGTAGCACCAAATGAGATCTTATTTTCCTAATATTTGTAGACTACAATGCAAGAAGGAAAATATTTGAGATTTTCTGTATTCCTGAAGAATAAGTTAAAAAAACAACAACAACAAAACAGTGAAAGCTTCTCCCCAGGTTATATGCTACACCTCTTTCATTTACAAGTATTTTACTACTGAAATTGAATATCAATGTTATTTAAATTTTTTAAAAATTGCCCACTAGATGGCTGTAATTGTTATGGCCATGCTTAATTTTTGGTATCAAATTCCCATATTTAAAAAAATCCGTTCTTCCTTTTTGCTGATCTTCAGCACATGCTCTCAATCTCCAAGGCTGTCTTTGTAAAAATAGGATCCTCACCTTGGAAATTTCAGCTGTTTATAGGAAATTTAGTTGTTCAAAATGGCCACTGCAATGGGCTTGTATAACATGTCAGGCACAGAAATCCACTGCCACTTTGAAGGATAAAGTGGGAATTCATTTTTCATTATTGAAAGAAATACTTTTTTTCTGCTATTATAAGGAATGATCAAAGACTCAGAGCGCTTTGGAAAGAGTTTCCAATAGTGTGGCATTTAATGCGAGCAGCTTGTGATTACTGTTGGAGCACAAAAACGTTGTAAATCTGATGAAGGAGAGCCCAGAAGACAGGATTGAGTATCTCCTCTGTCCTAGATTCAGCAGAGGAGCTGATGTGAAAAAGAAGCGGGATCTGCTGGAAGGAAAGCTCAAGTGATGTATCACAGGAAATAAAATTTCCCTGCTGTTGGCATGGGCTGTAGTCCAGGACCAGCAGTGCGTCTGGGTAGAGGATTTGCAAAGAGTTTGCTGGCTGTGGTTCTTCTTGCAGTTTTCCTGAAGATCCACCCAAAGGGACTAGCCTCAGGTGCAGAGGGAGACTTCCCCCATTCAGCCAGTGAGCAGGGCACTGATGCTTCCTCTGAACAGAAATGCCTGAATATAAACATCTACATATCTTTGGCAGCTCTTGATTGCAACATATGAAAAGGGAACTGCCTGTCTCCAAGTTTTAAGCAGCATGCAAAGACATTTGTAGGAATTCTCCGCGAAGCATGAGCTAGTACAGAATCACCGAGGCATTGCTGCAGACCCTTGGGCATGGTGCATGGTCCTGCCAGCAGCACATAAATCTGCCTTTAATGGGAATTAATTCATTTCCGTTGAGGAGTTTGCCCACCAGTTTAGCACTGCACCAAAGGGGTCATAAGGGGCCATCAGGTTTCATAAGACTTAAGTGCAACTTCATTAAGTGTCTTTGAAAGACGGTTTGTACATCAGGAGTAAGAACAGTTCAGCCGGGGCAGTGCCTGTGGCTCACCTAAAAAAAACCTCTCAGCACAGCACTGAGCTCTGTGTATCAGGGGAGGGGAGAGGAGGGGAGGGGAGGGGAGGGGAGGGGAGGGGAGGGGAGGGGAGGGGAGGGGAGGGGAGGGGAGGGAGCACGTCTGGCAAAGGAAGTGCTGTAATAAGATTTGTTTTAGAGAAATTCAGGATTGCTGTAGTGCACTGGTTTAATACCAGTCAAGTAGATAATTTCAGTTATTGCTCACTCTTCCAAAAATGCCATGCTGAGGTGCTCAGAGGGCCCAGCTGCAGTCAGACCAGAGCATCCCCCTACTCTATCTGGATTTCTTCCTAATTCAGTAGAACTGAGCGCTCTTTTTGTGTAGGCACAAGCAGATTCATGCCAGCACGTGAGTCCCATGCGCTGTGGGTTTGTCAGCCAGAGGTTGGGCACAGTCCTAACCCCTCCGGATCAGTTCCAGGCATTGTCCCAGACCTACCTTGACTCATCTGTCTTATCATGGTGGGTGTGGGGTCTGGTTTGCCTTCAATCTTTTCCTGGCGCATGCAAATCCAGGTTACCTGGATATATAAATCAAGTTCATTGTCATGCTAGCTGAACACCTTATAAAGGTATGTTAATCAAGAAAGAATAATGAGATTTCAAATTCCCCTAAGTTGTAAATAAGGACAAAGCGCTCAAGCAAAATATCCCTCATTCTAAATGGGTCTTTACTTCTAAGTCTTCTGCATCCACAAAACAGGGTTAAGTCAACACTGAGACAAAGAGATGAAAAAAGTTAAGTACTCCTCAGGAAGATGAATCTCTGTTTTACCCTCTCGTCTTATTCCCTTCAAAGACATTCATATCATCATCCTGTGAAACAATCTGAATAAGTCCCTGGAACGCAAGACATTTGTTTGAGATTCTCTGACTTGCTGATTTTTCTGTCTTTCTCTGTCTACAGTGAATCTTGCTGAACAGGTTGAACCAAAATGATCTTCTTGCAAACATTCTGCAAATAGATCAATGCCTTATTCTGTATCAAACATCCTACCTAGAGCCCATTTAATAAATGGGATGTCTTTGCTATGAAATTACAAACCAGAACTTCATGTGGCATCATACCCATATAGATTTGAAATAATTTCACTCTCAGCAGAGTTTTCAGCTTTGCAATAAGAGCAGTATAAATAGCCACAGTCTCTGAGCATTGCAAAGAACAGGGATTAAAGTCAGCAGCCACACTGCAGTCTTTGGCCTTTGAAGACTGTCTGGAGCAGACTACAGAAGGTGCAGGGTACCTGGGGCTCCCATTCAACTGTAATGGGGTTGTGGATGCCTTGTATTTCTTGATAATCTCTCTGGAGGGATATGAACAAGAAACAGATGTGTAGAAACCTGCAAGACACTTTTGAATAACAGAAGCTCTCTTGCAGAGAGGACAAGGCTGGTTCAAGACCACAGCATCTGCTCCTGCATGGAGCAAAGTTCCCTCCTTGCTCCATGTTGTCCCAGTGGAGCATAGCTTGCCACCAGCTCACCTGCTCAAAGGAAACTTCACACCACAGGGGTTTGCTGGGTAAACAACGATTCACCCCTGAGATATCAGCACTGGAGAGAAATAGAGGAAGAGATGCAATGAGGGCTCCTCACCTCATGTGGCTCACCTCAAAAAGGTGTTTGGGTATTTGGTGTTTTTAAAGCTGACAGGGAGAGCAGGCTAAATTATGTACAAAGAAGAAATTCTTCCCAGTGAGGCTTGTGATATCCTGGCATGGATTGCCCAGAGAAGCTGTGGCTGCCCCATCCCTGGAAGTATCCCAGGCCAGCTTGGATGGGGCTTGGAGCAACCTGATCTGATGGAAGGTGTCCGTACCCATGGCAGGGGGTTGGAACTGGATGAGTGTTAAGGTGCCTCCCTGCCCAAGCCATTTTAATGAGTCTGTTTGGAAGAGTGACACATGTAAGATGCTGAAATAAATTCAGGTACCCCAAAGAGTCATCTGAATTGTGCTAGAGATATACAGCTCAGTCAGAGCCAGAGGAAACCATGAAGGCTGAGAGCGACCCTGTTGGGTCAGATGGCTGGTCACTTTCTCAGGCTGAGTTGTGCTCACTCCAGAGCCAGAACTCCCACGGCCAGGAGAAGGCTCTGAACAACATACCTGGCATCAGATGGGCCGTGGGGTGGGTCACGCTCTTTCTGGGAAGGGACTGTCACCTTTATTGGTCTTATCTGGTAATTGCTCTGAAAAGAAGCATTTTGTGAGCCTGAACAAAAACACTGGGGAGCGCTCAGCAGCGAATTCTTTCACATGCTGCCTTTTTGTTTTGTATGATTTCCAACGTTTCTGGCAAAAAACATTTCCTCTGACTGTTTTCCTTCTAGAAACAGCCTTCTTCCAGACAGGGTTTCTCTGCCACTATTTAGCTGGGTAGACACAGGGCTATTTAAAACACAGAGCTGGAACATTAGCAAAGCACTTGTCTCATTCCAGGACAAGCAGGGAAGGGGAGGGTGCGCATTGCTGAGTGCAACCTTGTTCGTCCCTGGGAGGTTTGTGCCTGCATCATGCCGATTTGTGTTGAATTTAAGGTTTCTGGGGATGAAGTCTGTGGCAAAATCTGATGAGATTTTTTAGAAGCTACTAGTTCACAGCCTTGAGTATGATTTTTGGCTGCCAGGTCTCACATACATTGCGGTCAGATGTTTAATTATTTACCAGGCTCTGTACGGTACGGTTTGAGCAGCAACCATCAAATCTGACATTTTGATAATGTGAGGGTAATTGGGTAATTTTTTTTTCTTTCCCTCCCACCAGCTCCAACCCCCTGTACATCAGGAGTAAGAACAGTAAGATTCTGCTGGGAGATGCAGAGTCATAGCTCTGCTGGCTTGGCTTCCCGCCATCTCACTGCTCCTTTAAAACCCCATACCTCCCATTGAAGGAACTCAGTGTCCTGTTCACCAGGAGGACGTCAATGTTTCTATGGAAACTCTTCCCAAAGATTCTTGCTCCGCGCTGCCACTGCTGCGTATTGTATGACTGACTTTGTACACTGCAGTTCATTATCCAGGCTGTGACGAAAAGGGAGCAGCTTTCTGCCCAACAGGAAAAAGCATTAAAGGAAAAAAAAAGACCCAAAACACTAACCCCCCCTGCTCCACCACCTTAATATTAATCAAATAAGCCACTAAAACCAAAGGTGCTTAAATCGTTTGGCATTTGAGTTATGATTAGAATCTGCTTGCCTATGTTCCTTGCAGTGAAAAATACCCCTTCCTGAATAATTAACTTAGCTGAAGAAGCTTATAAATTCTTTGCAAGGTCCTTTTTCCTTCCGAGTAGTGAGAAGAAAATTTTCCACCCCTCACAATTGCAATCCTGATGATGGATGAGTGTCACATAGGTAGCAAATGTGCCTGAGCAGGAACCCTCTGCATGAACCGTGTGGAGAACAGGGGAGGCTCAAACTCAGGCTCAGATTTTGCATTTGAATTAATATTTGCAAAGGGGATGCAGAATTAACAGGCTGAAGGAAAATTCACATTAATTTCTCATTTGCCTCAATAACAGGAAATATCTGGGACCAGCAGAGAACATGATGACAAGGGACATGTTTATGGACATGTCCCTTACTAATGATGTCCAAAGGTGGCCCAATTACTCACCCCTCTGCAGATGAGCGCCAGGTATTACACACTTGACAGGTAAAATGGTATAGATTTTGTTCCCACCTCTATCACAGATTTGCTGTTATTTTGTATTCAGACATCACTGTTAACTTTGAAAATCTGAATTTCTAGGTGGTGCACTGAAAAACCTTGGAATCTGATTTTCTTGACTTCCACTGGATCACTGATGGGCTCTCGGCACCTCAAGCAATCAGATTTCTGGTGTCCCAAAGCATGTACCTCAAACCCAAGGTACTCAACTTGTGACACTTGGAGAAAGATAACTCCTTAACCCGGCAGAACTTTGAGATCTGAAGAAAAACATTACTCATCTGCTATGCTGGGAACCAGCACTGAGTAAAAACCTGAGTAAAGATGAGGATGAGAGGAGACAAGTATTTTATTTTTAAACCTTATGAATTCCTGAGTAGTTCTGCTTTCCTAGAGAGGAAGGCAGGGTTGGGAAGATCAGATTTTCAAACTCTACTCCCTCCCTGATAGCACACTAAAGACTTGTATTACCTTTAATTGATGTTTCTGAGTGCATCCTCATTGATTTACTCCAGCCGTGCTCTTTATGCAGGGAACATTCTATTCTCAGAGCATAATCTAGACCCATACGAATAATATAGATGTTTCCTGATAACATAATTTAGAAAGAGGAGATGTAATTGCTGCCTGTGCTGAATGCACAGCATCTTTCTGCTTGCCAGAGCACTGCAAACTCATGATCCCTTTTGGAATCCATACAGGGAGAAAAGTCCCAAATCCTTCAATGTGGTTCTCATTTTGTCATTTCCATCTCATTAAATATGCTCTTCCTTGTGCCTTTGATTTTAACTTCCTAAGGATAGCTCATGCTGAAATTATTTAGAAGGCTCTCAGAGGCTTTTAGATTAAATTCAGGGATCATTCCTGCAGAAATGTGTCTGTTTGTGGGACACAGGACAGCAGCAACTTGGGTATCTGTGCGGAAAAATGGGGAAGGGACCCAGCAAGTTCCTCCTCAGGTAACTTGTTCTTTTAAGAAGGGCAACAAAGCAGGTTCTTGCTAAGGACTTCCCTTAAATACTTGAAGAGGAGGTTGGAACTCATCTAACCTGCTCCAAAACCATATGGCTTGGCTGTGCATAGTCCAATTGCTGTGATTTAAAATGAGTGGTTGCAGTGCTTTTGTCTTCTAAATCATCCCACAAGCACCGTGCTTTACTGTCTTCTCTCTGATGGAAGAATATCCAGGGTGGGACATTACAATTCAAATTTTCATCTCTAGGGTCAAATCTGTCTCAGTTCTGTAACACCTGGAAAGCACTGCCATGCAGAAGGGTTTGATGTGAAATAAGCGCAGGTCCCTCCACAGCACAGTCAATCGAGATCCACAGCACAGAAAAATCATCACTCTAATTGCTCTCTGTATCAGCTGCCTCAGGAAAATATAAAATAAAATCCTAAATAAATAAAAATCAATGACTGAATTGGCCCTAGAGACTGAGTTACTCTCCTCTGTTTTAGAGAGTGGTCCCTCCTGAGCAGTTTTCCACATAGCAAAGCCACCGCATAATGGAACAATTCAGTTCCACTGACAGCCCTGGCTAAAATAGCCCTAGAGCAAGATAGGGAAGGTGTAGGTAACTGCTAAGATGCTTGGGAGGGCTGACAGTGAGAACCATGCCAACACTAAGAGTTTTTCAAATTACTTCAGCAAGACCAGACTTAGCTTGCAAGCCTGGTGTGATTGTGTCAGAGAGAAGCCGTTTTGTACTTTGGATTCATGCTAATTGGATATCAGCTTCTCCCTGTGATCTGCAGCAGCAGCTTCCCTGGTGATCATCCATTAATGGTCAGGTACAGGTTGGCTCTGGAATCCATTGTCAGAGGAGAGGGCTCAATTCTCCAGCTTGTTTCTTTCCTGGGATCTGACAGAGCCTGAATTTAATTTGCCCTGCGATCCTGGCTAAAGTCCCTCTACACATAAAAATCATGTAGTGCTTTAAACTCTTTAAGTATGGCCCTCAATAGGTCTTAAGAACAAGAAATACCCATTACACCTATTTCTCGTTATCTGAATTGGACATGAAGGGAGCAGGAGTTGAGTTCAGCAACCACTGGGATTAAGAACAAGGAGAACCACCTTTATGGAAAATAACAGCTCAAACACGTTGTGAGCAAGCAGAAAACACAATCAAAGAGGGACCAGTTGATAAAAAAGATGGTAAATATCACTGGTATTTAGCATTAATCTTTTTGTCTTTGTCTTGCTATGCATCCTCCCAAATCTCATATCTGGTGAAAATGGACAACCCAAAGGGTTCGGCTTATAATCAGTTCAGGTTAATTCTGCAGAATGAACATGGGTGAGACTAAACCATATAGCTCATGACATAACAACATTATTCACGATAAGAAGCCAAACAGAAGTTCAATTTGTTCCAAAAAGCACCATTTCTAAGGCAGAAGAGCAGCCAAATCAATGACTGAGAGGAACTAGAGGTGAAAATTGAGAAAAAGAGATATAAATACATTTACTTTTAAACATTTTAATTTCAAGTGACAGAAAAACCATTCAATGTGTGTCCTGGGGTTTCTTTAAACAGGGAAAGAAGATTAAAATACTAATCCCTGCTGATTTCCCTGTGCAGCGCAAAAATGAGCATGGCTCAAAAGACTGACCTGTGATCAAAGATTAACAGCAGCAAAATTTGTATAGCTTGGCTAAGCAGCAACCATGAGTGACACACTGGCAGAGTGCAAAACCAGAGAAAATGGAGTATTACTTGGAAAGACAACAGTATCAGTGGATGAAAACTAAAGAAAGATCAGGCAGAATGGTAGTCTCTATTTTAAGGAATGAAAGCCAGAACACTCCAAGTATACAAGGACAAGGATGAACTAGACACTGGTGTGAGGATCTTTGGATGCGACCAGTGACTTTAAGAACTTCTATTCCTGAGTTTCCAAAGAAAATCACCTTTAGAAATGGGACAGCTCATACTATAAATCATTTCTTCTTAAGCTCAGCACCTAGCAGCCACCAATCAGTTCTTAAAATCTTGAGTGAAAAATAAACCACAAGGAACAATCTTGTACTCTGAGGGAATGGACAAGCTAATCTAATATATCTTTGTCATCTGTGGTTTCCATGACAGTTGCATAATCAGACATTTATGTAAGTAGAGGTTTCCTCCTTAAATAGCAGCCTATGATCTCATCTGCACCTACGGTATAACCCATTTGGATGGAAACGATGTGCCAGTCATGTGTACAACTAATTTTTTAATGCTTCTCTCTTATTTTTGTTTCTTTATTGTGGAACATAAGCCTGCAGAGTACTGCTCACACATGACTAACTCTTCTTGTTGTGGTCTTCTCGTGGTTTAGAAATAACTACAGTCCCCAGGTCCAATTAATGGCTGGGCTCACACTTGCTCAGCAATTCAATGTGGAAAGTGATGGTGTATTGACAAATCCCAGTGCAGTACCTAAGCCTTGTGATGGTGTATCCACAAACCCCAGCGCAGCCTCCTAGAAACACAGAAGGGTTTGGATTGGAAGGGACCTTGAAAACCATCCAGTTCCAAACCCAGAGGTAGGAACACCTTCCACCAGACCAGGTTCCTCAGAGCCACGTTCAACCTGGCTTGGAACATTTCCGGGGATGGGACAGCCACACCTCCTCTGGGCAACCTGTGCCAAGGCCCCACCACCCTCACAGGGAAAAAATTCTTTCTGATATCTAAACTAAACCTTCCCTGTGTCAGTTAGAAGTCATTCTCCCTTGTTCTGCCACTCCAGGCCCTTGTCCATAGTCCCTCTCCAGGTCTCTGACACTGGAAGGGGTTCTAAGGTCTCCCCAGAGCCTTCGCTTTTCCACTCTGAACACCGCCAGCTCTCCCAGCCTGGCCCCAGAGGAGAGGGGCTCCAGACCTGATCATATCTGTGGCCTCCTTTGGATCTGCTTCAGCAGGTCCACAACCTCCTTATGGTGGGGACCCCAGGGACAAAGTATTTTGGGTGGGTGATTCAACAGAGTCACCTTCCTTGGCCTGCTGGTGAAGCTTCTTGTGATGCACCCAAGACGTGGTTGGCTTTTGGGGCTGCCAGTGCACATTTAGGGTCATGTCCAGCAGCCCAAGTCCTTCTCACAGCTGCTCTCACAGCAGCTCTCTTCAAGCTGCTCAAACCTAGAGGTTATGGGATGCCCTCAGACCCTGTTGCAGATTTTCCAGGAAGTTGGGATTTCCAAGCCATATTTTTCCCCAAAGGGCTGGGGTGAGGACCACAGGAGAACTCCAGGGATTTGTCTTGGACAATCTGGGATTTATCAGGGTTGGAGGAAAGCTCCCAGGACCACTCTACTCCTGCTGCAGAGACTGCCTGGGGACTCCTCTGAACTCATGCAGAGTATCCTAAAGCAATGCAAAAAATGCAGATCTCTTCTTATATGCCATATTAATTGAAATTAAGAAAAGCAGACCCAGTCCATGAAATCTCACTCCTACTCCCATCTAAGTTCATGTAACAAGAGTGAAGGCAAGCAAAAGTAACTGCACTTAAATCTGCATGCAGAAATTCTCAAAAACATCTAAAAAAAAAAAAAAATCAGCTACCTAGAAGGAGTGACTTTTATCTAAAGGCTGCAGACATCAGCAGGCTAGGGAGCTGATTCCAGTAGGCAAATAGTTCTTAATATGGATGTCCAGGGGTATCAGAAACTCTTCAAAATCTGTCCAGAAGCTGAGAAGTGAGTTGATCCTGAAATGTAAGTGGTTCCATTTAGACCATCTTCTTAGTGCTTTTTTGCATCACTCTGCATCAGCCACTGTGCACAAAAATATGCCCCGAAGAAGAGGAAAACAGGCAAGAACAGAAACCTAATCCAATCTGCCAGCCTTCGCAGCACCAAATTTGTGGGACTCTTTCCAGCCTTTGGATGTTGTAGCACCTTCTCTCAAAGATATCACTATTAAAACAACAAGTATCTTGTGCACTATTGTTTCCAACATCAAACAATCAGCAAAAATATCTCCTCTTGCTCTTCAGCCTGATCTCGCTTCTCCCACTGAAGCTGATTTAGTGACAAAGATAGAGAGAAATAGAGTGGATTGGGGTTTACGAGTGATTGTCAATTGGATTTTGTGAGCCCAGTGGTATCTCGGAGTAGGTTACAATTTTCCCTGAACCCCCTGCAGCTCCTATTAGCCTCAATAATTGCTCCTAATTTTGGCTAGGATGTTTGCTCAGATTTTTGAAAGAGGGGGGTGTGGGGGGTGTCTTTCCCTGGTGCAGAGAGACTCCTGCCTCCATACAGCAAACATGGGCTTGGTAATCGTTTAATTACAGCAAGAATTCCTGCCCTGTCCAACCAGGCTCTGACACACGTTACGTAACTGGATTGTTAATGCTTTTTATATGTTGGTGGAACTGAAATTAAATGAGGAAATTATTCTCCTGATGCTCAACTCTAATCCCCATCTGTCTGTGTTTTTACTTTTCTGCACTTGCAAAGCTCCCTGATCAAAAGGTCTTGAATAGATTCCAGATTTCCAATTTAGTTCGCTTATGTAACCCAAAATATTATGGCAGTCTTTCCTTGGGGGCGATTAAGCATATATTTTCAGATCCTCCAATTCTCTCCGTTCCAAACGTGCTAAAAGTGGCATAAAGCTTTAGCTCATTCCATACCATTAGCACCACAAACATTTTTTTAAGACTTTTTTAGGAAGATAGGAATAGCCAAGAGCTTTACAGGGAAGGAATATATTCTGAAAAAAAAAAAAAGGGAGGGGACTTGTTCAATGTCCACTATGCCTGAGTGAAAGCAAGCAGAGAGTCTGTACTGAGAGAGCTTTGCAGGGCATATAGAGGGAGACTAGACAGGTGAGGAGGGAGCTACATCTTCAGCCAGGGTAGATTCCTGATTCCAAAAAAACTCAAGAGCTCTCTGGATCCAGACTTTTTCTTTGTCCCATCCAAAGGATAAGCTTCAGGTGGACAACTGAGAATAGATCTGATCCTTCCTCTGGTACTTTGATCATTCCCATCTGAAAACTGACACCAATTTTTTTATCCATTTGCTTTTCTTTCCCAGTCCCTCCCCTGGTGCTGGAGCTACATGATCAGCAGCTGGTTTTATTAGTGGAAACGAGGAGGCTCCTTATGTTGGAAAATGAAACTTTTACCCAAATCACCAGCAAATGAACAAAAAGTGCTGCTGTAACAGTTGTGTTTCATTGCCTCTTTGGTTTCTGAGTGCAGAATGGGAGGCAGCACCCCCAGTGCTCACCTGGATCCTGATCACTGTGATGCTGTCACACCAGAGAGAGCAGTGGAGAGAGCACTTGGGACCATTGGTGTTTGGCTCACTGCTCCTAAAGAGATTTTTTTTGTTTTGAATACAGAAAATTGAATAAAGAAAAAGTCTTTATTTACCCACAGCTGATGTGTGTCTGCTCACATGGAGCAGGCAGCAACACACAGGATGGGGCCACCCCTTCTGGCCACTGGTCCTGTGTTTGTGGCAGCTACGGGATAATGGCATCACTATAATAAAGCCTCTATTCTGGCCTTATTATCGAGCAGTGCAAGATAGCCCAGGAGCCCAGTCCTCAGGGAGACAGGGTGCCTGAAAGCTAGGCTAGCTCGAGGCGGACGCCACAGGCTAACCCCCTTAGAAAGCTTGGTGATTATCAGCTCTTTAGTGATTTCAAGCTCTCTTAGGATCTCAGCTCTTGCTTGCTAGTTAGGGTGCCCTTGGCTGAGGCTGCAGCAGACTCGAGAGAGGAGAATGAGAGGCGCTGGCAGTTCTGGAGCGATGGTTTTATTGGGGGAGTCTGTAAAGGGTCCCAGCGACAGCTCTTCCTCTCTCGAATGGGCTAAAGTAGGCCTCTTTTATAGAGTTAGGGGGATCCAAACTTGACCAATAGTAAGGGTTAGGTAACATAGCCTATAGGGTTATAGAGATAAGCTTTGGGGCGGGGCTCAGAGAGACAGGAACTTAGGTTGCTGTCTGAGCACATCGCAATGCAGCTCTGGGCCTAAAATCTAAATGACACTTTTTCCAAATTTGGATTAGGGAAGCTGTGATTTAAGACAATTGCTGAGTCCCAGAAAATACTATGTTCTGGCTCAGCCAAGGCCTGGAGCCTTTCTGCTTTCCAGGATAATTTGATTTGAGAGTCCAAAGGGTGTCAATCTCCCAGGTTTCAGAGAAACTCAGCACATAAACCAAACAGGTGATCCTGGTGGAAACCCTGCTGATCTCAACCTGACTGGTTTTCTTAAATTCAGTGGCAGATCATCTCTGCTGAATATTTTGACTAAGTGCCAAACCCTACCCTGAATATCTCCAGGCTGAGCTTTTCCTTCAGTAGGGTCCAGTTTTAAATAGACCAACACACTTGAAGCCTTAGAGCAGAAAGGGTGTTGGAGAGCCCCCATCAGAGCCAGCCCATCCAGGAAAGGCCTTGGATGTACTCAGCAAAGTGCCTTCTGTCAAATCACAAGAGCCATTTATTATCTGAATTTCAGCAACACCCACAGGCTTCAGGCAGGGACCTGCACTGTGCCTGTATAGCAACATCCAAATATAGAGCAAGACAACAGCACAGCCACAAAGCTTCACTCATTCCAGAGCATCACCCCTCTCCCTGCTCTGACAAAAGCCCTTCCAGTCCCAAACTGGGGAGGAGCTGCTCTTTCTTTTACCAGAAATAGCATATTATAAAGTGTTTGGGTTTTTTCAATCTTTTTAGCAGTGTGACAGATCCACCAGTTCCAGAAAGGCAGGAGGATAATCATCTGCCAGAGCTGCTCAGGTTCCAGGTTTGAGGAATATTTAAGCATATGCTCAAATTCCCTTGTCTCTGGTTAAAGCAAAGCATGTGTTTAAATGCTTTGCTGAGTAGAGGTGGACTTAAGGACATACCTTGCTGTAGGCATGTGCTTAACTATTTTGTAAAATTAAACTGAAGATAATCAAGTGCTTTTGCTGAATCAGGCCCAAGTGCTCTGCAAACCCCCATCCTCTTAAGCAAGGCTGCTTTCAGCAATATTTAATTTGAGAATACACTCAGAAAATATCATTTAAAAATGTTAAAGAGCCAAGAGCTTTAGAGAGTGGAAATAAATAACTAAAAGGATATCTGAGGAAATAATTAAACTGCACAAACCAGGACTGGGCTTTAAAAAAAGAAACTTTGCCTTCTGTCAATTCAGCATTTGCACATAGATGAGAGATGCTTCAGCTGCAGGGACCTGAATTGTGTTGGCTTTTCCCCCCAGTTCATGACACCAACGCTGATACCAAATCAGGCAGATTCAGTCTCACACATTTGCCCTTCAGCCCAGGCCCAGAGGGGGTTATTTTGGAGAGGGTGGGAGAAAACCTGCTGGCAACAGACACACTGTGGGCCAGTCTGTGTGTATGTGTCCCTGGGTGCCAAGGATTCCATCCCAGAGAGGTCCTTGATCAAACATTGCTGCTCTCAGACATAAGCACCCCATGTATAAATAACCCCACATTCCATTTCTCCCTGACCTTGGTGTCTCAGCCCTGCCAAACCAGTTCTGTGCAAATCCAAACTTAAAACAGGCACACCTCTGTCCCAGACAGGCATCCCTGGGAGTTTTGGGCTTCCATCCCAGCTTGGGGTGATGGTGATGTCCCCTACATAGGGAACCAGCCCCCCACCGATGACAACATGGCAGAGTCATCCCCAGATGACCGCAGCTCAATTGGATTTGGCGTCAGCGCCTTTGGGGTGGTTTGCCAGGAGATTTTTCATTGAAAAAGAAGGGGTTTCATGGAAAAGGTTTGATAAAGGGGTTTGCACCTTCTCAGATGTCTTAAAACAAACCAGCAAAATTTGGGTAGAAATGGAATGGTAGGTAGAAATTTAGACAGAAATTAAATGTAGCTGTGCTTTGCAAAACTTTACCTGTTTTTAAGTGCACCTTTTGAATGCAAAACTCACTGCAGATAGAATTGTTGAAGCTCATAAAACACAGAGATCCTCTCCCCCTCCCCGGACTTCCATCAAGAGATTTCTTGGTTAGACCTAGATTTGCAAGTCTTAGGCCAGATTGGCCCAAGTCAGTTTAGGCTGATTTGGAGCTTGGGTACATAAACTCAGTGACATGAAACAGGAGGAAATGTGGCTGTTCCTGTCTTGGTCCCAGCCTAAAACTACTGACTGAGCCATAGAGTTTTGCACCAAACTCACCCTGAATACACACCCAGGACATCCCAAATACCAGCCCCACCCCCATCAAATACCTTCCTGAACACACACAGCCTTCTTGTCATTTATGGTTCATGCAGCATTCCTCAATGACTCAAAAATAAAATGTCATTTCTTTAGGACAGTTGCATTTTGTATTAACTCTAGTGGCCCAAATAAACCTCAGGTGTTTGCACATCTGATTTGGGCTTTTTTTCTTGCCATAAAGTGTCTATAACCAGGAGCTTTCCTCAAAGTTTGATTTTGAAATTTTATCAGCTGAGAAAAAGAATGACAAAGAATTCTTTCCTGAGTGATTTGGTATAAATATTTAAAGGGTTTAAAAAAAAAATTAGAGTCACCACTGATAGTGCTGAAGCTCACAGTGCCCTGCTGCCCCACTGCTGGAGTGACATAATCTGTTTTCTACAGGATTTTTTTGCACAGGTGCTTGGGGGAATGCAAATTTTTAGGATTTACTTGATGCCAGCATTCCCAGCATCAGCTATAAAATTGCCAGCAGCACAAGGCTTTGCAGAAGGCAAGTGAGAGGGAGCCCTGTGCTGCCACTTCCCAACATACTCTGCGGTCATTATCCCTTCCTGCTGGGGCTGGTTGTCTCTATGAGCAGCAGAGCAAATGCTTGAGTGCATTTTGACATTTCCCACTGCAGGAAAACCCTATTTTGAAGTCTCAGTGGTGTCTCATGGAAAAGCTTTTGAGACATGTGCTGGATGAAGGCAAACTTGCTTATTTTGGGATAATAGATCCATGCTTCAGTGGCTCTTTCTCTACAGGACATGAGCTTAAACATCAAGTCTCTGGTAAACCCACTAGCCATCAGCCCTTCAGCATCCAAATAAATAACAAATGTGTTTGGTAGAAACCTTCTGAGTACATGGAGAAGTGAAATAGCCAAAAAATGGCCTTGAGAAGTTGATGGAATTACGGGTTTGTACCTCCAGACGCAAACTGTCAGGCGCATGAGGAGCAGGTGTGTAACACAGGGCTGATCCAGGAGCAGGGATGAAGCCAGATGGGCAAGGTGGGTATCTACACATCCTTCAGGGGGACTGAAGTTAAACTCTCACACTAAAGACTGGGGGAAGAGCATATGCCAGTGTTTTCTCCCTCTCAGCTGTTCTTGAAGGCTTAAGAGCTTTGCTTTGGTTTTTAAATGCTTCTTTCAGCATTGACAATGCCCAGGGATGTTTTTTAATTTAAATAAATAAATAATATATTTTTAAAGTTAGTTCCTTCATGCAAACTTTTTAAATTTTATTTTATGCCATTTTTTAAATTTAATTTTTTCTTTTTTAATGAAACGCTCTAAGCACACCAAACTTTTCAGAGTCTGGTTGCTCACAGCCAGTTTTAAGGCTGGGCCTGTTTAAGAAACCAGAGCATTTGGATGAAGCCTGGGTTACTCCCTGTTTATTTGGAGAAGTAGGTTTCAAAACCAGGAATTTTGCAATTCTTTGTCACCATCGGTATAGGGCTGAAGCTGTGCTGTGGTTTTGCTGTACAAGAAGCACCAAATGGATCTGGGTAAACTCCAGAGGGATTTTAAACTCAAAGTCATCTTTGTGGGGCTCTGAACTTCCTTATAATTGACAAAACCTTTGATCCCGATAGCACTGAGCTGCAGCTGGATAAGGAACAGCCAGGGAGGCAGAATGGGTGTGTGCTCTGCAATGTCAAATTCGTTTTAAATAGTGACACTGCCTGTGCTATTTGGGATCTCAGAGGGAATTGCAGCTCATCCCAGAAATATTTCCATCATTGGCTCTTCCTGACCACCCTGTGAACTCATGAGATCTGGTAGTTCAGAGGGGTTTGTGCTGGTGCCAAAGCAGAGCAAACTCAGCTCTGTGATACCTTTGGTATCGGGCAGCAATATTTAGGAAAATATTGTCCCTTTTTTTCCCCTCCCTACGTAGATAATGAAAGATCTACTAAATTGGAAGCTGTGACCATGCTTGCTGACTCAACTATTCTGGTTTTAAAACACGACCATAATATTAATAATATTACAAAAACAGACAAACAAAATAATTTAATCCAAACCACTATTCAGTGTAACCTTCACTTTAGGGATTTTGCATCATTATTAAAAAGTGCAAAATAGTGATATCCCGGGTCAGACTGTGACTGCTGGAAATAGTGTGCAACTGCATTTCAGGTATTTTAAAAATGCTTCCAAAAGTCAATATATAGGATACTGAAACAAGCTATGAAACTTCAGATCAAAAAACTTCCTTTGTTTTCCCTTTTGTCCTTGGTACCAGCACTGTCCCAAAACCACAGCTGTCAATGTGCCATGGGCACCTCTGCATTTCACAGGAGAGGTAACCTCATCACCTGGGGACCTGCCTTGGGAATTCTCTGTTTGAAATGGAGCCTTAAAGTAGTGCAACCCCTTGGGTAAATACAGTTGTGTAAAGTATTTTATTCATCTCAAGAGTAAGAGAAGCTGCAGCTTCCCTGGGGACTTTTCAGGGATTTCAGCTCTGGATAAGCCCTGTGGATCTGGTTGGATGGAGCAGCACTTCAGTGCCTGAGGAAAATCTGTTATTTCCCATAGGACCCCTCTAGGAGAAGCTGATCTCCTTCATACACACCTTTTCTATCACTAGAAACCATCAGAGCTGGACAAGAGATATTTGTCACTGGTTACAATGCAGATAAAACAAACAAAACAGATAAAACACCCTCCTATGCAGATAAAACAAATTCCACACTGCCCTTCCCTGCTGCAAAATCAATATGTTGCTACAAGGCTCTCCACTTTCTCCCCATGCCCACAGCCATTTGCACACAGCAAGGGGTTAGCAAGAATAGCTAATATGGAAGAACAACAAACTTTCCCCTTCCTTTCTTCTGGAATTCATTTCCAATGAACTGGCATTTTAAATTTCTTGATAGCAAAGCCTAAAACAAGTATGTCTTCAGTATGGCCTCAGTGCAATCTAAGGGCATTGTAAATCTATCAAAACCTGTCACTTGTAATTTTCTGTGTTCACAGGAAAAAAATATTATCTAGTAAGATAAACTGAACGATTCTCTTTGAACTTTCCCTTTGTTTGAGTTAAACACTCTGGAAGCCACCACTAGTTAACCACGGAAGTTAACCACACTGCAAAACCCGTCAGGTTTGCAAGCTTAGATTATTTTTTTTAATAAGCAAGTGTTCCTTGTGATAACTTGAATTATACTTTCTGAATGGTGGGAAAATACACAGTTGTGTCACACCCACCAAAATAAACACACTATTCAGGAAACACAATTAAAATTTAAAAACAAATCATTCTTCTTCTTTGTTTCAGTACTGGAGAACTTCATTTGGGGATTATAAATCCTTTTCAAATGTTCCTTTTTTATGATATCACTCCTATTCATGTTCCTTTTACAGTATTTTCTGAATTGTTTTCAGTGTTTGGATCTGATTAGTTGACTTGAAAAATGTATTTTCCCCCTTCTAGAGTAACATTAGATCTAAAACTCTGTTCTGATGTTATGAAGTAGGTGCTTTTGAGATTGCAGTTTGTGATGCAATTAATCTTGTTTCATTTCCAAGGATAATTGCTATTTCTGCTACAGTAAATCACTCATTTCCACTGACTGGCAAGTCTTGGGGGAGTTGCTGGTTTCTGCTCTCCAGTCCTGCCTGCACAGTCCAAGGCCCAGCACCACAAAACTGGCCTCACATCCCCTGAGCTGTGCAAAAGGAGACCAGAACAGTGAGTCCAACCTCTTCCAGTGCCTCTGCCTTTAGCTTGTACCCTCCAGGCAATTTGCTGCCAACAGAATTTTTTACTCCTTAAAATCTCAGGAATAATGTAAGGTACATATAATTTGATAATTGACAAGGACTGGGGCTTGAATGGGGCTGTGGGAAACAGCTGAGCATCTTCTGCAGAGCTCCCTGCATAGCAGCACCTTTGTTCAGCTT
This sequence comes from Agelaius tricolor, assembly GCF_023055355.1. Classification (NCBI taxonomy): domain Eukaryota; kingdom Metazoa; phylum Chordata; class Aves; order Passeriformes; family Icteridae; genus Agelaius; species Agelaius tricolor. The sequence continues at coordinate 6,214,779 of NW_027269295.1, forward strand.
TGAATCTCTTGGATTAAACTTTGCAGCGAAATTTATTTTGATGGGGTTTTTTCCTGTCGCAACAAAAAGCCATGCTAGCTTCAGGAGAAGCCAGCCCACTACGATTGAAGGAGGAAGGAAAATAAACCAAAAACAACCACAAAAAAAACCCAAACCAAACATGGCAAGTTTTCCAGGATGGAATGAGCCCAGATGGATTCTCCCATTCCCTTTGCCAGAAGCAGAAGTGACTCAGAGCTTATGTGTTTCATGGTGGAGGCTCAGCATCCTGCAACTGCCCCAGGAACAAGCCAGGGACAAGAGTGAAGGCAGGTTCAAAAATCAGACACTTTTCAATTACAGGAGACCAAAGAATAGACCCCAAACATCCAAGCTGAAAGATGTGTATAGCGCTTGTTGCTTATTAGAAATGTCTGTGTTTTTCCCAGAAATTTGTCTCCTTGTTTCCTTAGTAACCCCTCTTGATAGAAGTTAAGAAAGAAGTAAATGCACCTGAGCATAGCTTAGCAGTTGGAATGTTCTCCATCCATTGCTGCATCCCTTTCCACCCCCACACAGTGTCTCTAGGAGCATCCATGTTGGCCCCACTGCGCACGGAGTACAGGCTGAATGCTGGAGGAGGAGCTGCACTTGGAGAGCAAGGAACCCACTAACCAAAAAGTCTTAGCAAAGAACAAAAATAAACCCTCACCAGTCACTTCTTGCAAATGTTGCTCCCAAGGGATGGGGGGAAAAAAATGTGTACTCCAAGATGTACACGAAGGAGCTGCCTACGCTGTTGCGTGGGAAGGGGCTTAGTAGGGAGCCGAGAAAGAGCCAGAGCGTAGGAGGAGGAAAAGAGCAGATGTTAGCAGTGCCTTTTTGTTTTCCTGGATGGCATGGCAGGCAGGGAAGATGGAAAGAAAAGCTCCCCTTCTGCAGAAATAGAAGCTGAAGGTGGGTAAGCCTTTTTCCACTTGTCCAGGCTGGGCTCAGAGGTGGTTGCAACATCCATAAGAAGAGGATCCCGGGGCTCACTGCCAGCACCACCCACTGATCATCCTGAAGCACCATGAAAAGAAAGAGCCTTGTTGTGAGACACCAGACTTGGAAATTACTCCACTGTGCTTATGAAAGCTGGAACAGGTCCCCTTTATCCTCCCCCAGGGACTCTGGAGTTGGAGACAGTCACAGGCTGCCAGGGGCATCTCCCATCAGGAACCTGCTGACAGGTTTCTGAATACACCAAGGATTCCAGTTCCACTACAAAATTTTTTGTGACTTTCTGAAGAATCATCTCTCTCCCCAAAATAGCCCTGTGGCATGCAAGTACATGTAATGTGATGTGTAACACTCCAAGGACAGAAGGGCTGGGTAATTCACCAAATCAGACATCCATGTTCCATTCCCAGACCACGGTATTGCGTTTACTATCTTAAATTTTTATACCAGGCTGTTTGATAATCTACAATGCAAATTCCAAGTGAGTAACCATGCCTGGTGAGCTACTGGATACACACAAACCCTGCTCCTTGTGTGAGCAGAGAGGTTTCTTCTCAGAAGGACTTGCAGGTAAGATACAAAGTGCAAAATTAAGCCAGAAGAGGAACAAACAGTGTCTACAGGTGCACAGGACAGGAGATTGAGAGGACCAAATGTCTCTACTTACCATAGATACACTCTGTTACTTGGTTTGCACTGTCATAAGTTTTAAAAGCCCTGAAGTTAATCTCTGGCACTGCACTGCTCTGAAGATGCCTTCTGTTCAAAAATCTTCTTGGAAGATTTTTTATTCAAATATTTCACAGAATTTGTTCTTCTGTAACTCAGAGAAAGGCTGGGACTACATAGATCCTTCAGAAGTGCCTAGGCTCTGCATGCAGAGGCCATTTCAATGTCCAGTTGACTGCTCTGGGTGTGTTTTTATGTAGTTTTGTTCACTGGCAGAGACTGTACAGACTGTTCACCCCATCTTCCCACATCTCCCCATCTGAGCAGAGCACAGAGGCAAGGGCCCTTTAAAGCCTGCATGAATGAGGCTCTCATAAATTCCATATTTGAGAAACTCTGGCTCTATCCTTTGGTCATAAAAAGAAATTAAAACTGCATGTAACATACTGTACCCTGTAATCCTGCTGCACAAGCCTTGTGCCTGCATAAATCAGCCTCTCATGAATATTGCACTGTACCTGCAACTGCCTGACCTGGGAGTTTAAAAAGGATGAATCAAAGGGAAACAAAGCAACAGTCACAGAAAGGCTTCACAAACAGCACCTGCTTTCTGAGAGCCTTAAAGGTCACCAAAAGCAATCTGAGAAGTGCAGAGATTTCAGGGACCCAATCAAAGCTCTAAAAGGAGAAGAGAGTGGATATTTTGCCTTCTCTCTTGCCACAGTGAAGAAGGCCTTGGAATACACTGCAAATCTTCTGGCAGGAGTTTTGTGGTCATGGAGAGGAACAAGCTGTGGAACACCCAGAGTGTGGTGAGAGGCAAAGAAAAGCGATTTTATAAAACTTGGAGGGGGAGGAGGACTATTATTATTGCTGCTTTTAATGAAGGGATGAGACTATCATCGGGTTAAGAACAATTTATTGCTCAGATAAACATCAGTCTCAGAGGCTATGAGATCTATAAGAGCAAGCAGTCAGCCATAGCTCAAAGTAGTCACAAGTTCTTTGTTACAAGGCAATATATATCTTTCTAATCCAACAGATAGTTGCCAAAACATTCATTTTGTTTTTCTAATCTATCACCTTTACTTAATTTTCCTGCATTGTGGAAGCTTTTATCTAATGGGCTGCTGTCGCATGTAGACCTATATGCTTCTGTTATAACTTCTAAACTCTTCACTTAATCTATGCAATTACGTTACTACATTATAAACCCTTCCGCATCTTATCTAATACGGTTTCTTACTTACTTAAGGCATATTTTACTTACAACTATAGAAACATAAGTTTATTATTTTTCTGCTTAATGTCTGTGTATTGTATTTTTATATCAATCCAAGCTTCTTCCAAGGCTGTAAATTCAACCCTCCTGTGTCTGTGGAAGTTTCTGTTTTTCCATTTCCCACACAGAACCTGAGCTTCAACAGTGCTTTTCTACCAGAAATAAGTCACAAAAACTTAGGATTTCAAATTCTGTCTTGGTTAAATATAATGAACTCTCACTCACTCCATGTATTTTTTTTAATTCAAAAACTTAAAACAAGAAAAAGTCTATCTTGCCCAGCTCAAAAAACAGACAGCAGCAACAGCTCAGTGACCTAGAAACAACTTCCTCAGAGACCTAGAAAACACATCACAGTGCTGAGGGAGAGGTTTTTATGTCTGAAATCTTCAGTAACAGGAAAGAAAAAATTCAGCCAAGACATCCCCCTCTGTTCCCTCCACCTTTCCCAGTTTATTTGCAGTGCAGCAGCTCATGCCTCACAGAATTTGTGCACAGAAACAGTGGCAGGAAAGGAAGTCCATCTTCTCTGAATAGATTCAGAGACCATGGGCTAAAATTGTCACTGCCTGGCCATTAACTTGCTTTGCAACCTTGGCTAAGTTAAGCACTCTGCCTCAGCTTCCCCACTTGGGAATAGTAAAGTTTTGTATTTCAAACTCCATGGTGTCCACCAAGCACCTTATGAGAAGTCACTTGAGCTTTGACCTGTAGAATTTTACGCAGGGCTTTGCACAGATTTGCTGTCTACCACCTTTCCTCCAAACTGTGGATTTTTTCTTCCACAGATGCACCCCCCTTTCAGCTCCTCAGTGCTAGTCTTGTCAGCCAGAAACACAAAATACTTCGTGCTCTCTGTTCCTGTGTTTCAAAATCCTACATCTTAAGACACTTGGAAAAGGTTTGTATTGCAGCGAACAAACACCATTAAAGGGTATTGAAAGCTTCTTCCATTGCCATTAATTGAGTGAAGAGAAAATTAGTTCAGCTATAAATAGCGCAGCTTACTCACTGTTTTCTGTTCCTCTTTTGTAAGGTCAAGGCTGCAGCCAAAAGGAGTAGCAGCACATCCCAGAGGAGCATCCCTCTCTTCTGCTTGGATTTAGGTAAAACAGCAAGACAAGGAGTGCATCTCTAATCAATGATCCCAAGGCTACACAATTACATAATAATTAGAGAAATAATTAGTCTCATTTAGGTAAGGAGAGTATTAACAAGCCCACATATAGGCAAATTTACCTTCGCCTAATTAATGAGTATTTTCAAACCAACTTTAGCTAAACTGCCTTTGTTTCTGTTGGATGATGTTTCTGTATCGACTTGGCTTTATCTTTGATTATTTCTGCAGTAAGTAGAGCTTCTACATGAGAAAAGCCAATGAAACAAGCTGTGACACCAAGGTATTTTCTTTACCTTAATTAAGGGCTTTCAAACTTGCCTTTATGCAAGCCCTGCTCTTGCATTTGCCGCAGTTGACCCCATCCCATCTACCACTTGTTAGAGGTGATAACCTGAATATCCAGGCACTCTGATAGCACTAGATCAAGATACTATAATGATCTGTAAGAATAAGCAGTTTTAGCAACTTGGGTCCCAGTGCAGATCTGGTCAGCAGATCTACTCTGCCCCTAGATGTATATAATGGGCACTGCTTTAGAAAGATGCACATTGCTTGACAGAAACAGCAGCCACACCGTGTCCCTTCACCTTTCCGGCTGGATTAGCTTTGCCATAATTTCAGAATTGTCACTGTGTGTTTCAGCCAGTAACATCTTTGGTATACAACAAATCAAATCTACACTAGATGAATATATTTCCTAGTTGCATTAATTAGAAGAGATCTCTGAAATTATACAAGAATGCTCTAAACAGAGCTGTTTGCATGAGGTTATTGCTATCCCCTGGGAATATTCCCCTGATGCTCAAGGATGCACTTAGGTATTTAGCTACTTTTGGGAGATGTTTATTTTGTGCAAGTCACAGCCTCAGTTCCAGACCATGAGCTGCACAATGATGTATTTAGATCTATCTCTAGCCACTGCATGAGACCTAAAATATTTCTTTTCTTCCTTCCTAACTTCCCAGCTCTTTGCAACATCATCAATCACAGAACCCTCTTCTCCCATGCTTGCTCAGGGCTATGCAAGTGGGGACTGGAGTCTCTATCCACTGTTCAAAGCAAAAGAAGATTTTCTACAATTGTTGAGTTTTCATGGGAGGCAGTGGGAGTTAAATATCCAGCTTGAAAAATGTATTTGCACTCAGGCAGGTCTGGCAGGTCTTCAAGTGGATCCTGACCTACTCCTAGATATGTTTTCCTACCTAGTCTCACATGCAACCATATTTTCCAGGTACAATTATCTACCTGTCACACACAGTGATGTAAAACCCTGAAGAAAGTAAAGCAGGTGATTTCCTTTCCCCAGTCAAGTGTAGCAGAAAGATCAGATTTAATATGAAGCTGGGGGGTGACAAAATGACACAGAAAATGTACAAAAATAGAGCGTAGCCATGCTGGGAGGTAAGCAGGTCTGCTCGTCCCCATGGAGCAACCAGCAGCTCAGACACACCATTCATCTCTGCACAGGCTCTTTATTTCCCCCTAGTCTTTGATTTGGGACTTGGTTTCACTATCATAGAAGATACTTTTTGGGAAAGTGTGAATTAGGCAGGTGAATAATTTCCTTCTGCATAGCCTTCAGCCTCCTTTGGTGGCTGCCCAGGCTCTGTACAGAGCCACTAACATTCAGCATCCACCAACTCCTTGAGCCCTCCCAAAGGAATTGGATTGTTCCAGGCTTTTATGATGGAAAAGATATTTTTCCTCAATCCCACCCTTTCAATGGCTGGGGAGCTGCTAGGTGTTGTATACACAGTCCTGCAGTTACTTATTTTAATCTTGGTACTCTCTTTGAGCAGTGCTGGACTCCTACAAAATCAGCACCTAAATGGAAATAAATCCACAATGCTGCAACTCCCTGCATTCAGAAGAATTCAGTGTAGCCCCCCATGTCCTAAATGCCATTGGATGTTTCACAACGTTTGCATCTAAATTAGGTATTTCCATGCACATTTTTTTCCTCTTAGTCCTGCCTAAATTCAGAGCAACTTCCAAGGAGAAATTCTTCTTGGACCACTCACTAGGGCTTGAACCCTACATCCAAAGCACTTAGACTGAAGATCAGCTGCAGAAAACCGCAGTTTCATAGTTTCACAGTTGAAAACAAGCTCCTGCTTTTACTCTCCCATGTAATTTTGAGTTCAGGATTCCAAGTGCCTTTCTGCACTCAGGTCTGTGCAGACCCATTTGGCATGAATGCCTTGAAGGTTATGGGTAAGACCTCAAACCTGGAAGTGGTTTTCCACAAAGCTAAGAACGGAAAATTCCTGAAGGTCTTCATGATAAGTTGATAATAAATAATGTAGAATTGTTTAATTTAAACACAAACAACAATTCATAGCATCACTTATTCATCCATAAACCAACAATTCATCCATTATCACAACAATTCATCCATTGCATCACTTGTGATAAAGACATTGTGAAAGTTATCAGATGAAAGTCTGCATGCTAAATCTTTTTAATATTGAAGAGAAATGTTACAATTTACTGTCCATTATGAAACCTGGGCTTCCTAGAAGGAAGGGTAGAAGGGTACCTTGCCTTGCTGCTTCTTCATGTTCCCCATGTCTGCCTCTGCCTTTCAAATGGGTGTGATGAATCACAGTCTAATAGCAGTGTTTTAAAGAACTACTTCTTTCCTAGGAAGTCAGATGAATCCCACTTACAAGTGAACTCTGTGAATGTGTCAAATATTTAGAGAATAAATCCCAAACCCAGGAATGATCTGCTTCCTTTATCTGCAGACCCTGGGTGTAATGCAGATACTAGCATGCCCAGCATCTCTTGCAGGCCCATGGTGTGAGTTCATGAGAGGAATTAGAAAAATTTACATAGAATCAAAAGTAGATTCAGAAAACCCCACTGACAGCTAATTCTGGCCAGCTAAAAATTCAGTATATCATCTAAATTAGTCACCTAGACTGTGACCGTGTTCACAGGGGTTCTTGGATGAGGGAAGAGACGAGAATGTTGACTCCATGTTCAGAAGGCTTGATTTATTATTTTATGATATATATATATATATTACATTATAACTATACTAAAAAGAAAAAGAAGGGAAAGGTTTTCTCAGAAGCTAGCTAAGCTAAGAATAGAAAAGAAAAGAATGATAACAAAGGCAGCTCTCTCGGACTCTGTCCGAGATAGCTCGGTCCTTGATTGGCCATTAATTATAAACATCCAAGATGGGCCAATCACAGGTGGACCTGTTGCATTCCACAGCAGCAGATAACCATTGTTTACATGCTGTCTCTGAGGCCTCTTAGCTTCTCAGAAGGAAAAATCCGAAAGAAAGGATTTTTAGTGAAAAGATGTCTGCGACACTAGACCTTTGCTTTTGGAAGTTAGCTTTCCTCACAAGGTGCCTTTGAACCACCCCCTCCATCTGAAGTGTAGTACCACCAACCGAAGAGCTGGTTTCAAACCTCTTTAAGACTCATATGAAAAGTCTATGCCCTGCAGCAAATTGGCAGTCAGCACTTATAAAATAAACTCAGCTCCAGTATGATTGTTTGCATAGTGTATCGTGACTAAAATTAGCCTCGACTCCATTGCAGGAGGATATCTGAGTTGCCACCGCAGTTTCAGCTTTATTGGCTTTCAGAGAAATTCATAGCATCCAAGGAACACAGACGTGTCTTCTGTGCAGCTCTGCTCCTCTAAGCTGCCACTGCTCTCCCAAACCGCATCTCAAAGATGTCCTACAGCACCAGCAAAAGCTTTGTTCTTCCTCACATGGGAAACCAGAATGTGCTGAAATGTTTGAAAGTCTTTTTTTCAGTATGAAAATGTTTGGGAGATAAATTAGTAAGGAGAAAACGCACTGCAGGTCTATCATGGGCGTAGGAAGGGTAAAACCTCCTTGAGAGTTAATTACCACATGAGACAGAGGTTTCTCAAAGCAGAGGTGGGCTGGAAGGTGCTCTGCAGGAGACATACACCCTGTAAAGCTGGGTTAGGACTGGTAGTTTAACCTTCATAGCTGCTGGATGAAGGTGAGATCCCCAACTTGATTCTCAGCCATCACCCCACAATATCATTGTGTATCAGAGCTTGTGTTCCTCTGTCATAATTTAATACTGTGATTTGGCCAACCAGAGAGCTCACATGCTCCCTTGGTCTCATTTTATTCTGCAGATGAACAGATGTCCATAGGAGGCCATACTAGTCTACCATGTTAAACCTGAATGATTCAAAAAGTCAGTCATCAGCTAAGTGATAAGCTATTGTGGCTTCTTGGGGTTAGTTTTTTGTTTATTTTTCAGCTTGAGATGTGGCTATAGCTTCTCTCCCCAGGATGCATAAATAATTCATGCAGTTATGAAGTGGAATCACTCAGGACCTGTGTGAAGAGTGCTGCTGGCTCAGATCCCCCTATCACCTACTGAACAAACCCAGGTCAGCTCCCTTCCTTCATCCATCCTCCACCTGGGGTCAGGCCGTGGGTCCTCAGGCCACATTTGACAGAGTTTTGGTTCCTCTATCCCTGCAAGGTCCCAGATACCTTTGAATCCAAGATCACAGCTACCAGAGGCTTGTAGCTTAACATTTGTAGTAAATTCATACAAAAAAAAATTTGCTGTAGCAACAATCCAGTTAAGTACTTGTTTTTATATTTTTTATGAATGCAGGCCAGCAACTAATTTCATTTGCTGCTGAGGTGTAGAATTGAAAGGTAATGATTCACCTTTAAAAAATACATTTAAAATTATTTAGTAACTACTCTGACTATAGTAGATATCTTATGGAGGCAGCCCAGAGTAAAAGCTCAGTGATGTACAGTCCTGGCTGGATGCAATTAGGAAGAGAGCAGCCCCATGACATGAAATCTGATGGTATGTTGAACTTCTGACCTATAGGAGAAATCTGATCATCAGCATCCACCTTCTTCATTTCAGCTCTGTTCAGGAAAACAAAAGTCTTCAGTCAGCATTCAATTTTCTCCACCCTTCACCACTGGAATTCTTATACGAGCTGAATTAAATATGCCAGACTTTGAGGTAAATGTCCTGAGTGGCTCAGTGATATCCATGGTGCCTTTCTGTTTCTTTAGCCATTGTCATTAAGCCTTGTTCTGTTCTGATGAGGCCCTACAGGAAAGTGAAGTGCTCCTGTGTCCAGCTTCACTGTGCTTTAAGTAGAATAAAATACTTGCTATAGTACTACTGGATTATTTTATGTCTGAACTGGAGACAGTCAGTGGGTTTTGCCTACTTTAGCCGCATTCTCTGCTCTGAAGTTACTAAGTATTAACCCTGAAGTCCTTATTCAGGATTCCCAACATCCAAGGCAAATTTTGAGGCAGACATAGACTACACAGAACTTAATGACCATCCAGAGGTGGTGAGTTGGGGTGGAAGCACCCAATAACCTGTGGTGTGTCACCACCATTGGGTGACACATCTGCAGTGTGATGTAGAGATAATTAGGCCTTAAAAGACATGGCACCATGGCTGGATGGAGGCCAGCTCAACAGTCCTTATCTCAGCTCCTGCTCAGCTTCAGGCACATTACTCTTTGCTCATCTACAGCTGAACTCCCTGGGACCCGGGCATGCGTAAGAGGACAAGAGCTCTACCCACCCCTGCTCTGATAAGCTAAAAACAGAATGAAGGTCTAAGTCAACTACACTTAAGCATGTGATAAAATTCTTTGCTAAACTGGGGCCTAAGTCAGTGTGTTCTTAGGGTGGAACTCAAATAGCTGCTCTTGGAGGAGAAAGAACAGGCACACAAATGGAGCAAAGGTTCTCCTGGAGTGATGGGCTGGGGTGAGCGGCAAGAGCCAGAGCAAATGGGGAAACAGCCTGATGCAAATGGAGGAAGGATTGTTGTGACTGGCTGTGTGGCTATGGCTTGGAAGGAGGAATTTCCTCGTGGGAATGTTGCCAGGAGGGTGAGGAAATTGCTTGCTTTTCTAAGCTGAAGCAACTAAAGAAGAAGGGGTGAGAGCAAAGGTTATGTGCTGTGGGCAGTGTCACTGAGACACAGCAGGAGTGATGATTTGGGTTGTGGAATCCAAAATAGCACACTGGCTTCAGACCTCAAAAACTCTGAAAGAGTAAAGTTATAGAGATCTTCATCCCAGATTAATATCTGTGGTAACTGTCGGGGGATAGAATATAAGAAAATAAAGATAGTGTAGAAAGTAATCTTACCCCTAAGGAGTTGCAGCTGTGCCAATTATCAAAGATTAGGAACAGGCCTGAATTTAACAGGCCACAGCTGTAAACAATGAGAAGAAGAGTGCTATAAAAGAATGGGTTGGGTGGTTGAGAAGGGAACTGGAGTTTGTTGGCTACTTTGTGAAGAAGAAAGAGTTAGTGCTTAGAGGAGATGCCTATGAGAAAACACCAAGAAGGTATGAAACTTTTGCAATAAGAAGACAACAATATGGAACCCCTGCAATAAGATGGCAACAGGTGACCATTTGGGAGGTCTAGGACAATGGTTTGTGTAGTTAAGGATAAAAATAACCCAAATTTAAGATACCAGCCCCAGATTTCATGCAAAGTTTTGGAGACCAACTGTTAGCTGAGTCCCTGGAGCACCTCAATGCGCCAAGCTGCTACTGCTGGACTGCCTGTACTCTCTGTTTGTGCTTTCTTTGGGGATTTTGGGCCACCTAACAGTTCCTTGTTCTAAAATATACTGAAACTTCTTCATTGTGTAATAGGGGAGAGCTTCTGTCCTTCCAAAAGAATTTGTGCAAAAGGCATGGAAGGACTAGAAAGAAATGGTTCAGGTTTTTGTCTCTTTTGGAAAAAAGGTAAACTGCAATATGGGTGGAGGGGACCATAACTTCCCAGGAAAACACTTCAATGCATCAGGAACTACACTCTGAAATTGTTAGAGCTATGTGTGCAAGAACACAGCTTCTCCACTCACGAAGACACTTCAGCTACAGCCAAAAAATCTGTGAAAGACAGAACCAACCAACCTCCCAAAATTGCGTTCCCCCTAAGGGGAGTTTTGGGCACTGTGCTGGCTCACAAGAGGCTTGGAGCTGTGCAGAAAAGTTGTTTCTGGAGACATTCTTACTACACAGAGGGAAAGAAGATTTCATGCCTGAAGGATCTCCTTGATTACATCTCCATTTTATAGGCACCATCTACAACTGGTTAGAGCTTAAAAGCATCAATTTCTTCTGCTCAGAAGAGACGGCAGCCTCTTTTCTCTTCTTATACCAGAAAAAAAATTGTTTTGAACTGACTCTTCTAGATAAATAGCACTTAAAGTGTAGTGCTCATGATGAATCTCATGTAGGGATTTGCAGTTGCTTTTCATGCCACAGATCATGAATTAATTAAGAAAATCTTGTCTCTTGGAAACTCTTCTATTCACAGTTGCATCAAGTCACTGTAGCAGTAACTTGCATGGAAAAATAACATTAGGGATATTTTTATTTTTAGCTATCTTAATGAAATATAGCAGATGGAAATGAAGAGGAGAAGCCCATCGTATGTGACTAGCCATCTGTCTGGGGATCAGAAACAAGTGTTTCAAGGATCACAGCTAGAAAATTAGTAGGTAATTAATGTCAGTCTTCAAGCTACCCTACAACTCTTCACACTCATTATTCTACTCTATAGAGTGACTTTCAAACACTGCCCAGAGCTTACCCAGCTGTGAGGGAAGTGCTCCTATCACCACCCCTGGCTTTAGAGCACTAAACCTTGGGCTGAACACCAGTAGTTCCCTCCCATCCTTCCTGCCCTCTCACACAAAGCTGACAGTGACCACATAAAATCCACACTCCCAACTCCCAAGATCCCAAGGACTATTCCAGTCATTTACCTTTTCCTAAATTTGCCTTTAAGATGTTCCTATCCCACCCTCAGTTCTCCAGCACATCAAGCACTGGGATTTGCACTGGGCATGCCATGGAAACCAGGTTACCAACATGAACATGGGGTAAAGAGCTATTATACAAAACTAGTTTTTTGTGTTGGGTTTATTTCTGGCATGTGGCTTTTCCAAGTCCATTGAGTAGCTGGTCTGGAATCTCACTCTCAAAACCCATTCCAATGACTTCTACACACTGCTCTGCTGGAGGAAGCCTGCCTTGTTTAATGACATCCTAAACAGACAATCCCGAGCACTGATAAAGGTCAGGCAGCCTGAGCTTTTGGAGATGAGATACTTGCTCAGTTTTGTCATTGTTATACCCTCTTGGTGCCCACACATGCTGCATTACATCTCTGGGTTGCTTCCCCTTCCTTTCTTGGAAAATCAATGCCTTCTCACGAGAAAGGTTTTGTATTTCACCATTAGAAAGTAATGGCTATTCTTCTTTGGTAACAGGATATTGTTATCAGGCTGTTACCTCCATTCCTCTGATTGCTACAATTCACTTGATACAGGTTTGGTTATTTTTATGCTTTGATTTAAGAACAGTGTGCTCCAAGGCTGCACTTAAAGAAATGCCCAAGGAGTGGAGTCAAGGGCTTTATCAACTTACTTACTGGACTGAGCTGAGCCCAACACAATGCCTTAGGAAATAACCTCTCTTCCTGGAAATCCATGGATAACTGTTAAACTCTACTGTATGGCATCAACATAATTAGTTTTCATAAAACCCTGGACATGCAACATCTGAACATGACATAGCAGTTGGAAATTGTGTTATTCTTCATACAGGGAAAGTGGCCCCACTGACAGAGCTTAAATCTAGGGAATCCTCTTTGTAGACCTACTTGAGTTTTGGCTGTGTCTATTACTTTTATGGGCCCCCCCCCCCCCTCCTTCTGAATGAGTAAGCAATCACAGTTTGCTGTCAAATGCCCAATATTTGCAAACATGTTTCAGTCTGCCCTTTCCAAGCTTGAAGGTAGATTTATAAGTCATGGAAAGGTTCCCTCCACTCTGCATCAATGCCTTCACCATCTCCCAGATGAAGGAGTCAGGGCTGGGATGGGATTGGGATGTCATTAGAGGGATGCCATCAATCAGCCTGTCCCTTCCCACTTTCCTCTGAAAAAGGAGAAACATTACCTGTAAGGAAATCATTGATATACATCCTAGCTCATCCCACCCGGGCTCATCTACTGAGGTGTAAATTAGCAGAGCAGATGTGAGGGTTGAGTGCATGTTGCCTTTCCAGGTGAGCCATCCACCCGGAGCCGTGTCCCTTGTGGGATGGTGGGGCTCACCCTCCTGTGCTCCTGGCTGGTGGGACATATGAGTGGGTGGTTTGCTTTGATAGAGTTGATCTGCCTAAAAATTGGGAGCTGTAGAGCTTCCCCTCTCTGTAAAGACACCATGAGGATGATCCAGTTAACAGACAAGGGGTTGCTAGAGAGCTGCAAAGGGAGAGCTTATGAGACGTAAAATGCCAATCGGTTTTTAATGAAAAAAGGATCAAGAGATTATCTTAAAAACAAACACAGACGTGTGTGCCTTCTGGGCATCCTTTGCTGTGGCCTAGTTTCTGTTTCAGTTGCCTGTGCACATCTGGACATGCACATCTGGACGCTTCTTCTGCTTTTTTACTGCCTGGAAGCTGAATAGACTCAAGGGCAAGTGTGCAGAGGTACTGCTGCCCAGAGAGAGGTGATCCCCACTTTCCCTCCTTTGCTGCAGTCTTAGCTACACTCTAATGTACATCCAGAAGATTGACTTCCCTGGTACTTTATACCCAAATTAAGGTTATAGAGACACAGGGTTGTTGCAGATGTCTCACCCATTTCTTCTTCTAGAGTTTTGAGCAGCCAGAAGGTTCCCCAGAGACCAAGACAAAGGGAATTTCTTCATGAGCTTTACCTAAGCCAAATTCCCCAGCAGTTAACCCGAAAGTCATTTTGGAAAAGCTCTTGGCTCTTTGCTGTGGTTTCTGTTTCAACCCCAGGAGCAAGGCTGAGCCTTTTGCAAGGCAGGCAGCTTCCTCTTCTCAAGAGGGCTCTAACAAGGAGGCCAAGCTCAGATCTGGCCACAAATCCTGACCATGTGGTAGAGTCGCCACACCAGGGCAAAAGCCTGAATCCACTGGTTTGAAGCTATCTGGGGATTTGGGCAGGCACACACTTGGGGCTCTATGGTGTGCACATCCTCAATTTTCCTTCCAAAGACCATGAGAATCCTTTGCCAGGTCTTACTCTACCTTCTTTTTTCCACCCATTCTGGCCTGTTGTCAGTACTTGTAGCAGCAGAGAACACAGAGCTCATTTCAAAATCCTCCTCTGCTCTCATGGCTGAATTAACCTCTGTTACGATCCAATTTAAACACGAAGAGCAGAGGGAAGAAAGCCTCTGTGAATAAAATGGATCAAACCCAGAAAGGTTCAAAATACACCCAAAAAACATGATTAAAACCAAACAAGGTTAGATGTTGGTGCCAAAAATTTGATAAATTTCGTTTAACAGTAGAGGATGCAAAGAGAAAAATTGAGAAAAGAAAGAAATAGAGAAAGAAGTGTGCGTGGTGTGGTGTGGCACAGTGCGGCACTGAGCGGTGAGGCCATGGTGGCAGCAGGGGACCCTCACCATCCAGAAGACCAGATGGGGGGGGGGGGGGGGGGGGGGGCAATGAGACGTCGTTAGGACCCCCAGAAGGGTTAATATGTTTCTACCTAACGCCGGTCACTCTCTCCCTGTCCCCCCAGCCCCCACGCACACTTCTTTCTTTTACTTTCTTTCTCTTTGTCTCTTTTAATATGAAACAAAATGTATCAAATTTTGGCACCAACATCTAACCTCGTTTGGTTTTAATCTTTTTTCTTGGGTATATTTCAAACCTTTCTTGGATTGATTTTCTTTATTCACAGAGGCTTCATTTCCTCTGCTCTTCTCTGTTTAAACTGGATTGTAACGATCTCACAGCTATCCAGGAACTGGTAACCAAGCCTGGTGTCTCTAGGAGCTCAATGACACATGACACAACCATCCTCCCTCTCCACACTGCCATCCTACACAGAGAAACCCAAGCTTTTTCAGGATATATTCAACCTGCAGCTCTATCTCCTGTAGGGATAGGCCTGGGATTTTTCAAATGACACCACTGGGAATTTGTTGCTCAGTTCCAATTTTGTTTCCAGGGATTTGGCAAATAACTCACAGCCTTTTTTAAGGCTCTCACACAAAACAGCAATGAACTTGAATTTGCAGGTTGTCCACAGAGGCAGACTGCTGGTTCATTATAGCACCAGTTAAATGTTATTTATCTCATTCATTGTCTCATTCTAGTTATTCATTTCCCCTGGAAACTCAAAGAGTTGGACGCATGAGATGGCTGGACAAAGTTCTTTGTTCAACTGTCATTCTCTGTTTAGTAATAATACCTAGAAATATCTTTTCCTGCAGAGTCATAAGCCTCCAGCCAGGGCAAATGACTGCTTATTACAGGAGCTCAGATCCAAAGTTTGCCACTGTTCATGGGGAGCCAGATCCAATGTTTCGGTTTGGCTGATGGTAAAGAAAGGCGAGCAAAGCTGAGTAAATCCAGATCTGACCCACTCCCAGTGTCCATTGCCAGGGACTGGGCTATTTTCATTTCATCTTCAGAGAAGCCCATGGCCTGAGCTGCAAAATCAATTGTGGTGCACCAGAAGGGTTTGAGTAAAAATACATTGCTGTTACTCACACTAAATAAATACATGAAGTAAGACCTGCTGTGGTGAAGAAAGCTGCATCTAAGTCAGGACATTTGAATTGCTGAGCTGCACCCTTGGGATTTGTATCCTGGGTTTGCTGAGGGGCTGTTTCCCTGGGCAGGCAGCCAGCACCATTCTGGGCTCCTTGGAAAGCTGCGAGTGTTTCCCGGGCTGTAATATGGCCTAAGGGGCTCCGGTCCCTGCTCTAGGTGATGAACAACACAGCTGCCGGGGGCACTGAGAGAGGCTGGAGGGGTGCAGACAGCTTGTATCATGCCGTTTGATCTGAGGAATCCCAGCCAAGGCACTGGCAAGCCCCGGCAGGATCACTCTGCAGGCTGTAATGGGCAGGGAAAGGAGCTCGGATGCAGGAAGTGACCTGGCGCTTTCGGCAGGATGCTCCCACAGTGACAGCACAGCTGATCCCCCCTTCCCAAACCAAATCCTCCCCCTGATCCCTCATCTCACTGCTCAACACAAACACCAATTGCCCTTTGGAGCTGAAGGAAAAGGGCAACCAGATTTCTTGCCTCTGTCGATCCTATCTCCTGTTCTAGTGTTGGAAGCTGAAGATCCCCGTCATTTTTTGAAGCCTGAATGCTGCTGAAGTGCAAATGCTTCCCTGCCTTTATCTTTTAATGATAGTGTTTGAGTACTGTTTTCATTGCAGTAATGGTAAGAAACTATGAAGGAAAAAATAAACCACAAGGCAACCCTCAGACTTTTACTCACAAATGGAAGGAGGCAGATATAGAAAAGTGACTACGAGCCCTTGCCCAATTTAAAATTACAGAGCAGAAAACTCCATCCTACTCTTCAGCACCGAAGGTCTCTTCTCCAGTAAAGCGTACCTCCTGAGCTGGGGTGTCTCCCAAATGAAAACAAGCTTCAGAGTCATGGTTTTGGACACCATTTCAGTGGGCACATGCATGAATGCTCTTCTGAACTTCTGCCTCTCTAATTACCCCTCAGCTAAATACCTGGCAGCTGCTGGAGCTGACAGCACTGGGGATCCTTATGGAACAGATTGTTCATAACCCCCTTGAAAATGAAAATATAAGCAAGCCAGTTCCTGCTGGTGTTGGTTTTACCTGCCCTTGCCAAAACATCACCTTCAGTTTCCAAACTTGCTGCCCTCTTTCTTAGGACCAGGATGATCACTAGGCTTGTTGGGCTACAGGATCAGGAAATTCAGGCTCTTATCCTTCTACCTCAATATTTGGGAATTTTATTCCATCGTCTATTTTAGCCACACATTAAATAACAGAGGTGGCACATGAAAAAGGGAATAAAAACAATATCCTTATCCAAATACCCTGTGCCTACTGAGGCACCAGGTATGCCATGTACTCTGGTGTTTGAGGTTTGGTTGCTGTTCTTCTGGAGCTGGGGGTTGCAGTGGGTGCCCTCGGTCACCCACCCCATCCTGAGTGACAGGCTTGAGCAGCAGTGCCTGCTGCCTGTCAGGACATGCATTTTGATCTTACTCATGGCTCAAGTTTGAAAGGTTTTAGGGAAAAAAGTGTTATGGGGTGAGAGAAAATAATCCAGGAGAAACTTGCTGCTGCTTCAAGCCACAGCTCAGGCATGACCCATCATGAACATAACCCTTTCCTCCTAATTTTTTGTCTAGCCCATGGGCCCAAGTTGAAGGTGTGTTTCCAGCCTAGAGGAGGCATGTGGAGTCAGTGCTCTCCACAGCAGAGCTCCAGATCATCTCACCCACCTGTTTGAGCCTGCTTTTCTTATAGAGATTAGGTGTTCAGGGGCATAGGGACATTGTTATTGGCAATCCTCAGAATGCCTTGCCCAGAGGGCCTGATGAACCTTCTCATACTGACTGAATACACACAGAAAGACCTTGCTACTGCCACCCAAATTAGTGAGGGGGAAAGGCAGTGTGTGTATTAAATAATACGTACCAGTACAAAGGACTAATTGTCCTGTTCATGTGAGGGAAAGAAAAAAGTAAAAAGTAGAGAAAAAGGAGCTTTCTAAAAGCTTAAGTAATAGCTCTAAAAGCCTATTACTTTGCTGAGCAGCTGGGCCTCCCACAGTCTGGTTTGAAGTGAATCTCTCACACAAAGACTCTGTGTGCTCAGAGCCCCCACTATCCACAGGCAGATGCGTGTGTGTGTGTGTGTGTGTGTGTGTGTGTGTGTGTGTGTGTGAGTGCTACACACCACCAGCTCACAGGTTCCAGCTAAGTAGCAGAAATTCTCTGCTATTACATTTGGTCGTCGAGTCAGTCAAGGAGAATCCCATGGTCCTGCCTGATGTCCATCCCAGGACTGCAGCCATCCACTATTTGCTACTAAAATCTAAGTTCACAAAGGCCCATGGAAGCATCCAGCTGGTAACACCTCACACCAAAGCCCTAGACTTGGGCTCAGCCCTGGCTGCAGCAGAAACAAGCAGCAGGGGGGATACAGCAGAAAAACAGCACTAAATAAACCCAATCTTAGCACCAAGGTTGGGATACAGCAATAAGAAAATGAAAATAAAAACCTGCAATAATAAAAAAGAAAAAATGCATGGCAAAAAACAAAGTTTAGATGCTGACATAAAGGTGGTTGGTTTGGACCAGGCTCCCTAAAATTCTCTCTCCTGAAGCTGTGGTGGTTTGACAGGAAATGTGTTTTTTGGGATGCTGTGTTTTTGGCCAATGGATAGTCAGACTTTAATATTGGCATTTAACCTGGCCATTAGGACATGGATCCGCCTCTGAGAACACGGGGTTAAAAGCAGAGCTCTCCCCTGGGAGGGTTCTCTTGGGCTTCCGGCGGGAAAGAGTTCGGGTCTCTCCCCCGGCCCAGCTGCTGGCTGGGCAGGGGGAGGGGAAAAGCCATGTGGCCGGGAGAGGTAGGCCTGAGCCCGGGGGTAGAAGGGTGGAAGAGAGAGAGAAAGAGAGAGAGACACCGGGAGCCATCGGGCAGCCCCCCCTGAGAGACACAGAGAGAGAGAGAGAGAGAAAGAGCCGCTGCCTCAGACTGTAACCTTGAAACTGGATAAACATGGGCCTGTGCCGGCAGCACGGCTGGGACGGAGAAGAAGGGGGGGTGCAGCCGGCCACTTGTAGGAGCTTTTAACCCCTTTTTGGAAAATGAGAACTTTACAGAACATTGACCTCTCCTAGAAGATAGAGTGGAAGATGAGGAAGGAAATGTGCAAGTGTGAGAGAGGTCTGGGTGAGTGAGGAATAGTCGAAGAGTAGAGAAGAATCCTAGTGGGAAGAGATGATGGAGTGGCTTTTGCTGGACTTTTTTTGTACAGCCATGGACAGAACCATGTTCCTTGTGACACAGAGACTGCATCTAGGGGGAGGCAATGCCTCAGAACCAAGATGGTTCAGTGTTGGTGCCCCTCGGCCCCAGGGGGTGAAAAAATATGGGGGGACAGGTGTCCCAAAGGGGAGATTGTGGGGACAGGTGTCCCAAAGGAGAGACTGTGCCTTTTTTGGATCGGGACAGTGCATCCTTAAAAAGACAACCCTAGAAGCAGCTCTGGTCCATGTTCAGTGGTGAGAGCACTGGACATGAAAGGAAGAGGTCATGACGGCAGATGTACTCTGGGCGGTGCCACGAGTGACACGGAAACACACGAGGCTTCAGCTGTGTTTCCAGGGGAAGCCCATGGTACAAGAAGGACTCCTCTCCTCTTGATGAACTGAGGATTGATTGTTTGAAGAGTGGTGCTGGATTAAGAGTTGGTGATTTGAGGAATAGATGTATTGTGTTGGAAATTTGGTGGGGGGAGGAGGAAATGTATTTGTAAGGTTTTCATTTTCCCTGTGTGTGTTCCTTTTTATCTGTAGTTGTAGTGTAGTTAATAAAGTTTTGTTTTCTTTCTTCCCTAAGTAGGAGCCTGCTTTGCTTATTCCTGGTCACATCTCACAGCAGCTACCAGGGAGAGGGTATCTTCATGGGGGCACTGGCATTGTGCCAGTGTCAAACCATGACAGAAGCCTACCACATGTCTTGTCCTAGCAGGATTATGGCTTGCACACACCAGCACACGTCAGCTTGTATTCATAGTCCTAAAGTTATACACTCCACAAATGACAGCAAGATCTGAGATGCTGCTTCCCCCTGCCCCTACCCACCCCTGTTGCTGTTTCAGCTGCCTGTTCCATCCATCATCATCCCATCCCCAGCTCCACCTCAGCATATATTGCAAGACAAGAAATATAATTCAGTTCAGAAGATTCACTTTGAGGTAACCAGCTGTCTTGCACCACCTTGGAAATGTTTCCCATGTCTCAATTAGCAGAGGGAAAATGGCAGCACTGATGGTGGAGGTCTGGAAGCCCTTGCTTCACTGCAAAGCAAACTGGATTCACATTGACATAGAGAAGCATCCTCTCGAGGAACATGCCCTGCAAAGGCTCTTGAAGTGCTGCTATGGACTTGGAGAGGACTCAATTCCTGGTGCTCTTCACCTGCTCACATCCTGATTGCCTGTAGACAGGATTAAGCTGTGACTTCCCTTTGTTTTGCTTTAGGGCTGCAGGCCTGGTTTATTATGGTCAGACGAATAAATACAGGTTGTGAGTCAGTGCTGTCACTTCTGGATGCTGGCTGGGGGATGTGGTGGTGGCAGTAACACACGTACTGGAGCAATGAGGGTACAGGAGCTGCACACACAAGCCAGAATTAGCTGAATGCCGACGGCACAGACATCCACCAAGACTTTGTGACAATGGCATTTCCAGATTGCTGCTTTACAAGGGAATGTAAAGCATTTTAAGAAGGAAATACCTTGATATTCCATAAAATAACAGGACAGAACACCCCAGCCTGTCAGTCAGGGCCCAGACACGCAGCCCAACAGTTCACGCAGGTCAGTAGGGCTCGTTTAGTTCTCTCCAAAACCCCTTTACTCCTCTCCTAAAAGCTTAAATCCCTCTGATGGCCTTCAGGTGAACTCTTGACCTGCAGAAAGGGAAGGATTATACAGAGGGGATGGGTGATGCTGGTAAACCAGCAAGCAGCAGCTGGGAGAAGCAGCACTGATGGGAGGAAGCCAGACACTGTCTGGGGGTCACTGCTCCAGGGGAGGTTTTCCCTATGGATGTCCATGCTGTGTAAGGATGTCCATAAGCCACAGTTCCTTTCCAGGGAACTGTGTGTGGCTATTTCTGTCCCCCTGTCAGCCCTGGGAGCCCCGGGGTGTTCCTCTTCCAGCCCTGCATTTCCCCCAGGGCCAGGTTTCCTCCTTCTGTCCCATCCAGCTTGCTGGGTCCCTGCCAGAGGCCCTGGTGCCAAGGGAGGGGTGACAACTCCCATCTCCCTGAATGGAGCTGAGAGGGACAGGGGAGGGACTCGGAGTTATCTGACTCATGCGCCTGTCACCCTGCTGCTCCCTCACCTCTGGATGATCCCACTGTGCTGGGAGGACCACTTTGGTGTGGGATGTGCAGCAGAGATGTGTCTTACCTTGCTGAGACCTCACCAAGCCCACACCTCAGTGCTGCAAACCACAAAACAAGACCCTCAAACCAACACAACACCCCATTTCTGTATACTCAGCTGTGTTTGGAAAGAGCTGAGACAGACCCACTATGGGTTGGGTTTCCAGCAGGAGTAGTCATGCCTGAAGTGCAGGTCCTGCCCTGGGATGGGGCTTTGATTTGGGGCTCAGCTGCCACACCTGCAGACCTGGCTGGGTCAGCTGCTGGACAACCAGAACTGTGCCTGTCCTCCCACACCAGCAGGTCCTGTTGCCTCGGAGCATCTCATTGCGCTGCCTGCAGACAAAAATACTTCCCCAGCTGCTGCCCACCTGGTGCTGGAGATGAGTTTAGGATACAGCAATAAGAAACTGAAAATAAAAGGCTGAAAAGAGAGAGATACAGGGCTCATACCAGAAGTGAGAGTGCTAAAAATAGTGGTGATACAGTCCATCAGTTACAGGACATCATTAAGCACTTGAGTGTCTTTGGGCATCAAGCAACTGCCTCTTCAGCAATAGGAAACTCACAGAGGTTTAACAGGAGAGATGGTGTGTCCCAGGCTCCCAGCACATCCAGGGCTCCCAGCTGAAGACTGCCAAAAATAGAGGATGTATGGACAGTGCTCTGAGGGGCTAATGCCAGGCTCCAGTGGGGCATTGCCCCTCTGCTCTGCTCTAGGCTCCACCACATTCCTTTCACCCTCAGCCATGGAAACCCTGTGGTTTTCCAGGGGATGAAACAACCACTCCAGCTGGGACAGTAAAGGGCAGGGAGGAGCAGCATGGCCACCCCTTGGGGCACAAGCCCACTGCTTGTGGGCTTGTATCTCCAGTAGTTCTCAGGAGCTGCTGGGATATGGATACACCACAAAGATGCAGGAGCAGCTTGTGTGAGGTTCAGGCACATCAGCCAGCATCGTCTTCATGGTAGTTTCGAAGGAGAAGCCACAGCTCTGACCCATCTTCCAGTCTGGAGATGATCCCTGCTTGCTGGACTGCTTGCTGGACTGCTGGACTTGCTGCTTAAACCAGGCAGCTGCATCTTCCATGGGGAGTTCCCAGCCCCTGAGAGGCTGGTTTGATTGCAATCAAAATCTATCAAAACTCTAGTTGGTGCTCAAGTGACTAAAATGATCAAGGCAAGACACATGGATGTGCCCTTTCCTCATTGATGAAGCCTCAGCTCCACACCTCCCAACACAGTTGTGCAGAGCATGGCAGAGTCCCCCTGGCCAGCAGGGACTGCCCATTCCTGGGGTGCCCCATTTCCCCAACAAAAGGTGTTTTTGTGCCAGTAAACCTCACCAGGGGATAAGCAAGAGTGGCCCATCAGGTTTCGTTCCCTGCTGCTGTGCCCATCCCAGTGCCTGTGGGTCTAGTGTCTGGCTGAGTGTCCACACCAGTGATATCATGGTCAGCTAAAAGATGCCTCTCAAGTCTATTTATGCTGCTCTTTAGATTCTGTATAGAATATCATGCATGAGATTGAGTGGAAAATGTCTTTAACTCCTCCAGTTACAGGATTCTTTAACTGAGCTACTGTTCCCTAGAAACTTTTGACTCAAGCATTACAACATTGCAATATGGGAGAAATTAATACCACAACAGCCTTTGGCTAATCCCTTTTCTCTTCTGGGACCTGGAAAGCTCAGACTGGAATAAAGAAATTTAAAACCGGTCCAGCTCTAAGAATAAATGGTAGTTAAAACCAGCATGAAATAGGCGAGGATTTTGAAAACAAATGCATGGCTTAATCAAACATGATCCTCAAAGAAGTTAAAGCAACTATAACCCCAGTGCTGCTCCTGCTTGGTGTGTACAGAGTACGTGAACAGGCTGAAGGATACGGCAGCCAGCAGGGGCTGAGACTAAAGCGAACTTCATGGCACAGACTTGACCACCAGAAGCACAGCACTGTGACTAGGAAGAGGAGACTGATGCCCACTGTGTAGCCATGGCTAAGGGTGCCAGCCCCAAGGGTATCCCATGCACCTGCAGCTGCACAGCTAGACTGTGTTTGAGTCAGAAGAGCTTGAAAGTCATAATTTTATTTTCTCTCATTCTCCCTATTTTTGGCTTCAGATTCTTGGATGTCTCCTGCCTACTCCCCAGATAAGTGACAACGAGTAGGTTTGAGATAGTAACAATATGAAAATGAGTCAAAGCACAGATTGAGCTGAAAGTTAGCACAAAGGCAGGATAAAAACCTCTCAGCAAAAAATAAGAGCCAGGTAAGCAGAAGATCCTCAGGAAAAGACTGGGGAGCAAGGGAGTACTGCAGGTTCAGTGGGGTCCCCAGTGCCACATGGTTTAGGAAATCTCACAGGGACGGTCACACTTTAGACACACCCTGCTCAGCACTGTCCAGGCTGAACCAAGGAGGCAAAAATCCAGAGAGGAATGGGAATGATCCCAGAATACAGGCTATGAGGAGAGAGAGGGAGATAGCAAATAAACAAACTCCAAGATATTAAAGGCCAATAAGATCTTGCACCCTCCACAGCCATAAAACATGCAGAAATAAAGATGCCAAATACTGACACCATTTAAAGGGAGGGCACAATATTGTGTCACTATATGGTGATGTGGCCCTGGCCAAGACCCTCAATTACAGTACATATACACCTGGCAGTGGCTAATTTTTTGTCTATGCCCGTCTTTCCTCTGGGGACATCCCCTGGCTTCCTGCAGGGTACATCCTCATGGGATGGGGAGCTTTCCTCAGCAAAGAATTTATGTCAAGAAATTATTAGCTGGCTTATTCCAATCACAAAGTATTTTTACATTTTTAACCAGAAGCTATAAAAATCCAGGAAACGTGGATTTATGGCCTATAAAAGGTTCAGCTTGAGCTATGACCTATGACCTATGGTTTTATGTAATTTACTACTGGCCTTAGAGTGGACTCCAATTCCAGCACCCCAGTGAGCTCTTTTTGGAGCATTTCTTGATTTGGACTCTTTTAAAGCACAGCTGGGCAGTCAATCAGATATGGGACCTTGGAGGGCAGCTGGGCACTTGCCCCATGGCACAGGAGAGCCAGGAAGTGCCAACTTTCAGTTTCTCCTGAAGACTGTGCCTGTGCCAAGTTGGAAGACCTCACCCCAATCTTGGCTCTTAGTGTTTGCCCTGGAAACAAGGTGTTTGCTGGTGGGACTGCTCCTTTCTCACCCCTCTCCATTTCTTCAGGTGCCAGCAAGTCAAAACCTTTGAAGAGATAAATTGAACAGAGTGGTTGTATCCATGTCTTGGCTTGCAGAAGGATCTGCCCCAGGGCTTGGCAATGTTTCTGCTGCGATGCCAGAGCTTGTGGGGGTGACTCTGGAGGATCTCTTCACCACAATCCACTTTGATGCCATTATTACCTTGAAGGCTTCTCAGAAGATTCAGCCCTGGCACAGCCCTATGAAGGAGCAATATATTATCATGGAATATGCTGAGTTGCAAGGGACCCACAAGGATGATCAAAGACCAACTCCTGGTCCTGCACAGGACACCTCGATAATCCCACTATTGTGCCTGAGAGAATTGTCCAAATGCTGCTGGAGCTCTGGCAGTTTTGGGGCTGTGATCACTGCCTTGGAGTAACTTTGTACCCTTGAGAATATGTCTGGGTGATCCATCTCTGGAGGGGAAAGAAGGTTCTGAAGCATTAGTGATTTATTTAGTTTCTGATGAGAAGTGATGAGAGCTGCTCAAGCAGAGTGTGAGATATACCTAAAAAATGGAATCTGTACAAACAAGAAAGGAAATTGCAGCAACTGTGGAGCAAAGCTATTGTGTCTCTTGTCCAAACACCAAAGCTCCCCTGGAGGAAGGTGTGCTGCACACTGTGTGTGCCCTGAGGCTAGTATTTGTGTGTAGAGTAGCTGGAGGACCAAATACTGACAGCCTTGAAGAACCTCAAGACTAGTGCCAGTCTGATCTGCAGTTCTCCTGAACCATGACTTTCTCAGCTGGTTTTTTGCTCTGATTTTTTCTTTTGGGGATCAGTCTGTGAACAGACCTACTTTATCATGGTTAAACACCAGCCCAAAGCAACACTGAGCAGTAAGAAGCACAGTCTAGCTTGGTGTCATGCAACCCAGCTGCTCAAGGCACAAAGAGCCCAGCAAAGTCTGCTTGAATCATAGGAGGAACATGGAAACTGCCACTTCATCAGTAGATAAAGCCCTACCAGTGCTGCCTCCTTCTGAAAACTCTCCTTATGACCTATTCACACTTCCTTCACTTTCTTATTTCTGATTTCAGATCACACCTCACACTGCTTGCAAAACCCAGCTCACAAAACAAGAACAGTTCAATACCCAAGTGCTGCTGCTGTCAGCCCAGAACACTGCTGGTGGCTCAGCAGAGCTTTGTTAATGTCTCTTCATCCCTCCAAAAATTCTCATCCATGCTTCCTTTTGAAGGTTTCCGACCCATTTTTGTGATTTCCAGGCTGAGTGAAGGATGAACCCCCTTTATGCTGCCCCTTTATCTGCTGTCAGCCAAGAGGGACTCCTGTACCTCTAGCCCTTCTGACGGACCAGGCCATTTTGCAGGCATTTCAAAGAGATTTTGACCAGCAGAGCCCTGCAAACCGGGATAGCAGCAGAGCCTGGGCTGGAAGGGTGTGAAGAGCTGCAGCTTCCCAGGATGAGCAGCCCCACAGTGATTATGGTGTAAACTCCACCTCACCCTGTGCCCCGAGTGGCACACCCAGCTCTCTGCTCAGAGCTTGCTGTAGTTCAGCCACAGCTTTGGCCCAGAGGTGACATTTGGGGTTTTATTGCAGATGCAGGTTGCTATGGTGAAATGACTTTCTGAGCACCCTGTAAAGTTCAGATAGGATTAAAAATGCTTGCAAAAGCCAGTCATTGATTTGCTGTGCCTGGCTGATGGCAGCTTGTCACCCAAAAAGCAGCAAAGCATTTTCCTCACCTCCTTTGCATAAAACCTTTATTCTGTCTTGGTGTTCTCTAGTGCTGGCACTGCCAGTCAGATGGTGCCGGGATGTTCCTGGTGCCTTCCTTCCCTCTGGAAATGTCCTTCGTCATTTTCTCATCCCACATGCAGAAATCTGTACAGCCCTGGGCAAGACAAGGATGGGTACCTTGTGTCTGGTGCTGAGTTTGCAATGCCGAGGTGGGGGGGTCCTGCACCCCTTGAACCTCTGAGCTTGGGCCTGGCTGAGCTTCTATCCTTCTTCCCTCCTTCCTTCCTTCCTTCCTTCTCAGGAGAAATGAGACAAAAGCACATCTGCACAGGGCAGAAGAGCTTTTTTAGCTCCCAAGCACCCACACAGTGTTTATTTGCAAGTGAGTCAACCTGACTCTAATGGGTTTGTGGATGCTGCACAATTCACCTCTCTTATCTCAGGGATTTTCATTAACTTTTGGGCAATTTTGACAAGGATTGAATTTTCCCCACCCACACACACATCCTGCTGTTCTCTCATTGAACGCATCAATTAGCAACCAAGAGTCCTCAGCACCTTTTCTCCCCTGGATACAGCCTCCCCCATCAGCCTTTAACAACATTTCCTTGTGCAGTTACCCACCCCAAATCAGGTCTGGCCTGAAAAGACTGAAACACTTCACACCTCATCCAGGTGCTGCTCATCCCACAGATATCCCACAGATATCTCTGTGCCATTCCAAGAGCAGAATCCAAATGCCCCAAGCAAGGATAGAGCCATGTATAGCACCTTCAACCCTACAACAACATCTGCCAGGAGCAACCATGCAGTGGCA
The DNA here is from genome assembly GCF_023055355.1 of Agelaius tricolor. NCBI lineage: Eukaryota > Metazoa > Chordata > Aves > Passeriformes > Icteridae > Agelaius > Agelaius tricolor. The sequence continues at coordinate 6,241,607 of NW_027269295.1, forward strand.
GAACAAGTATAAAATTTTCTATCATTCTCATTCAGAGTATCCAGAGTATTTCAGAGGTACTCCAGCTGCCTTTGCAAACCAGCGAGCTCTCTGATATCCTGATTTTTAGTCCTGCTGGGATACAGACAGCTGCACAATTTTCCATCAGTCCAGTTGTTTCCACAAGGTAGAAGCTGATTCATCCAGCCTGGACACAGCAGGATCCAGGGTGACCTGTGGAACACCTCCCCACACTCCCGCTCCCTCCTGGTGTTGCTTTCAGCCACCACCAGCCCTGACAGCAGGACGTGCTCTCACCCAGGGCAGCACCATCAGCTCTCCTTTTTCCTTGAACTCAAAGCAAACATCAGCCAAATTTAATTTTAAAGGGAGACCCTGAGATCTGTGTCTGCAGACCAGGCTTTGGGAAAGTCTAAGGATCACACTGGGAGGAAGCGCTGCTATTGCTACCACAAAGGGCCTGGTAGCAGCTCCATCCCTGCCAGCCCTGAGCCAGGGCAGGCCCTCAGGGATACAAGGATATTGATCCCGTCTCAGCCCCGTGTGCTGAAAGGTGGAAGTGAAAAGCAGATATGATGTGCGAAAGTTTCCAACATGGTTTTTTGGTCTTTTTCCCCCCTTTTCCTCTTCATTTAAGCTCCAAATCTGAGACAGCCTAAAAGGCATCTGGACACAGCAACATTCAGGAGCAGGAGATGGCAGCACCCCCCAAGCATGCCCCAAATCCCTGGGCATTGGAGGTAGGTGGTCTGGGGTAGATGCAAGGAGCATCAGCCCTCTCAGCCCTGCAGCCCAATCTGCTGCAGGCTCATGAGTTTAGAACCGCTGTTCCCAGGCAGAGAACAAACGGGGCCTTTAACATCACACCTGCAAACTGGAACAGAACTTCTCTGAAGGCTGGAGAAGCAGCAGGAAGGGGAGTGCTGGGGAGCAGCTGCTCAGGCCTTGCAGTGCCAAGAAACCTCATCTCCCCTACCCTGCCTGGCTCCATCCCAGTGCCCAGCAGGACCTTTGCTATTAAAGGAAAAGCTTTCACTTTCCCAGATGTTAGGTGAATTGGATGGGAGACCCCAGCTCCAGAGCATACAGAGGCAAATCCCAACTGGAGCACTTACAGGGGTGAGGGTAGGGGAGCATCTCCTGAACTGCGAGTGGCTTGGGTTCTTCTGTCCTTCCTTAGACGCAACAGCTTCACCTGGGAGACCTGTTTCAGGGAACCTGAGGCTTGGCTGCTGTAGGAAGGCTAGAAGGGAATGCTCAAGCAGAATGAGTTTTCTCTCAGGCTCCACATTTTGTTTGAATTGTAAGAGCACCATCTTGTGTCACAACTCGGACTGCTCCTGCTCCTGGCCACAAGAAGCTCAAGCTGAGTGTAATAAGCACCAATCCACATCTTTTCCCATCAGCTCCCTTCCTGCCCTCATCCTGAAGTGTTTTAAAAAGCAGGAAACTATTTGCACTCAAAATACACTTCTTTTTTTAAAGAAGTGTAACCACACAGATTCACAGAGAGTCTTGCAGGTCCTGCCAGGAGCTAGTCCAGGTCCCTGGCCAGAGGCCCCACACAGCTTGTTCTACAGTAGAATTAAGGGGCACTTGTGCATCAGAGATCACCACAATGGTCAGTACCAGCTCCAGACTGTATTGCACAGACAGGACACTGAAAATGGGAGGTGAAGGCAAAAAGAATCCCAATTTTTGGTTTACTATTTATTCCATTGTAGAAAGAGGGAAATAGTCTCCCTTAGTAAGTTTGAGGTTCAATTTCCAAGCAAAAAAAGTGTTTTTCAATAAAAGCATTGGCAGTGAAAAAGTTTAATAGTGTGTGTATTCTGCCCTGAACACTTCTTGGTGTAGGAGACTGGTACAACTGAGAAAACTTTTTAGAAATCTACCTCAGAAACAGTGAATGCTTTTCCCATGATCCCATGCCCAGTGCAGACAGGTTTGTTATTTCCAACGGCTTCAAACTTCAGTCTCCAAACACCACTTGTAACTCCTTAGCTCAGTTCAGAACTCTATTCTCTTATCTCTCTCAACACCAGATCTGAAAAATTCAATTACTTATGCACAGATCTGAGGGCCTCCAGGGCTGCTGGAAGAGCTGAAACATTTCCAGAGTGAAGATTTATGATGTTGCTTCCCTTTTAATACGGACACAATCTGCTTTAGCACAGTGCAGTGTGTGACCTGCCTGGGAATGGACATGGCCCCAGAACCATCACTGTAAGGAGAGGGAAATGCATCAGGACATATGTTCTGGAGAGGAAAAAAATCTTCCAGAAAAATCCAGTAACTAAGCAAAAATTATGGTGGGTTTGTTAAGCACCAGGTTTATAAAGCTTCAAGGTGGTACAACAGTGGTAACAGGACAATTGGTAGTTCTCATCCATGGATGATTCCAGTGTTTGCACATGCATTTGTGCAAACAAATCTTAAGCATTTTTGTTCCGGAAGTTTTAAACAACTTAATGTGAGCCCTTCACCAGTGCCCAAGGGCAGCAGTAGCACCTGCAGTGACACTCACAGGGAGGGCAGGGGGGTTTTGTGTCCTCAGCACAGCTTTCTGCGCCCAGTATGGCTCCCTCAGTCCCTGGGAATAGCCAGGGGTTCTTAGGGACACACTGATCAGGACACACTGTTGGGACAAATGTGCTTAGAAAGAGGCAGGTGAGCTGGGAAAACATGAAACCCTGGCTCTGGCCAAGTGTTCTGTTTCTGCAGTCACCATGTCCTCATTATTCTCCCTTAAAAACACATCACTTCCTTTGCTGAGCAGGAAGTAACCAGCAAGCATTTGAGCTCTGAAGAATCTCTGCTAAAACAATTTCATAAATAAATCTCAGTGTCAGCATCTATTTCATCTGTTATAATCTATTTAATCTGAGCTGCATTAAGCAGATTCTCCTCCAGATTTGTATCTTAATAGAGGCTCAGACATCATGGCTTTTCTTCACAGCTTTTGTCTGAGCCCACTACGAGAGAGAAGGATAACACTAGTCCCAGACTGACTCAAACACATCATTGATAATGACAATATTTGGCATTAGTATAAAATCCCCAAAATTGTGTCTTCTGATAGCACCAAAACTCTGCAAAATTAACATGAGATTACAAAGAACACAATGACCCAATGCATGTTTCATATACATATTTATATATATTTCATGTACAAAGTTACATTCTGAACCTCATGGATTCAATAATAGAAATAAATACTGAAATAACTACACTGCTATATGAGCTCTTCTGCTCACAGAAAAGAAGCCTCCAGTTTTAACAGACAGCAAGTTTAACGCTGTAGAATCCATCTCAGATTACAGAGGCAAGTAAAATTGAGCATAAAGTGTCCAACAGACAAAACTTTCAAAAATTACAGACCATAAAATGTTTAAAATATATGTTTAAAAGATTGAGAAATGTGCATCAACAAAATTAATAAAGGAAACTTAATCTTGTTAGAGGGCAGGAGAGACATTTAGTATATAGAAAAATGCTTTGAGGTGCAATATAGGTTGTTACAATATGGCATAACCCTGTTAGAAAAGAACATTTAATTTCCCTAAAGAAGAACTGTATTTGAGTTTACCATGTCTCGTTTTACAGAGCGAGGCCTTCACAAGGCCCACCTCAACAGGGCCATTTACAGAGTGCTAAGTCAGGTTTAATCCTTTGGTAACTTTTATAATACTCACATGGAAATAAATATTCAGTTGCACAGCATTTTTTAAAGACATACGTTCTTTAGAACAGTTAGTATATTAAAACAGATTAAACATTTGTTTATTACTAAGGCAGCCTATGATAAAGTGTCTACGCCCTGTCAACTCAATCCTATCCGGTACAGGAAGACCTTCCCAAGGAATCGACAATGCAGCCTCACCCTCACCATGCAAACACCCCTACCCAGGCAAGTCACGTGCTGCATATTTTGTGCTCAAAATGTTTCCAAACTATTAACAAGCTGTAGATATCAAGAGATTAGCTCCTATTTATATGATGCTTTAATCACGAGTGTAATGCATAAACACATTCTTGAGACAGAGTTGAGGGTGTATTGTCATCACAGTGCCTGGGATTTGCGTGCTTTATTCACCTTTCAAAGTGACTGTAAGGGGAGTTTATACAGCCCAGCACACTGTGATGGCAACAGGACCCAATTAATCTACTGTACCTTATGACAGGAGATAAAGTTTTTAAATGAGAAATAGAGAGAAGTGCACATGCCTTTATCTACACCCATAGTGCTACAGAGTTCAACTACTGTCTGCTTTAAAACCCTTCCACTTTTGGACAGAAGCAATCCATCATTCTCTGCAATATTTGCAAGAGCTGGCCTACTGAAGTGGCTAAAATGGCACAGTGGGCCAGCTCCATTTGGCAAAAGACCAGGTAGACACTTGCCAGGTTGCACTGCTCCAGCTGGAGCAGTAATGCCACTCAGAGAAAACAGCTTGTCTTTAATAACAAATTAAATCCTACAAAGAACCAAGGAACAGAATTGTGCGCTTTTCTTCTGAGAACATGAGAATGTGACAATCAACCAGTGACTAAAAAACTTTGGAGACTGTGTTTTCTGAAGAGAAACAGAAATAAATTCAAGAAAATGGCAGGAAATGCAATGAAACGGCACCACTCACAGTGAAGATTCTACACAACTGTAAAAGTTTAGACAGCATTTTTCTTAAGACATCCCATCAGTTAATTCAGATGTGTTTCATGTTCAGTACACATGCCTATAAGTTTAAAATAGGTCTAAGAGTGTTGACTCAGGTTACTTTTTTATAATTGCTATTTGTATAATTTTTAATAAGCTTCCAGACTTTATATTTAAGCCAACGTACTTTAAGAGTGACATTCAAGATGAATATGGAAAGCAAATTATGAACAACATGCTCTCATTGCTTTTGGCATTCTGAAGAGAAAAATACTACTAAGATATTAAACATCTTTAATAAGGATTTTTACTACATAGTTCATGTCCTAAATACATATTTACGAGAGGAACAGCTGTGTACAAAATATGTTGCTTAAAAAGTATTTATAGATATAAATCTAACCAATAGACCTGAATGGAGACTTTCTGGTTTATCAGCTATGATATGCATTTGAAAAAGCTGCCTAAATATATATTTACACAATAGACCTCAGCTAAATGCGTTCATTTTAAAAACTAAGAAAATATATAAACATATGTTTGTCTGATAGACCAGAACTGCTCCTATTGCATAAAAATGTTTAGGCAGTTTTAAAAAAGTGTTTCTATATTTACTCCTCTGAAACTGTTCAGTTCTCTCATATAATCAAGTTACTAAATTTCTCTGCTAATCTGAACAGCTCCAGCCTTTTGGGGGTAAATGCTGGATGTATATTAAAACCCCTCAAAAGTTTTACTTTCCAGAGACTAAATTAAAGAGCAAATCTGGGTTTTTAAATGTTCTGAAGTACAGAAATCATGAAGTGTTTAACTTAGGTCTGATACTAATGCAGAAATTTCAATGTAAAAGGAAGACCATCTTAAACTCACATTTATGGTTAAAAAAAACATGATGAGTAGACAGAATGTCAGCCTAAGATTAGTCTCTTGACTTTTGGTAATTTTCTCTGTCCTTGCATTACCGGATAATATTGTTGCTGAATTATTTATTTTTTTAACTAAACTGGGGTATGGAGCCACAAAAAAAAAAAAAAAAAAAAAAAAAAAAAAAAAACCCAAAAAAACCAAAACAATTTGTACCTAATTATCTGGAACTACACTTCCTTTGATGCCTTAGGCATCACCTTTACGATCTCACTTGTGTAGAATGTGGTTTTTTTCCTGTACACTTTCAGTCTTTTCTCATGCTCTAATTGAGGTCTCCAACCTTCACACACATAGTGCCTTATGAGTTTGAACAGTTAGGCAGAGAAGATCATTCTAAGTGCTTAGGACATAAGGGGTTAAGAAAAGAACAAAACATATCCCCTGATTGAGAATTTTACAGTTATTTTCCAATTTATATCAACCTAAGAATACCCTTTAGAACTAGAGTTGTTCCATGTCAGGGAAATAGAAAAACATGTTCAAAATTGCTCATTACTGAGGGCAGCAGTTGTCAAACTTTAAGGTTCAATAGTGAAAATATTATTTTATTTAAATATTTTCATTTTAATTCCTATACAGCCTCCTCTTTCCCCCCACAAATTCTGAAGAATGTAACAAATTAAACTGTGTACAGTGTATGAGAAAGATTATCCAGGTTTGAAAACAAAAGCTGAAATATACAGTTTGCTTTAGCCCTCACTAAGTATTTGGATGAGTCTTAGTAATCCATCTTTTAATTTGTCCATTTTTTTCATACCCTGGGAATAACTTTGCTGTTTTACCCAATGCATTATACAGTGAAATGAAGATCAGTTGGAACAAAGCTGAACTCAAGTGAGACTACCAAAGAAGTGAACACATGAGATTGCTGTGGTACAGTCAAACTGTATCAGCTGCTCACTGTGGTGTGCACACCAGCTGGAGAAACATCTGATTTCCTCACACTGTTCCATTTAACACAGGTGCAGTAAAACAGCACAAGCTAATTCCTGTATAGCTGAACTATGACAGGTTTCAATATAAAGTTAAACAGCTTCAACATCATGTAGTGAAACAGGTTCACAAAAAAAAAAAAAAACAAAAAAAAACATGCAGAAGCTTTTTTTTTTTGCTTCCCCCTCCCCCCCCCCCCCCCCCGCCATTTTTAAGATCTCCAACTGCATCCTACAGGCTCACTCACTGCCACACATGACTTGCCACACTATCAAGTGACTCCTCTCAGCTTTGGCTACAGAAGGTTCAAGTGGTAGAGCTTCTCCCAGGAGTTCAGATTCTCCTCCTTCATCACCTGGAACAAAACAGCTTTGGTTGAGGCAGCCAATAACCAGAGCAGCATCAACACCACATGCAGCAAGACAAACACTAAAAAGACAGTGTTGCCATATGCTGATATAAAAACATATTAAAGTCTGTGAATGTAAACAGAGTGTGTTGCATAATTATCTCAGAGCCCAGCATTCTGCTGGTGATATTCTTTACTTCTAGCCCAAAAAATAATGGCAGTTTCATAAGTATCCATATTCTACATGTTTCATTACTTATAACCCTTTAATGGAGAGAAACCCAATCTGCAAACTACCAGGCAGACATAGAGATGGTTTTGCCACTACAAAGTGTTCTGGGACAAACCCAAACATATAAATGCTCTGGGACAAGAACTGTAATTGAGCACGTGTGAGTCAACACAACATTCATGTCTGTGGTGAACCTATCCCACTCTTTCCTCCTGTTCCAGTTATTCCAGCTGGTCACAACTCTGCCCACCATGGCAAAGACAGTCTTGAGCATATTCTCCATCATTGCTCTTCAAAAAGAAGAGCAGTTTTGTAGCTGCACCTGAACTCTGGGTGACAGCAGCTGACTGGGACCAAAGGTGACACTGAACTGCCCATGGACAGCCAGGACCATTAATCCAGAAGGTCTCTTTAATCACAGGAAACAGGAACTGACCTACACCTTCAGGAAGGTGTCAAATCAAATTTTGGCTGGTGTTCTGGTTAGACTCCTTTGGAGGGCGCTGAGGGAGCTAAACACAGAGTAGCCCCAAAGTTTGCTTGGCTCATGTGGCACTGGCTGGGCTAAGGCAGCACTGGCACTCAGCTCATGGCTTTGCCATCGTGCCAAAGGGAGAGCAAAATGAGCATTTGGAATGTGGCTGTTCCAGCTGCCCTGAGTGACCGCAGCACTTGAGCCCTCACTGCACTGTGGCACAGAACTGTCTCCAGTCCTGCCTCTCACAGGAAATCCAACACAGTCACCCCAGGAAACCTGCTTGTCACTGATTTGTGGGATGACAGTATTTGGAATGGCCTTCTTGGGTCTTCCTTTGTAATGGTTTATGTGGGATGTTTTGCTGTTTGGTTGGTTTTGAAAGACTACAGACAGATTTAGGCAAAAGGTCAAAAGAAGGTCTAAGGGTTGTGACACCTTTTTATGCACTTTTTGTCAAGGTCTCCAGCTGCAGATTATAAGCACAAAATCACAACAGCTCTCACTTTATTTCCCCAAAGAGTTCAATAAAAAAGAAGATACATGTTTATCCAAGAAATCTTTTATGGGCTAGATCATGCCAAACTGCCATCCAAGAAAAGCAGTGATCAAATACCAGTGATGGGCATGCACAGTGATCAAATACCAGTGATGGGCATGCAGAGATAATTGATCTACTTTCCCACTTGAAAAATCACTAAATTTTACACTGAGTATTCTTCACTTAACATGACTTGTTTTTAGTCAGTCTGCATATTTAAGTAACTAAGGATATGTCTTCCGGCAGTTTGAGACAGAAGATTAACCTGACAAAGAAAGACTGAAAGCATTAACAGGAAGGTGGTACATGACTCCAAAGCATAGTTTCAAATAAACCTTCTGACACAGTCATTCCTGTTATAGATGAGTGTTGCAGTGTGTCGCCATTTCCTGTTTCAACTATCCAAACCTCCTCAGGTGTGCCAATCTTCCCCCCCCCCCCCCCCCCCCCCTTTTGCCCTCCTGCCTAAGAGCTGCCCATCAATCTTGACCTTCCAGCAAGGCATCGTGTGATTGGCAGATGCCCCCCAGGCCTGGGCTCATTGGTTTGTCCTAGCGTCCACATCCCTTGACCCCTTCCCCTCCTCACACCTGGTTGGCCCTCACCTGTCCCTCCCATCCCCCTGTCCCCGGGGTTTAAAAGGACACGAGACCATGCGGCCGGGTGTCTGTCTGGGAGCTGTTACCACATTCAGAGGCCTACCATGCTGAAATAAAACTCTGGATTTAAGCTCCACGGCAGAACCCGCTCCTTTTCTCTTCACTGTCGCCTGAACCTTTTCCACCAAAGGTAAACTGAGTTCCTATTTTGCCTGGATTTGTTCCGAGTGCCTAGCTGCAGCACCCAGCTGGCCAAGGGTATCTCTGTGGTGAAAACACCACAGCTGCAGCCTTTGTCCCAGCAGCGAGGCCAGACGAAGCCAGGCAGGACACACCCGGAAACATTCGGGGTCTAATATTTAATAGATGAGTAATTAGATGGTTGGCTCTCACAATTAAGGGGCAAATGTTATGTATATGTTAAGAGAAATTTTGTAGATGTATAGTTATGTTACTATAATATGTTGTCCCCCTTGCATTGGGATGGCCTTGGTAGCTGGGGCATTTGGGGAGGGTCGGCTTGTTATTACAGTAACACCCGATCTCCAATCAAGATGTAAGAAAGTGAACTCCACCACTAGGATAAGGAGGAAGAAGCTGTCATGACCAGACCGAATCCTTTGTTTGAATGGAATTTATGCATCATGTGTGGGATATATGAATATTCAATGGGCTATTGCTTTTAAGGGTTAATCCTTTGCTAACGGGTGTCCTTTTTCGGGCTTGTGCTGCCCAGAAAAAGGTACCCAGAGTCGGTAACTCTGTTTCTGTTGTCTCATATTGTCCTAATTCAAATTGTCCAAATTATTATTACTCTAATTGTATTACTATTTTTATAACCATTTTATTACTATTAAACTTTTAAAATTTTAAAAACAAGTGATTGGCGATTTTCACATTAAAGTTTAATAAACCTCTGAAATTTTAAAAGTGAGCATTATTTCTCACATCCCAGAGGTCATGGTTCATTGGGAGGAGGAGAAGCTGAAGGCGTGTGTCAGAATAAAAATACTTGTACCCCTGCAGTGTATGGTAAAGACTGTATATACTGACCACACAAATGCACTCACTGAAATCACAGCAGCAGTTATTATGTGGTTAATACCCTTTCAGTATGAAGCACGTCTCATTTAAAGCTCAGATTTCTTACCCATTCTGAAGTCAATGTATCCTTCTCCACCGCTTATAACCAACATTGATTTTAAGGGACTCTGGTTCAAGGACTCCTGGGCTTGTTTATCAGCTGTTAGATCTGCTCCACCACTACTCTGAGGGCAAACAACCTGACCTGGGTGGAAAACAGAACACTTTTTTATGCCTTATCTCGGAGTAAAAACTTCTGTGCTTGGTCATTAGATGACAATGCCTAAAGCAGTTGAATGCCTTCTTAACACGCAAGTGCTCACTTAGCACAGCACCTTTTTCACAGAAGGAAGCAAAGTCCCTGCTTGTGATCAAGCCCTTTTCCTCCCATTAAACAGGGCTGTACTTAGCAATCAGACAATCCTTGTAATTAAAATACATTGTTTCTGAGAGTATTCTTGCTATCTTTGGCTAAGCACTGTGTTCAACTAAGTGAATGAAGGAAAAAAACAACAAACAAATAAAAAATCCAAACCAAAAAAACCACCTCTTTTGAAGGTGGTAACAAAACCTCACCTGGTACTGCAACAAAGAATTTCACAGCATCCCGGTGGCCGTGGAAGCAGAGCTGTGCGTGCGCCATGGAACAGTAGGGGATGAATGTCCCTGGAGTCACTTTGTCACTATGCTCATCTCCATACACACGGATCACACTCCCCGGACGGTTTCCAGAGCCTGCTGCTGATTTATTGGCTGTAAAAGAAGAGGTTGTTTTCTACTTCAAAACACAAATTGCTGGAGTGGTTATTTGGTAAGAAACTTTATGGTACCATCTAAAAGCTAAAGGCAACTTAGATAAAAATGAAACAGGAGGGCAGCAATGCCAATTCAAGACAGAGCTGGAAAGAAAAAGATTGCATGCTTCGTTATTTAAGTACATCAGAAAATGGAGCAGGATTCTTATTAGTCTAGCATAAACACCAGATTTCAATATCCTACTTTTGGGAAAAAATAATTTGTGACTGGACTGTGTCTTTCATAGAAAATAAGTATCTCTAATGTGTTTCAATATGAGCAAATTCCATGTAATTAAACATGTAATTAAAGACAGTTTCATTCCAACTAATCATAATGTATGCCCTTGCCAGCAAAAATTCTCTAGAAACAGCCACCTATGGCCATGAAAGAGCTACTCTATTATCATTCTACATCTACATTTTACTGTGAAGTTTTAAAATACATTAAACCAGAGAAGTACTCATGCTAGACATACAAGCCATCTCCATTCCAAAGACTATCAAAGTAGTAAACGAAACAGTGATTTGTAACAAGACAGCAAATGATGTGGATTAATGACAAAGTTATAAGATGTGATATCACATTGGCTGGAAGAGAAAGTCTATATGAGAGTTCAGCTGCAACAAAGGATGATATGCTAAACTGCTGAGCAGATTGGTGGCCATTTAGCAAACATAAAACTGCTGCAATGCAATAACTGCAAGTGGAAAAACATTTAGAAACATACAAAGGGTAAATCTATAAGGCGTGGGAAACAGCCTCAAAGTGGCTATTATAAGCCTGAAAGTAGGTTTTGGTTCAGAATCTGCACTTACCCCTCAGCCCCAGTAAACGTCCCTGGTGGAGGATTACAGCTAGTGAGAAAGGAGGAAAGGGGAAATGGATAGGTATGACAGTAGAGGAGAAGGATTAATGAGAACCCACTGCTCATATTTTGGTTTTTGATAAGGTAGAGCTTAAAATTTTAGCTCCTAAAAAAAAAATAGATATTTAATTACCGAAGATTCGATCAAAAGTCACAAAGAACAGCATCTTACTATAGAAGTTCCAGTACAAAGTAGACCACAAAAGCGCTGTCACATATTTTTAAGTTTATTATTGATTAGCAACGTTTCCCCTTTCTCTCTTTCCTTGGCAGGAGGCTCCAGAGTAATACAGAATGACTCATGTTTTCAAGTACCCTTTTGGAACATCATCTGCTGCCCTGCTACTAAGACCCAGGGGATTGAGAGATGCCACTGCTTATGCAAGGATGTGACTGCTTTATTACTATTTCTGACCAAAGTTCTCAGCCCCACTATCAGGCTACCCCCAAAAGGCTGTTCTGACCCACAACCAACCAACAGAAATGAAATGCAACTGAAAGCTTTAATAGGGACTTCCGTTCACTCCTGGCTTAAAACAAACTCCTCTGGAAACATTAACTTAAGCTTGACGCAAATTAAGAGCTATCATTTTTGAAAGCATGATTTAAAGTGTCTCAAAATCCATGACAGGAAGTCTGTCCTTCCTTAGTACATTCATGCAAAAAAAAAAAAAAAAGACAGTTACTGAATGGATGGACAATGCAATGGAACAACGTGAGAAACAATGCATGTGTTTGCTGTTCAACAAAGCAGATACAACATGAAGAGTTTTCACTATTAAATCACCCTAAAACTCCACCTGTCAGACCACACTATTTTCTAAGTAACAACAGTACAATGAGGACTATCAGAGGTCTGCATTTTATTTCCTGAAACTTCTGTCCACCTGTTATAACATTAGTCTCAGGCACAAGTGTTGAGGCTTTTTTTTTGTGTTGTTATTTATATGCAATCAATTTACACAGAGATTCTTCCCAAGCTTTACCTATTTAAGATTTGGTTTGCCCTTGAGCTGTTCTTTTCTCCTGAGATTCAACTGCCCTCAATTAGTTTCAGCTTATGACAAGAGTCTGGGGTCTGTTATGAAGCAAACACCACAGTTTACATGATTGGAATGTGACCTGGATGTTAGTGCCCTGTTTGAATGTATTTACAGCTCCTATAACTCTGAACGTGTCCTTTAAAGTAGTCTGTGCTACTTCTGTTCCAGTCCTTTATATGCACTTTGTGATGAATTCTCAAAAATTAAAGCCAATCAAATTGTATTAGCAACAACAACATCAACATCCTCAAATCAAAGAAAAATGGATTTTGTGATCACATGGCAATCAAAAATAACATTAATAAGAAAATTAATGATGTCTCATATAAGCAATAAACATCTATCAATGCTCTTAATGCTCAGAACACCTCTAAGGCTTCAAAGTGTCCCTTTGATTCAAGTCAACTCTGCTCTAATGGCAGTACAGGAGATTCTGGAGATGTGTTATTTTCTCAGGGTAACTGTAATCACATACACAGATATAGGTGCTAAACATCACACAGGCCTGATCTGTTACAAACCTGGCAGTGAAGTTTTCTATCCATTAGCAAGCACCTGAATGCTGTTTAATACTCTTTTTTTTATGCCTACAGCATATTGCACAGTGCTATTCATTGATATTTTACTTACTTTCTGTTAATGGAATGGAGATGATGACACCATTTCCTGTTCCTACCCATAAACGATTACAAGACACCATAAGTGCTGTGATTCTCACAAATGAGAATCCCAGTTTACCAGTACCTAAAAACAAAAGATGCTTTTCATCAAAAATTATGAGCAAGAATAATTTCAGTTCTACAAAAAAGAATCTAAAATCCAGCTCCCAAATCACACAGACAAGTAATTCCCTCCCACTTATGACAGAAACAAAGTAGAGGAGCACATTTAAGTTGTAAAGATAACCTAGAAGGCTACAACACTGTAATTAAATTGAGAACCTATGTTTCAAAAGTCTAACATTAGCTATGAGAAAGCAAAACAGGTCCTTAATGTTGCACAGTAAAATTTTTTGGGGCTTACCAGCTTTTAAAACAAACAAAAAAGTGAGCTTACAGATATAAGACCGTGGTTTGTAATCCATTTAAATTAATTTCTCATTTGTTAGCGGGATGGGGGGAGCAGAAGGCTGACACCAGACGTGTGCAATGCACAGCAGTGACTTGTGAAGAATTTTCCCAGAGCCTAATTACCTGTATTTGTTGTGTAAGGTATGTGGTCAAACTGCTCTTATACAGATATTAATGAAAATAATCAGAGAGCTTACTAGGTTCAACAGCAATAAAAATTTCCTATCATGAGGGTTTTTTTTTTTTTTGAAAAATTAGGCATTTCTTCCAGGCAGGTAATGGATTCTTCCCATTTTTAGCTATAAAAAATTGCATCAGTATAGAAAAAGAGAAAGATTGTAGTGTCTCTATTGGTGCCTGCCCAACTCAACCACCACTTTCTTCATTAGTTATGAGTTTTTAAGGACACTCTACACACCAGGTAAGGTCAACAGACTCTAACAGATGACCCATCACCCCCATCATGCTTCACAGACTGACTCAGGCTTCTACTTCCAGATTCAAGTTTGCACAAACTGATTTTAACTGGCCTTTCCACCCACCTTTACCCCAAATCTGCAGTAAGAACTGCTTGATCTCTAGCAGGAAAAGGAAGCTGCAGACAGCAAGAACACACCAGTTTTTCCTGGGAACTTACCAAGCATTTTGCTTACATAGGGCTCAATGTCCACATCCTGCAGGTGCTGGTAGGTGTGGGCGTGGTAAAGGCGCAGGGTGGAGTCCAGGCGGATGGACACCCATACCCCATCCCCTACCCATGCCAGCTGTCTCACTTGGCTCTCCCTCCTTGGGTGGGCATCAAAGGACTTCTGTGAAACATTGGGGTTCAAATGAGAAGGTAAAACAAAGAGAAGAGTAAGAAAGGTTTCTCTGTTACTCTCATACAGTGTGAACTGGCAATTTTCAATCAAGCACAACCCTCTGATTTGCAAGATCACAGACAGTGTTTAGCTCAGTTACAAATAGCATATGATGGTCTAAAATTGCTGATTCCCTTCCCTGAGTGTGATCTCAAAGTGGTAATTTCCTACTCGGTCTTCATTTACACATCTCATCCCAGCCTGCTCCAGCTTGTCTCCCTTGAACCTGGAGCCTTTTTGGTCTGAGATCCTGCTACCACAGCACATGGTACATGTGCCTAAAAAATGCCTTTCTTCCTTGTTCATCATGACTGACTTATAAACAACGCCACCATGTGCAAAATACACACTATCCACCAGCAAAACAATCAATTTCACTTTTATATTAACTTCATTTCAGTTTTCCCATATATATTTATAGACTTCTTCACAAAAACAGGTCATTATTGAGTGACTGATATTTTCAGAAGAGCTGAGCAGCCACCCTCAAAGGCCTGGCCTGTGTCTCAGGCCAATTAGCAGGAGCTGAAGCACTTATATTGCTCAAGGCTTGCAGAAACCTCAGCCACTTTCTGCTCTTGAGATGACAGACTAAACACTGCAGATAAAACACCAGCTCACACACCTTGCATAAACTTTTCTCTAACTGGAACGAGTACATTCCAAATTAACGCTTGCAAATCTCTGCACATGGGTAGAAAACAAAATGAGGCACACCCAGAATAAGCTGGGAGCTGGCCGTACAAGCTCTGCACAAGCACAATTTCCAGTTTCTGGCCAGCCAGAAGTGGAGAACTAAATCTCCCAAAAACTGGTTTCAATAAGTGAAAACTTTCTCATCATAGCTTTAAGTCTTCCAAAACAACTATTTCATAAAACAAATTTGCTAGGTAGCCTGTTTCTGTACTGATGAAAACAGATGTTTCTAGAGTTACTCGGGAGTCTGAGCTGCAGCACTAAAACACAACATTTAATTTTTTTAATCACCATTGGAACTTACCTCTATTTTCATGGCCTTTGGTTGAACAACATAGATTTTGTTCCTGTAGCCACACCAGACCTTGTCATGTACCACTGTCATGCACCGGATGGAGTGGTGCGGCCGGCCCAGGTCCAAGAGGTGATAGTTTGACAAATCCCACTGACCATCTGCAAAAACAGGAAGAAAAAAAGTAACACAGGAACCTGTGTTTGGTTTAAGGAAAATTTAGAAGTAAAAGTAACTATCTTAGAGGTCCAATTTTTTAAAGCATTGTAATAATCTGGGTAAATCTGTACAAGTTTATGGCTAGGCTCCTCATTAAACAAACAGCAACTAACATCCCAAATGTTACGTTTTTTAAAAAATAAAATTGTACAATGATTCAGGTTAAAAATCCAGCAAAACATTTTTAAATCAGCAGGTTACCCTGTGGTACAGGCCCTGCTTGACTACGACCAGTACCTGTGACAACAAACAGCTTCCCACCAGGCACCTGCTGCTAGGCTGAACATGGAAGTGTTGGCCAGTGCAGATTTTTTTAAAATATGCTGCAAGGTCTTAAAAAAGGCACCTGAAATCTACTAAAAACATACTAAATTTCATCATTCAACACCAACTAAAATTCTTCTGTAGACTGAACTAAGGCCACAGATCATCAATGACATTCACTAGAGAGGCTTAGGTATTGTGAACCATTGCAGTGAGCTTTAAAAAAATAAACAAAACAAAACCACTAAAAACAACTTCATCCCAGCTGCATCTTTTCCAGTATTTGCATTAGTGTTGTGCAACCTTTTAAATTCTTTTAAATGCTGAGCATGAGGATTTAAGCATCACAAGGGAAAGATGAAATTAATAGGGTGGAAAAACAAGCTAATAGATAAGTTTCAGTTGCTCATAGAAAGACCTTCCCCTCCAGGTCCTATTTCTGGAGGCTGAAGAATGGAGCTGGTTCAGGAGCAGTTTGAGCAGAAATTCTGAAGGGATGCTTACAAAATTCTCATTGAAGGACTTGCCCAGAGAAATTTTTATCACTAATAAAACAGAAGACATGACTATTGAGCATAATGAAAATGCAAGAGAGATGATAATCAAAGCAGACTTTCATATGGTGTTTCCCTATTTAGCAAATCTATTCCATTCTCCATTTCAGAGTAAGAAAATACTCTATAAAATGCACCACAACAGTGCAAAACGAGAACTTGAATCTGCAACTGAAATAACAAGAAATATTTCTCATAACAATCCATAAAAAGGTCAATGGTGAACACATTATCAAAACATTACTTGTAAATGGCACACTTCTTTCCTAACTACTGTTGAAAATTCCCTGGTTCCCAGATGCGACAGAATCCTTACCAATTCCCCGGTGAAAGATCGCAAGTGTCCCATCTGCCAGTGCAACCAAGACTATTCCTTTGACATGTCTGAGGAAAAAGGAGTCACAACAACACAGTCTGTTAGACTGCTCGGCTCAGAAGGCAAGTTTAAAACTAGGTATAAGCATTTCATATTTCAGCATATTTTTACAGTCATTTTTTATTAGCCCCAGTGTTTTGATTTCTACAATATGGCTCAAGAGAAGGGATGTAACAAGGGATCAAAATCCAGTTCAGAGAGATTGCAATACATCTGGTTACAATGCCTGAAGAAAACAGCAAAAATAGCAACCTATAACTGTTTTGCATAGCTACAGCTCATCCTTTGGGCTATGTATTTACAACAGGTACAAGATTCTTTTTATTTTCCTTACTCCCTAGAAGGTTTCCACTGTCCCTCAAAAAGCATGCAGGCAGTTATGGCAACTGACATTCCCAATATCTGAGGAGGAAATAAAAAACTACTTTGGAAAGTATTTTAACAGAAATTCAT
The DNA here is from genome assembly GCF_023055355.1 of Agelaius tricolor. Classification (NCBI taxonomy): domain Eukaryota; kingdom Metazoa; phylum Chordata; class Aves; order Passeriformes; family Icteridae; genus Agelaius; species Agelaius tricolor. The sequence goes on from NW_027269295.1 coordinate 6,258,893, forward strand.
TATGATTTACATGACATTCTTTCAGGACTTACACAATACTGAGAATAGAATCTTTAAGTTTAATGGCATGAACACATTTCCTCCACTGGGCCACTGACGAATGAACATACAGGCTGCAAAGACAAATCAGGAGGGATTAAAAGCACTACCAGACAAAAACAACCACAAGCAAAACCCTTATAAACTGAAATCCACAATCAAAGGGAAAACAAGTTTTCATCTTCCACTGGAAATTATGTGTATGCTGAAAGGAAGAACTACATGAGCAGCAGAATGGCTTTTTCAGAGGTCTAAAGCATTACAAACTCCCTTGCAGATCCATCGGCAGTAAAAATTACAATACATTTTTCTAGCATACTAAAATATTGAAAATTATGTAATTAACAGACAATAACAAGTTCTTTGAATACAAAAAACCCCAGAACTTCTCTGCAGATAAAGTGTTATCTAATAAAAAAGGACTTGCTAATCACCTACAATACTTCCTTTGAATTCTGTAATGCCTAAAAACAGCCAAAACCTTGAATGCTTTGCTGCAATCTTGAGATCATCCTGTGCTTAATCTTGACTTGAGACGGTTATCAGGCCTGTAGGCACAAGAAGCAAGTTTAAAGTAATGATTATAAATAAATATAACAAGATTAGCACTTCCTTACCATCCATTCTGTGCTCCAAGCCACATGGTTGGTAAAAGGCTACTCATTTTCTGTGCTTCTTCTCTCACTAGATCTTGCTCGCTTGGCAGAACTGCAACATCCTTATATAACTGTGACTCAGTACTAGAAAAAAACACCAGTTAAAATACATTTAATGAACTGCACAGATTACTCAGGCTATAAGCCAGGTGTTTATTTCACAATTGAGAGTTCCTACACTGCCTTTTGAAGTACACGAGATGTTTAAAAATACAGTAACCACACATGAAAGTACAATACAGATGGAAACCTCAATAACCATGAATTTCTTCAAGTGGACATTTACTTTTACAGGGAAAACTAGGTTCCATTCAAACCTGTCAGTATTATTACCTCTGGGGAAAGGCAGAAGAGAGTCACAAAGCACAGTCTTGTACCAAGACTACTTATATGAACTTCAACACACTTAAAAAGGAAAAAAGTAGTCATTTTGTCTCCATGCTATGTGCCTACAAACATTATACTTTTTAAAAATACTTTTTAACAGGTATGAGGCTCGAGACTAGGTACTTAGGCTGATACACTGGAGATGCCTCTGTTGTATGCTGCACTCCCAAGGGATCTGTAAAGACATGCTCTGTGTAGACTCCAGTTTGTGCAATATCAGCTGTGTCTTCTCCTGTCCCTGCATTGACTTCTGTTGCTTCTGTTGCCTCCTCTGCTGTTGGAATGTTCTCATCTACTGAATTATTTTCAGCTGCAATATCTATGAAACAAACAAATTTGAAAAACTTTTAAACAACTGCAATAGAATTTGCTGTTGTTTAAAACAGCCAGAACTTGATACTTAAAACTGAAGTGAATAGCTGTTATAGCCAGACAGTTACAATTTCACATCAGAATCAAAAAACATCACATCAGAAACGCCCAAATTTTAGCAGGTGGCACTGTATAAACAAATGTCAAATGCACTTTTAAGTATCAGCCTGATGGCTCAGATGGGCCATTAAATTATTAACTAGGACAGCAGTAAACAAGGCCAAGAACCACATATCCATTGACAATCATATCACCATACAGCTCTGTAGGCCATATGACAAAAAAAAAGTATGAATGTCTATGAAATAATCACTTACACTTAAATATCTATTAAGACTTGACAAAATCCAAGGTATTTATTTTAGTCACTCGCTGGTAAGATCTGCATTTCAAATACTACATTAAAATCTCTCTCTAGAGCAGGCACAAGAATTCTCTCAAAAGTACCTACAAGAAGCAGCTGCCAATTCCCATTTCATGTCACCTCCACCACTTTCTCAGCTACAATTTACAGAATTTACAGTGAGTTTATGTTATCACAGCTTACACACTGTTAACCTCAGTAGTTGCACCACTTATTTCCAGCTGCATCTCAAGGTGTTTGGCCAGCCCTGACACACCTGTAGTGTTTATCACATACCTGACTGTTTCTCTGCCACAGGTGAGGCCCCATTGGTGTCATGGGCACCAGGAGTCCCCGTGAGACCCTCAGCAGTGCAGCCCACCACAGTGATTCCCCCCAGCAGGCTGTCAGTCTCAGCAGAGCTGTTACTGGTCATACTGCCACACAGGGAGGATTTGTCCACTTGGCTGGAATCTGCTTCCTGGGATCCTTCTTCTCCTGCAGGGTAGTCTGTTTCTCTTGCCCCTGAAAGAGATTAAACTCAGAATAACACAATATCCTGAGCTGGAAGGGACCCACAAAGATCCCGTCCAACTCCTGGCCTTGCACAGACACCCAGCAATCCCACCCTTTGTCTCAGAGCATTATTCAAATGCTCCTGGAGCTCTGGCAGCCTTGGTGCCATGACCACTGCTCTGGGGAGCCCTTTCAGTGCCCCACCACCCCCTGGGAAAGAATCTTTCCCTGATATACAGCCTAAACCTCCCCTGGCACAACTTCAGGCCATTCCCTTGGACCCTGTCACTGGGTGTTTTTCATAGGGATAAAGCCAAACCACTTCTCTATCTAATAACTAAGCTTCAAACTCAATGAGCTCCCCAGAGATTAAACATGCAGACAGCCCCTATCTACCAGGTTAGTTTCACATAATCAGCAAATGTGGAAGATGCTGTAATGAAGCTTGCAAAACAAAAGCAAGATCGACATATACTGCATTACAATGTCATTCACTCTATTTCAATCGACAGCTTTCCAAATAGATTATTTCAATTTTAGTTATATCTTCCTCTAAAATCAATTTCATAACAGTGCAGGTACACAAGGGCACCTATCTATATCTTTATGAAAAATTTAGGTGCAATAGAGTCTTGGTTCTGGAAGAAAAACTGTTTTTCTCATGTCCAATTCTCTTATATTTTCAAGACTTGAATTACACTCAAATGCAAAAAGGATTCCCTCTGCAGAGAGCTTGCTTATCTTCAAGAGGCTGAAGAAGTCAAAAAAACAACAAACATATTCTTTTTGTGATGCTCACAATTCCATGAAATATCAACACTGTTGCAGTATAGTACATCAAACAAAACAGTTCCCCTTGGCTGCTGCCATCTCTCTGATTTTTGGTTCATGCAAGTCAACAGCCAACTAAAGGGTGAAACAGAAGGGTAGAAATGCAATAGTTTAATGTACAACTAACCACTTTCTTATTGCTCTGTTACAGTAACTTTTCATCATACTAAGTAACAAATCTGTGGTTTTTCATTGCATACAAAAAACTGAATAAGAATCAGTTAAAAAAGGCAGGAGCTGAACCAGCCCAAGCATTTACCTGGCACACTGGCAATACAAAGCACATGAGAATTGCAAACAATGAAACTGTCCAGAATATTCCCTGGTTGGTTTGCATCAATAATGATAACTTTTGTAGCAGAATGTGTGCTAGTACAGATCCAAACTAGACTGGATAATTCTTCCTGGTGTTTCAGTTCCTTCTGCTGATCCTGAAGGAGAACAAAGGCAGAAATTAACAACAGAAAGGGGGACAAGAATAGAATTACTACATTTGATCTGTTATGGTCTTACATTTTCACCTACAGAAATATACATAAATATGTGGGAAGTTAAGCATCTTCAATGCCATTGCAAAACTACTTGTTCTTTATGTAAATGAAGTATAAAGCTCCCTCATATTTCATACTTCTATTAAAAATACATAAAATATTATAATTACACTGCATAGTTATACAGTTAGACCAGTAGAAAATAAAAACATTATTGACATGCTACCTGCCATACTCAGTATCACCACAGGTTAATGTGATATCCCAAAGCACTTGAAAATTTAGACTGTTTTTATGCCCTTAATATGAATTCCCCATTCATGGCAATTAGAACATAAACAGGTCTGTCACAAATGGTTTTTAAAGGAGGCAGCACTGGTATAAAGCAGTACATAATTTTGATGTAAAATTTATTTGCTCCTGAGATTTGCCAGCAAGGGAAGATTCGAAAGTATTTAATAGTTGGACTCAATAGCCCAAACATCATGGGCTAATGACTAACCAAGAAAACTCTATTTGTTACCAATGAACCTGATTAGAAAATACTTCAGTACTCTACAGTAAAGGTGTATAACTATATAATTTATTAAATGTGCCTTGCAGTGACCTTACCTTGAGCTCTTGATCTAGTTTATCTAAGCTACTCTGGGATCCTGTTTGCTGCTTGTTGCCATCTGCATCCACACCAGTCACATCATTGTAGAACACACTGGCACCAACCACAGATCCTCCATCTCGTGTCTTCCCTCCTGACAGGTTCACCCCTACAGCACACCACAGCTTGGGAGAAAAAGAAATGTTTCACTTGAATCTCAAACTAAAAAAAGAGAGAGACAAGCATTGTTAAATATGCTAAGTGATATCAACATTATTATATATCCAGAGTCCATTTTAAGTTATTAATTACAATTAAAGTCATATACATTTTACTGAGACATAAATTCTTCTTCACTATGTTTAAAAAAACAACTTATTTGAAAAAGAATGTAATTGAGTCCAAAACAAAAATATTCAAGCTATAGTTTGCCCAAGTCTCTTATCATCACTGGAAACATCCTACCTTCATAGAGGTATCCTTCTCATCCAAAGGTCTCAGGTAAACAGGTACAGGTAAGTTCTTAATCTTATTTTCACCCTGTCCGCCATTTGCCACCTAGGTAAAAAAACAAATAAACAAAAAATTTTACTTTTTAAAAGAGGTTTACAATCTTTGGAATCAGTTGCTCAGAATTTATTAAACACAATTAAGAGTTTTGCATTGTTGTCTCCTTTACAAAGATTCTTTACTGCTAACTTCAACAAAAAAAAGCTAGAATCAAACACAAGCTGTGAAATCACACCCTCTTCAAATGTGACAAAACATGAAGCTGTTACCATTATGCTTGAAAACATCATACCTGTTTGTATTTCTGAGGTAGACTCCAGCCAAAAGCCTGCACTCTGCCATCCTCCTTCTGGACATGAGCTTTCACCTGGCGGTACTGCTCCCTCTTCTGCTCCCGGCGTGAGGCTAAACTGGCTTCAGTTCTGAGCAAGAATCAGGATTAAGGAACTTCTTACTTATGCTCTTTAGAATCTCTTGTGCAATGGGAATTGCTGTTAAACTCAGTAACCAAGATCACTGTGGAAGCACTGGTTTACCAAGGATATCCCTAGGTTTTTTTCACGTATCAAGACCCCTGGTTTCCTGTGGGCTATTTTTAAGGAATTGGGGAAAACCAGGCAAAACCAGAAAGTCTATTGCCAGCATCCTCAAAAGAAATTAACTTGGGTTGTGTAGCTCTACTAGGAGCTTCAAAAGTTGTAACTCACAAGGACATATTGCCAAAACAAAGCACAGGAGAAAAAAATAATTACAGATTCTTGTTAGCCTGACTCTTAAGTGAACCTTAAGTACCTGTACAGTTATTGCTCAGCTACAACATTTTCATATAAAAGCGTACGAAGTGTTGCCTCCTGTGCCTAAATGCACTTTCCTGAAAGATAGTGGTATTTACCAAGTAGAATATTTCAGCCAGGTGCTCCAAGTATTCACCCACTGCTGCACATTTCACTCTGCACTATCTTGATGCCTTGTGAATCAACACTCACTTCAGGAGATTATACTTCACTTAGCAGCATGCTAGTAATCTCAGAGAACTAAAAGAGTAAACACTTGATAGAGCATATCTACTATAAAACCAAAATGTCTTACTCTTCACTGAGGAATTCAAAGGCTTTAGATTTGTCACTGGGTAATTGAGATATGGTGCTGCTTCTTTTCTTGACTGATGGAGTAATGTGCGAGGTTGGAGCATTATATTTAACATTGACAGGAGGTTCTGGCTTCTTTGCTGTATTGCTGGATGAACTGAAGAGCCTGCTAAAACTAGAAGAAAAAGACAAGAGTCAAGATTTGTCAGATACATCCAAATTTGACTATGCAGGCAAAACACAGCATATGCCAGCCTGTTCAAGACAGTTATAAGGTAAGAAACTGGAGCCCAACACACTCAGCAAAACTTTCAACGCCCAAAACTCGTGTCCATAAGAAAAATTTTTAAAGGATTATTATCCCATTTATCAAATTCAATGGGAACTTCATCTTTAATTAACATCTACAGGGAACCAACAAAATTAGGATGTTAACATCACACCTGGAAGACAGTTCTCTGAAGGACATTAGTTCATGCAGACAGCATTTAAAAAAACCCACTATTTTCTATGCAACAAGATAAAACAGTTTTCTGCAAATCACAACATCAAAAGGATTATTTGACAAACGTCTTGTTGAGAAAAATACTGGTTTAGATTTTAAGAGCTTGAAGTCAGAAAGGAGAATGTAACACTCGGTAAGCTGTACTTCACAGAGGGAAAAGAAGCTGAAATAAATGCAACCCCACACATGCTATTCAGGTTTCTACTTTTCGTCATAAAAATGAATGTGGAAAAAATGCTCAGAACAAGAATCTTGGTGCATATTCAGCTAGGAAAAAAATTCCAGCACTTTGGTATTTAACTTCACAAAGTGCACAGCCACTCACTACACACTGCAGCTTACAATACATTTTGTCTTCCAGAGCAGTCTTACCGAGTTGGAATGCTGGGCAACAAGAGGAGAAATGTTAAGATATCTTCGTCTGCCAAAAAATAATTAGCTAACATACACAAATGTGCCAGCTAATTGGTTAGGGTCTTTATTTATTTCTGCCAGTAAGTTGTGCTTCTATACTTACAATTGCCAAATGCTTGATCTTTTCTTCTCTTGCATGGCTGGATTTTCTCTGGATGCTCTACAAGAAATTAATTCCAAGTTACTAAGTTAGCAACAATTTAAAAAGGAAAAGGAATGGAACAGTGTGAAACTCTTATTTTTTAAAAAAGGATAACATCTTGAAAATAACAAAGCCTTTTTTTTTCCACACTACTACTTCTTTACTGATCAGAGCACAATACCGAAATTCCCACTACAGGAAATAAAGTTACATAATAAGCTTCATCCACATTTCTTTGCATCCCAAACAAACTGGCAACTTTTCAGACAGAAGAGACAAGTCTGCATAACACTTTGTAATGAAAAAAGTTTGAAGAAAGCAGCAAACCATTTTAAATTATTCTGCCTCCTATTTAATATTTTAACCATTGTTTTTTGTTTTAAAGTCTATTAATCTTCAATACATCAGTAAATAATTGATAAAGTGTTCCCATAGCCATAGATTAGAGATAGGAGAGGATTTCTACAGCAGACAATAGCTACAGAAGAACAAGCCATGGCTGTTGGAAATGTACATTTTTCCTCCTAAAGGGTCACAGGCATGAAGACAATGGGAACAATTACATGTCACTGCTGTCCATGGCCAGCAGGCAGCACCACAGCCTCTGGTACCTGTGGTCAGGGACAAGGATGAGTTGGTCTGAGGCAGAAAACTTATGTTTTCGAACCATACCTTCCAAACAACTGAATATTCAGGATGCAAACAAGACCAAATCACCATCTTTATTGTTTATATTTAACATGCCTTGCGCAGTTTTAAACTGCTTTATCCTGAAACAACCCAAGTCTTTCCAAAGGAATTATGCTCAGTCTGAAGACATTATCCCTATTTTGACAGCACAAGGCATGTGTACACACAGAATAATTTTTAATGCTCACCACATTAATGTTATTTACAAATACCAACTTTTTTTCTGTTTCAGAACAAGCATCCCTTGAAAAAATGTGTGTATTCACATCATATGAAGTAACATATCTTCACTGAGGTCTCACCAAGAACCATTCTGACAAATTATATGCCCTTAACTTAAAACCAATGATCCTCATGGGCATGAGGAAAACAAGCAGAAGGCAATGAACCTGCTGACCAGATCACCCAGCATCTAAAAATCACAAGGAGCTCTATCAAAGATTCTATAAAGCCTTTTCACCTTATCATCTCAGTCCATCGGACAGCCTCCTGCAGCTCCATCAGCCTCTCTTTGTACTGGTTCCTCTCCATCAGCACTCGGGCCATTTCCACACGTGTGAAGCGTTTCCGCTGTGCCGTGGGGACATCGCTCTGGGCACACAAGTTAATAAACATGGCAGGGACAAAGGTGCACCACAGGGCCCTGCAGAGCCACCCTCTTGATAACAGCCAGGCTAGGGCACAATTCCAGATTTCAAATAGTTTGGGGCTTTGGAAATCTGGGTTTTACCTTCCTCTCCTCCCATCCTTTGAATGCAATATAATGTGAATGAAAACAGGTCTTCAAAAAAAGTGTGTGCTAACAGTGGGCAGAGAGGAAAGCAAGACAACTAATCACTGTCAATTTAAGTTTACTTGTGCTCTTTAGATCTTCTGTCATTTCTATACAGGAAGGAACTTCACCACTATTTATTAAGCAGTAAGTTTTAGTAGCACTCACTAAACACACAGACTTCTAATGTCCCATTGACGTATGCACACAAAATACACCACACATAGACACCTACATCATCATCCTCTTTAGCCTTCTGTCTTGCTTCTTCTGCTTCTGCACGAGCTCTAAAAAGAAAATAAAAAACAGCTGCAATAAATATCACAGTACGGTTTTTCTTCTTTTCCTTTTTTACAACCATGGAATTAAACTTACTTTCTCAGCTCTTCTTCCAGTTCTTTATTCTTCTCTTCAAGCTTTTGCTTTGCTTGTTTTATAGCCTCTAATTCACCTTGTAGCACATCCTTTTCACAGGTCAATTCATCCACCTTTGCTATTAAATCATTCTTCACTACATTCAGTGCATTTCTACACAAACATTGAAAACATATGGTTATAAGGATGGCCATGGTCTCGCAGTTCAGCTTCAGCCTGGTTTTATTTTTAAAGACCTACACATTTCTTACACAGAGCTGCTGTAAAAAGATACAGCTTTCTTAAAGGTCAAATCATCTCCTCCCGAATCTCCAACATTCAAACACATTCACATTCTGTCTATTAGAAAAAAGTACTGATAAATAGTTTGATTTTCCTTTAACAGTGCTCCAGTGGATTTGCCTCTGCACTTAAAGCTGTGCTTCTGACAGGGAGTTGATATCATCAGGACACAGCACTGCATTTCTTGGAGTCTTACAAGGATAAAAGCAGACTTGTCCTACTAGATCCTTAATTTCTAGAAGACCAACTCAAGACAAATGCACCTACAAATTCAAAATACTCACACCCCCATTACTCTGAGAACTGAGAGCACATTTGTATAGTTTCAATTCTGTATCAGGATACTGAAGATATAATGAAATAACAGAAAGTCAGTATTTTTTACAAAAACATTCTCACTTACTTTGTCTCCAGCAGCTGAGTGTTTTCCAAAATAAGGTTTTCAACCTCACGCCCCATTCCTTTCCAAAGGAAAAAAACACATTAAATTAGCAAATAAAATGGATGTTTTTAGAAAACTTATGTTTTGCCATTGTCTAAAGTCAAATGAATTTTACATATGACAAACTTGTCAGAAGAACTGTGAGCTATCTGAAGTTTCAGGTCCAACCTACCTTCTACAATTAGCCTTCCCTCCCATCTTCTCCCAGCCTGACTTCAATTAAAAAAAGCCCGAAGACATTCCTACCTAAGCACAGGCCAGTGCTGCTACTCTGTATATTCAGAAGATGTTACAGTACTAAGTCAAAAAGCAAACACAGCATACGTTGCAGAAGTATTAGACCACAAAATGTTTTTAAAATGCTGAACTGTGTTTTACACCATTATCATTATTGCTTTTTGATCTCTTATAAATTGTTATATACCAAAGTGTATCCGTTATAGACAAAAAACATGCTGAATAAAGTTCAGATTGTGAAAGCCCTGCAGATTTCCCCAGAGCAAATGATACCTTACCAAAGAAATTATGGTCTTTAAAGCCCATGCATTCCATGTAGAGCAAAAACAAGAACAAGAAACATTTCAGGTGAGGTGTAGTATGATTGAGGAGAAATAAAATACTAAGACTTAGGAAGTAAGAGCGAATTAAAACAAAGCCACCACCAAAAATCTGAAGTGGGATGTAATGTGATTAGAAGCAGGATTTATACAGAAGACTGATGTGGAAGGATTTAAGTTTGTCACAACCATTTCCATTGGTTAAACCTCTTATAAGAATCAGTAACTCAATAAAAGTCTCTCATTTTCTGTGAAATAATTTAGAAGCACAGTCCTTGGAAGAAATTCTAAGCCATTCAGAAGTTTCCAATTAATATGATCTTATGGAGAAAAGTGAACATAACTTTTCAACATAACTCTAACATAACTACTTCAGTGTTACTTAGATTTCTGGAAATTAATTTCTCACCCTATTTTTTGCATACCTAAGATAATTTTCAGAATTTTAAAAAAGATAGTTTCAGGAGAGAATAATTATTTTGCATTTGCACAGCAAAATAATTATGACACAGATAACAGCAGAAATTATGTTAATTCAAGATTAACATAATGTATGAAAAAGGTATCTTAATGGTGGAGGCTTTTTAAAATACATTAGAAACACAATCTTCTAAGCAACTTTGGCGGCAGAAGACTTTAAAGATATTTGGATAAAGAAGAAAAGTTATCTATAAATAGACATGCAAGTCAAAGTTCTCTCTTTTGACATTTCCCTCTATGGGTTTTGGATTAAAAGTAAATGATATTTACTGAAGTAACTTAGATCAACCATGGTTAATTTATCAATATCTGGAGAAATCCCCTATACTACAGCCATCAAGAGATTTTATTGAAGCTGGTCTTGCTTTTTAAACACTTTCAATATTCACAGATAAAAGTATGTAGGATCACATCCAACAGGTTTCAGGATCTCTTATAATGCAAGAACAAAAACTAGAAAGCCAGAGTGCAACGGCAAAAAAAAAAGTCACCAAGCAGGGAAAAAATGCAGAGAACATACTGTATGAGAGCAGCAGCCAAGAATGCCTAACTGGAGAAGCAACAGATTTCAAAGATTTTTTGAAAAAAGAAGCATACACACCAGAATATTCCCCTGGGTATGCAGCCCAAGAGAAAACAGATTAGAGAATCCTAATTAACTATTTTTAAACAACTCTATACTGAAGTTTACTGCTCACTTAGAACAGGTCCAAATGCTTCAAACACACAGATTATCCTGGATGCAGGTGTGGCTTTTCAGATTTTGAACTATGGTTGTTCTCAAAGCAAAATTATGATTCTAAAATAAAATTTTCAGACCAACACATTCTGTATAACAAATGCAGGTATAACCCTAGGCTTAGTGTGCACACACTGGTGTTTCCAGCAATAGATTTACAGAAAATGGTAATAAACTCACTGACAAACCTTAAATAAGTTATATTAAAAATGATATTTTTTGCCCATGAAAAACAAAGTATTAGGATCAGGATATCCTGACAATAGCTTGATTTCTTTAATCAATTTATCACAGCTAAGGGATGGATGCTGCTCCATGTTAATACCCTCCAGTATCTGTATTTTTGCATACAGAACGCATGATTACTTATCTCTGTGAGAATGGAATGACATCCAAGAGTTTTAGATGGAGTATGTTGCAGTAAGGATGTGGAGGAGAGCCTCACTGCTCAGAGTGACAACAAAGAAAAACCATCTCAGACTGGAGATAGGCTCATTACTCCTAGTGAGTAATACCTGCAGAAATGTCACCTGTTTGATATAAAATAAGTTTCTGGAGGAACACTGAACAACCAGAAATACAGATTGCACACAGGAGTTTCAACAGTCCTAACAATCTGTATTTTTGCACGGTCAGAGGACAGAAGCAAACAAGCTGCTGATTTTCTGTACACAGCTCATTTGGAAAGCACCTGAGAGTAGGATCTGCATTTTATACATTCCATAGTATCGGCTTCCATTATTTCAAAATGAGGCTTGAACAATTACACAGTAAAAATATCTTCCTATATTGTTTATAGAAAGATTATTCTTCTGATGACCTTTTTGATCTTGGTCAACTCAAATTTATTTCAGTCATTTGAAACAAGTGACTGAAATAGTCAGCATAGAAGTAACAGCAAGATGCTTAGGGGGAAGGAGAAATGTGGGTTTTCCCTCCCCTATCAATTAACAGTTTGATTCTCAAATTACCACCATTTCATTTGCTGCAATTCTCTTTCAAGTTAAAATCTTTAAGGAGGTGATAAAGCCAGGCCACTACAGATCAGGCACGACCTGAATAAAACTACCTAAAACTAGTTCAAGACAAAAATCCTTCCTTGAGAAAAAAATCCTTATGTAAGAGAACATAGAGAGAGAAATGGAGAGTAGTGTAGGAAGTGCCTCAAAAGATTAAGCTCCTTATACAGAGAGAAAGAAGAAATGCTTCTGGTTTTGCATTCCAATGATTACCTTAGGATGCTACTCAAACAATTTTAATGCAAATGATACGTAACAACAAATCCAGCAAGACTAATTAAGCACTTCCTAAAAAGGAAAATTTCTGTATACAGCATCTTTCTTACCCAGTAGATCTGCACCTTCGTCCACATCTCCAATTAGGCCAGAACCAGCAGATGACAGCTCTTCAAAGAGTGACTCTGTGTTACGGTCAAATGCTTTGTTCTTGATGCCTTTGGTGGGAGTGCTGGGCAGAGAATTAAAGAAGACATGAAAAAGCAGGGAAATAACACTCTCACAATGCAGAAAAGCTTTCTCTGTATTTTTTACCTGTAGTTCATTTGTTCCCTCAAACAAACCCCACAAGCTTTCATTTGACTTACAAGTTCTAGATTCTATTTTCAAATACTGCTTTGCCATCAAGATCTCAAACTTAAAGCAGTTGCTGATACTGAGCTGGACAGGATTGTAATAAATCAAAGCATGTCAAGTTTTGGCCTATAGAAATTGAGTTGTGTCAGGACTTACCCCAAATGCCTGAAAAACAGATAGCTCAGCTAAATTGGAAGATATTTAATAGAACAAGAATGCAAGAGAACTGAATAGTAGGAGGTCAAAATATTCCTCTGGTCAGAGAAGGGGCTCCTTTCACACAAAGCTCTTCTTACACCCTTAAGATTCACCATATAGGATAATTTTATCCTTCTCATCAGAAGAATTAAACAAAGACAAGAAAAGGAAAATTCCCATATACAGCATCTTTAAATAACCTTCTAAAATTTGTCTTCTTCCTCAAATCACAACACACAACTTACCTGGAACCCTTATATCCACTGAGATCTTTATCCATATCCAACTCTGGAGTTGACTCAATAATTGCCTGAACTTCAGATTTTTCTTCATTTTCATTTCCCCCTGGGGCAAAGCAAGTGGTACATGCCCATAAACAAAATCATCATGACATATTAACTACATGTAGTAGTTCTTCATCAATCACCAACCTAGGATACTTTCGTACAAAGACTTACCAAAATAATTAAATGAAAAGACCCACAGATTTTGATACTCTAGTGCAGATACTGGAATTTCTAGGTCTCTCCCAAATTTAATACAAGTCATCCAACAGCACTTATTTCCTACTATTTCTGTAACTGAAACCAAGATGTCCAACACTTCACAACTCTATGTGCCTTTTCTACTGCCAAAGAAATGTCTTAAATAACTCTGATTCTGAAGCAAAAAGGACTAAAGTCACCAATAAACAACAGACTTATCTCTGACCAATATTCTGTACTCCTTAAAATATTGAGTAGAAACCCCATTCTCATTTGTGGCACAACAAAAGATAGTTAATAAGTGATCAAATATAAGGTCCATAGTAACCCTACATTAAGAAGTTAAAGCTGCTCACCAGTGCACACATTTCTTGTCTCTTGAGCTACCTGTACTTCAATATTCTTGCTTACATCCAGCTTCTCATTTGACATCTCTGTGTCCTTGGCAAGCCCTTCAACATTTTCCTTTTGAGGGGTTTCAGCAGGCAGCACAGGAACATCTGAAGCAGCTGTGGATGCTGGCGTAGTACATTTGGAGCCTGCTTGGCTAACATCAGAGAGCTCATCCTAGAATTGCACCATTACCAGTAAAAAATTAACATAAAGTTTTATTAGAAGAGTTGGGCATATACACTAAGGAACAGACAACAAAATCACTGTATTTTATTGAAAATTATGCAAATGCAAAGACAAATGAATAAAAATAATATTTTAAGCCAGTATAGTAATCTTTAACCTATAACTGTTTCACTCTTGCTAAGACAATTACAGCTACGTAAAAATGCCTTTATTTTTAATAGCAATGTTTGATCTCGGCTGATAATTTTAGTCACTACTTTTCTGTGAAGGCTTCCAGAAAACAGAGCATTCTCATCCTAAGAGTTCTTCTAGCTGCACAACAATGAACTGCCTAATCGTCCCAAAGCTGTTATAAAATTAATGGTTCCTAATATACATAGTACCTTTAAAAGCAGCCACTGAAGAACTGATGCAAATATGGATTTAACTAATATAAAACTGTGGTAATTCATAGAATCATAATCACAGAATGGTTTGGGTTGGGAGGGACCTTAAAGATAATTTTGTTTCAACACCCTGCTGTGGGCAGTGATGCTTTCCACTAGACCAGGTTGCTCCCAGCCCTGTCCAACCTGGCCTTGAACATTTCCATATTTGCAAGCACTTTGCTTAAGTTTTACATGCTTTCCAGTCTGAACTGTGAGCACTGGCTGACCGTGGGAATGGGACCTGGAACTGTGGTAACTACTTGTCCAGTTAGATTTCAGATCAACCAAGGAACATCAGTATACAGTTCCTCCCCAGAAACTGATTCCTGGCAACAATTCACAGTGACACCATGTCAAGACCCATACATATGACATTAATTACAGACTTAGTCCAGCTGCTGGACTCCAGATTGGGACCATCACCCCGACACAGCTGCATCCAGCACTGTGTGGGAGGACAGAGTGGACTGCGTGTGCAGCCAGAGGCCACTACCTGAATATACCAACAGCCCTTTTTCAGCTCTTCTCTCATCTCCTTCATTCACTGCCATTTACTGCCCATTCATGCCCAGACCCACATCAGATGTCTGATCTATGACTTAAGCAGCACATGACAGTGTACAACAGCCCACTGCAGAGAGGAAAAAAAGTCTGCCTGTTTAGGCCAATAGTTTCTAGCACACACCATTAGAGGAATCTTGTTGGGGAAAATAAAGATGAACTTTGAGGCTGCTGTGTGCAAAATGGAGGCAGGATGGTAACATTTTATCAAAAGTTCTTGTAAAGTTTGTTTGGGAATCACAGATGAAAGAAAGGCTCTTGGACAAGTCTGTGACATTTTTGTCAAGAACAAAACAGGTTTAGATTTTGCAAAGCACAAATTCACTGAATGCCTTTTTGAGGAAGAAATAAAACGGAATTTAAGGTTATTTTAAAATAACACACAGAAGAGACCTGCATGTAGATGTACACTGTCTCACTTGTACTTAGCATAAGATTAGTATGAATTGTAACTTACAGATTTCTCCTTTTGGAACTTACTAAGGCAAAATTTTTATTTGCGTGGGGACAGGGAGGAAAGCAGATATTTATGTATATCAGCATAAATGTAAAGCTTGCATCCTATAGTAACATCTCCACATTGAATTTGCAAATCCCAGAAACAAAAATACAGCACTCGTTGCCTATCAATTACTGACAGTTCTCATTGTTTTATAGTAAATTGCAGAATAATCAATTATTAATATTCGATTTTCTATCAAAAGTATTCAGAAATACAGACACCTCTAAAGGAATGAAAGAAAAGAAAAGGAAAAAACACTGCAATTTACCCAACTGCCTTCTGAATGGGTGAAGCTGAGGCATTGGCTAATGGTTCATACTCGAGTGAGCAGATACAGAAGGGAGGAAGTGGTGCCCCTTACCAAGGGCAACCAGAGCTCACACAAACAAGAAATAAAACCTCAGCAGAGTTGCTGGCTCTGTTTAAACACTTCTACATCTTTGTATTCCAAGAGCATCCACTAACTGATGCAGCACAAACCAATCACTGACTTTCACACACAAAGCTCAAGGAAAATAGCTTGATAGCACAAGAAAAAACAGGGAATAGAATGGTTCTTTCCCTAAGGGAATTTCAAATCACCCCATATATTTTATATTTCTGACTTTATTATCTATGGTATTTTTTTAGATTACTCTTGGAAACCACACAAATTAAACTATTACAAATGTTTGTTCTAGAACTAAAGAAAAGCAAAAGTAATTTAATAAAATGACACTGAATTAATCAGAATATCTCAAAGACTAAACATTTGAAATTCAGTGCGGTGCTGACTTAGCAAAATTGACTTTTTTCATCATGTTGCCAATAGACACCTCCTTGAAAAAAAAAAGTTTAAAAATTCAGTAATTAAATCTGAAGGAGTAACTCATCTGCAGTGCAGTGCAGGAATGAGTAGAAAAGAATGACTGGTACATAAATATGTGTCATCTTACAATGATATCCAGCAATCTCACTATTGTACAAGCTACAGAATAACAGATTTTTTTATCACTGCCTATCTGCTCCCTGTTTGTGATAGTTTTGGAGGAAATACTGACCATTAAGGAAACGTTCAGGCACGAATGGAAAATAGATGCTAGAAAGCAGCAGAATCTTGTTTGTGCCTTGCACTGAATGTTAAAAATACTCAGAAGAAAAGTATTAGAGAAAAAAGTTTCAAATGCTGGTTTTGACTTCAATATATCAGGTTATTCAACAAGTTCAATTCAGAAGTACTTTACATTCATAGCTACAAAGTAAAGATGTTGCTTTGGACTCAAGGAACTTATTCTGAATAAATAGATTTGTACAACTAAAGTTTGTGCTATTTTGTGAATTCTCATTTTAGCAGTGCATTATTTTTAGAAGAATTATACCAAGAAGCCTATTTTGACAATATGGATTAGCCAATTTTCTGAGGAGGAAGATGGAATCAGAAGCTTCCCTTTCTACCTCATCTCCATCTACTCTTAGTCATAACTTGTATTTATTGTACATAAGTTATATTTCAGTCAGCTTTCCTAAAATCTGCCAATTCACTAATGCTAATAGCATAAGACAAAGGGAATTGGACATATTCAAGATCCAACCTCCTGACTAGCACTCTTTTTTTAAGTGAAAAATTTTTAGAAGCAAACTCACACTGTCACTTTGATATCCCTATAATTAACCACTACTTACTCTTCCCATTATCTCCTTATGACATCTATGATAAATAAATGGATTCCTATTACCTCCAAATAGTTTTGTAGTTCTGATCAGTTAATATTCCTGTGCTAGGCAGGTATTAAGTTCACTTAAGAGGAAACTCCTCTCAGCTATATGCCTTTCCAAAAATAACAGTACATTCCAAAAAACTTCATGAAGAAGTATATACTGGGAGGATTTACACATTCTGGAGTTCTTCACCCTGCAGATCCTCCTCCTGCTGTGCTGTGAGTGCACCCTAGACTGCCAGACTTATCACACTCCATCACCACTCCCCCATTCCTCCACTCCTGCAGATTGGTTTATTCCACCCTCTCACAGCTGGAACATAGAACAATTGCAGGAATGATGACCAGGCTACAAGCAAGGGAAATCACGCTCACAGACTAATTTAAGGAAAGTTACATCATTCTTAGCTCTGTGGTCTACCTGCACCACACAGCTGGTAGTAGGTAGAGGCTGCATGAAGAGCACTGCCCATGTAGTAACCAAAGCTTTCCTTCTAAAGCAGCATTAATAAACTTAATTAGACTGTTCCCACTACCTAGTAACATATTTAGTGTGGAAAAACAAGTTGGAACCTTTAGAAAGGGTCCTTAGTCAGAAAGAAAAGACCCACTACTGAGAATAAGAGGAGAACTAATCTGTATTATCACTCATTTGGAAAATGTCCCCAACACTTTGTTTCTTGTACTAAGAAAAGTTCCCTCAAAGTTCACTGGAGTAAGCAATGCATTTGGCTTATACAGAGAAGTTTTAGGGGTCTACCTCCCCTCTTTCAATTTGGTGGTTTTTTGCATCCTCCCAAAGATCTACCATCTGTATGCCACACAAGGCAGCCAGGCTGCACTCACCTTGAGGCTGGTGTGAGACCGTGGCTGGCTCAGCTCGTGGAATTTCCAGTGCTCTGCTGCAGGTGTTTCTGCTACCTCCCTCTGAGCCTCGGGCGTGAGGAGAGCATCTCCTGCAGGTAATGGGAAGATGCCCAGGGATATTGGACGCTCTTTCCTGTTGGAAAGACATGCAGGGTTCATCAGCCATCTCAGATGTCCCACAGTTTATTTGCCTGCAGCCTCTGAAATCAGCAGGGAAGTGGTGAAATTCCAGGTTCAAACATCCAGACACTGCTCCATTAAATGCACAGTGCAGCACACCCAGACTGCGTCACAGCACCCAATAATTCCTCATTTCACAATTGCCAAGTCAATTGCATGGTTTTAAATAGCAGTTATTGATTTACACTACAGCTAAATTTTTATGGAAATGAAACTCCTGTTCAATAGAAGTATAAGACAAAAATGTTTCCTTACTTCAGATTGAAAATAGTTTTCAGTAGCCACTATTAAAAAAACCATTTTGCAACTTTTTCTCCAAGATATAACCACATAATTTCTAGAACAGCAAACAGCTAAATCATCAACTGAAACATTTGCAAAATTGTAAACAGTAACCCTCAAGCAACTCTTCTCAAATCATTCGGTATTTTATTCTGAAGATCACAGAAATGGATTTGTGTAAGAGAAAAGAACTGGGTCAGGGAATTACCAATGTTACAACTGGCTCAGCTAAAAATTGTGCAGTTTTTCCCAAGATCAGTTCCAACACTCTACTTCACCCTAAAGCTACACAAAAGCTTGTGCCAGCAAAGCAAATTATTTCATCCCAAATTTTCACTTCCTCACTCTTTCTTCTTCCTTATGGCAAATAGCATCTGGAAATTCCAAAGGTTTACATAGTAACCCTCAAAAGAAACAAAAAATCAGCAGTGTGCTCAGTGAACAAAAGGATTCATTCTTCCTGCTAGCAAGAGACAAAACCATTGTGTGCAATGCCATTCATAGGATACTGAGGCCAGCCCTGAAAAGGAAAAATATCAGCCAGGCCTAGAACTGAGATAAGCAAAGTGTTTGTTCAGGCAAAACAATGTAATGCAGAAAAAAAAAATGACTATAATCAACGAGCACAGCTTTAAGTATAGTAGACGGAGAAGATAAAAGTGTGCACAAATGATGGCATAGTTTTCACATTTTAGCATTATAAAAAGCCAATACACAACCACATGTGCTTTCTTTCACAAGGCCCTTCACAGATTAAACATAATCTAGGCAAAATTAGTATCTGCATACAAAATACATGCAAATATATGGCAAGGTGTGCTGAAAAGCAAAAGCTAACATTTTTGGACATATTTTTGATTTTGTTTATTTACTTTGAAGAAAAGTTAGTGAATAAGGGATTTCATTTACCAATTAATCAACAAACTCCCTTTGGTAAATATTACATTGTCAAAATCACAATGTTCAAACAGCAAACAATTTGAATTGCATGAACCTTTCCAGTCCAGGTGTACAAAGATGCTCCTTGTCACAAAATCATTTGCACCTAATTTTCACATTGGAGCTATCTTGGTCTTTCAGAAATATTATTCCAAATTAAGTCATTAATTGTGAAGTAGTTTAGCACAACAAAACAGGCAACAAGTAAGTAAAGCAAAATCAGTCTGGGTTACAAAATTCAAAACATCAGATAATGTTCCAGCATCTGCAACTGCTGGAATGAGAAACCCCACAGTGGATTCCAAGATTTCCCACTATTGTAACAGGTCCTGCTTTGCTTTCAATTTCCCACAAGTCTCACGCATGTGGGGAACAAAAGACAGGCCACAGAAGCTGAGATTATGTCAAAAGAGGGGCTGAGACCATTTCAGTGGATAAAAAGTGTAGGAACAAAAAGGAGGAAGAAAAGCTGCCCTTTAGTGGTTGATAGAGCTGCATTGTGAGAGGCCTGGCTTAATGCAGAGAGTCCAGCACATTTCCATATTGCACATTCCACATGCCACAAAGCTGGTCTGCTTTGCAATCCTCAAAAGAAAGAATATTAAATGGGTACAGTTTAAACAGTTCACACCTGGCATCACTTTTTTTTTCCAGATTAGTTTGAAAAAAAAACTTTATTATAAACATATTTTGATGCGTTAGAACAGAGGTCAGGTGCATTGCAAGGCTGTACAGTAAATGAAGTTTGCAAAAGAGGCTATTTTGGAAATTAGGCTTATCACGTGAGTATTAAAAGAAATTATCCAATTAGACTGAAGAAATTTCAATTTATTTCACTGCTTGTTGAGCAGAAAGCAAAGAACCTCTTCCACCTCCCAAGTGCACAAAAAAAATATCTGAAAATGCCACACTGAGCAAAATGGAAACACATATTTTAAAAGCTTAAACTAATAAGTGATGCATTGAAACATTTGCAGGAGCCTTTAGGAACTTTTAGATGCTCAGTTCTAAAATCTGACTAGTGTTTAAAAATAGAATTTTTTTTTCTACAATTACATTCCTTCATCCTGTATTTTTATCTCTTTTTAAAAATTAATTAAGACTAAGAAAGGGAATTTTAATTCATGTAATTCCTGAAGTAAATTAGAAGGGCAGGAAAAAACATAGCTTCCCCAAACCCCTCAAATCCTTTAAATACTCTGGGGGAGCAAAAGCACTTTAGGAAAAAAAAAATATTTCTCAAACCATTTGACTTGTTTAAAACTTAAAAGTAACTTTTAAGTTACTGAATATGAAGTTCTGGTTTGGTTTTGTTTGGTTTTAGAGTTGGGAAATATTTGTTCTGGGTTTGGGTTTCCCCCCCCCCCCCCCCCTTTTAAACAAACAGAGCCTTACCAACTAGGTCAATCTACAGAGTTTCACTTGAAATTTCTTTTATGTCTTCATATTTAAATATTCATTCAAGTTTTTTATTGGCTACTGGTATAAATTGGTATTTTTTTTCAATCTATTGATTGCATTTAATCTTTGGAACAACACTTCTGTGCTCACAGACCCAAGTTAAAAGTATACTACCATACAAAATCTACATGCACCAAGTATTAAGGAGGAAAAAGTCACATTAGTGACTTCACAACATTAGTGTTCAGAGAACAGTAATTTCCAGCATTTTTCCCATTTAAAATAAAATTTACCATTAAGTTACCATTAAAACCACAGGTAAAACATGTCAAGTTTTCAGGCCAGAAAGCTGCATTTTAAAACTTTTCCAGCTGTAATTATAGTATTAAAAGATGCCAAGACTACTTTTGGCCACAATATTCTAAAGCATTTCTGTTTGCTACTGCTTCAGGCACATAGGACAAACAGAACATAAACTGGGGGCGGGGGGGGACGGGACACAGGACGGACAGACAGCTGGCAACTTGCCATACATGTACTGAAACAGAGGAGAGGGCAACATTTGGCTGAAAAACAGTGAATACACTTTAAGAGCTCTAATGCTTAAATAAAGAAAGATTTTTTTTCCCCCACCAACCAATAATCAGATTTCTTGAAAATAACATGATCAATTAATTACTGTGGCTTTAACATCAATTAACTGATCTTACATAAGCTTTTTTATTAAAACAGGTGCAGTTTAATAGTACAAAGCCTTGGACTGCATACATTTATGCTACATAAGATCAGCCAAGTACCTGACAATACACTGAACGTGAGCTTTATCCCTGACATTAACACTGCAGCATTTGCAGCAGGTTATATTAAACTGATGCTAAAGCTTTCCACAGAAGGGATACATAAACTGACCTTAAATAAAAGGCAATGATAAAAATAGACTGTATCTCCGTACATAGACACATTTACAACAAAACCTGACACTTCTACATAATTTACTTCTCTAATTTGTCCCTGTTTGAAAAAGCAGAACAGAAAGCAGGGGAGCAGTGAGAGCACACAAAGATGGGGTTCAGTGGGTCGGAGTACCTGAGGATCCTCGGGAGGTTCTGTGTCAGAGCTGGCACCCCAGTGGAAATGGAAAAGTGCACGAGCAGCAGAACCGAGAGCGACACCAGGATGGCTGAGTTAATGACCACCGCCCCGCCAACGAAGCCAAACACAAACAGCAGCATGCAGCCCGGATTCATGGCGCTGCGCTGGCATGGTGGAATGCCGGCTCCAAGAAGGCTACGCAGGGGCCAAGGGGGGATCTTTGTAGGCAAAGTCTGTCATTCGGCCGCCACCACAAAAACAATGCCATCAGCAGCAGCAGCATTCCACTCTTCTGCAGCAGCTCGAAAGCAATGACATCACCACCCTCCTCCCCCCTTGCTGCTCCTCACAGCATCAATGCAGTAGCGCAGAAGCACAGCCAGCCCGAGAGTGCTTCTCCCTCCTTCCATGAGGGGTTCATAGATTCCAAAGCTCCCAAATCTGCATAATCTATTCCCAGCAAGCCCTGAGGACAAGCAGGTATCATGCAGGCACACAAAGACGCAGCTAGACCGCGGCCATGCTGGGACAGTCACTGATATTTTCCCTGCCTGCCCCAATACAAACACTCCAAAAAGCTCAAATTGTTTCAGGCTAATTAATCTACGAAGTATATCTCAATGCTTAGTCGCACAACAGCAAAAGCCGCTTTCTACGGATTTCTACGCTGTTCTCTTACTGCATTCCAATCATACAACAAATCTTTCTGATTCAGCCAAACTGTTGTTGTAGGATTAAAGAACAAAGTCTTGCAAACACAAATGAATTGAATTTTTTTCTCATTTCAGGGTGAGAGCAATAAATAGCTTACCTAATTCTACTGTGTGTTGTCGATTCTAGCTGATCACCCCCTGTTAGCTGATGAAGTTTGGTTCTTTCCAAGTGCTCCATATAATTGTGTATCATCTGTTTAAAAGGACAGAAACAGAAATATTTAGTAACATTTACTTATACTACAACTGCATAGTTCTTGACCAATATATTCTCCCCCTGCAATGCTAAACAGTAAAAGCATTTAGAGATATTAAAGAAATAAAGAAGAAAAATTATACAGAGTGTAAAACCACAAACCAGAAGAGAAGTCCATAATAAATTAAAAATATGGGAGAACTTCCTTGTACATTTATGTACAGGAAACTTCCTAAGGGTAAAGAAAGTGCATGCACTATTTCAAACATGAGTTTGGAAAAGAATTACCATGTTCAAATCCATTTTGGAGTCTGAGACCTCTATGTCCAGCAGATATTAGCATTTTTTACATGATACATATTAGGCACTATAGGCCTAATTACAAAGTACTGCGAAGGTCAGACAATATGCTCCTCAAATATTAAAGACTCTGAATCTACAGGCTAATAATCAGATTATTTCTGTAGGCAGAAATATGAAGTCCCCACTTCTTTTATTCTTCTAAAACACAAATAAACTTAAGCCTTCTGTATTTTCTGTAAGGGAAGTTTGGTTTTAAATTATCTAGGCTGATATCTCATTAAAAGGACAGAGTGGCTGTGGATTTTTAGCACTCAAGATGAGTTCTGCTTGCTCTTTCTTTCTCACAAGAGACAAGCACAGGCCAACATGGTATTCCTACAGTCATGACTTGTTTAATGAGCCCCAACTCCCATGGCCAAAGGATGCTGCTCTCAGCGTGTAACTGACCCAGGACATGCATGGGGAGAAGATGAGGTATCACCGCATCATTCCAAGGGCTTCATTTGGACACACATCTCTGAACTTAAAACTGGGAAAGCCTGAGAAGCCTAGGTACAATTTGGTATTTTTAGCACTTCCAACATTCACGGTCACAGATGAATAGGGCTAAGAACAATAAAAGAAGAAAAATCACAGGTGTACTGCAGAGGAATTTAATGTACTTTTTTTTCCTGAGACATATTCAGGTCACATCTTAACAGCTTCCTCTAGAAAAAACAAACAAACAAACAAACAAACAACTCTTTAAAACTGTAATTTCTTCTGCTAAAGGCTATACAAACACTTCAGAATAGTGATATTCCAGGCATTTGTACAACCAGTTTATATAATCTTTTCTTTTGGGGGCAGCTGCACACATGAGTACAGAACTCAGCAGGACCTGGAAACCTACATTTATGAGTTACTCTCAAGACAGGTTTGATGTATCCAAGTTTGACCTTCAGATGCCACCAACCTCCGCTAGTTCCAGCTTCTCCTCAAATGCCGTTTGCCAGCATTAGCTACATAGGAATAAATATTCTAAGTTTCAGATTTTTCTGATCAAACAAACTGGCTTAAGACATCCTGACTGATGGATAGTCTACAAATCAGTAACTTATGTTAAGTGCTGGTTACATACAGATGTTGGTTTTCCCAGCATTCACCTGAACTAATAAATATAATTCAGACCAGAAAAAAATATCATGCTATTTTCATAGAAACATTATATAATAATGTTATAATAATATAACTTGGACTGCTGTCAAAAGCTTACAACATTTGTCCTCCAACAAAATGCAGTGTTTCACCAGACCATCTCATTTGTTTTCTGGTTTTTAATGCTTGCTCACACACAGACACAAACAAAAGGCACAAAAGGACTGAAAGCTCCACCTTCAACCATCCACATTTGTTTTTTTCCATTTTAACAAAGCAGCCAGAACTAGGTGTTCCGCTTGTTCCTTTGCATAGTTTTACACAAATTTATTATAATGCAGATAGTTTAGGAATTTGGGGGGGGTGGGGCAAGAGTGTCTAATTTTGAAATGCACATTAGACCATTCCATATTCTGTTCATGTATTCCCTCATCACAGGAGGAAAATGTTACTGACCTGCCTACCAAACCTCCCATTTTCAGCACACCAATTGGTATCTCAAAGTTAAATTTTAAATAGAACAACTGTTTTGTTTTGAGCCAGTGAACAGAAGATGAGTGTCTAGTACCTCTCCAGGGAACTGCTAACACATAAGAAAAAATAATAAGGTCAGTAAAACCCACACAACTTTCATGTTTTGCAAAGGACATGGTTTTAACCTACTCTCTTCCCTCCTCTCAGTCTGTTCTTTTGTTTACTGAAACATCTCATCACATTATCCACAGAGGCTGGAGGGCAAGTAAATTTAAAGGACTGTTCAGTTTCTATTGTTCTGCAGCTGAAAATGAAGCTGATGATAAAGTATGCAAATCTGTAGATCACATACTTCAGCACAATGCATATAAGCTATAGGAACCAAAAAATAAAATTAAAACCAGAATGTGCAATGCTGCATGGCAACTGAAGATTGACAGAATCATAAGGTTCTATGTGCATGTGCTACACATCAATTTCTCCACAGATCCAGGCTATATGTGCCTGTGGTGTCCAAAAAAATCAGAACAGTGGTACCACCATGTAAAGCCCACTCTCTGCCTCAACTCAGGGTTCCAAGGATAAAAGTTCACAATACTGGAATAGTGTCCACAAGGAAAAGAGTTCCTCACCTTCCCTTCCCATGGGATGGGCAGCTCCACAGCTGGTGCTGTAGAGTTATAAGAAATGGTGTGTGAATTCCCAATTTCCACAAACTTAATTTGAAGGTTATAGTAATAAATACTGCAGCTTCTTGAGAAGTAAGCCCACTCTAACCGCTCATCTGCAATAAAACTTTGAAAACTCATTCCAAAACCACTGGGATTTGAACCAGATGGTATTCAAAAATCTTTTCAATCTAAATGACCCTCAAGCCTTGGCATATCCACGAAGTGCCATTCTGATCCAAAAACTTGTAATGAATTAATGCACTAGAATTCTGAGGCCTCAAAATCTGATTAGAAGTTCTGCTGTTTTGAGATTATTCCACTGTTGAAATAAAAAGGTTTTAATATTACTGATATTTTAAAATAGACTTAAATGGATTGAATTGCTCTCCACTCAGCACAATTTTTACTGAAGTTATGCTGGAGGACTGATGATAAATAATTGACTGTGTCTACCCATCTTCAATACAAGCTCCAGTAAATACTTAGCCATCCATAACCTTTCACTACAGACAATTCGCTCTGCTGCCCATGAAGTCCACAAGTACTTTGAATACAACCAGTTGTTCCTAGGAATACACATCACAAACAAAGAGCACTTCAGCATTGTTGTAATTGAACACATTACTCAATTATGATTAGCTGAGGGAATTAAAGATAAACTCAGAACTTGGAAGGATTACCTTAGTTAACAGCAATTCACAGTTCAGGTGTTAATGATTTTAAGGCACATGTACAAACCAACTACAGCATGCCTTTGAACAAATTACAGAGTGAACATGAAATCAATTCCCTTTGACTGCAATGTCTTTCCACCTCATAAAAGTACTCAGATTGGTTTCCTCATAGGGCACGTGACAAGTTTTACAACTGCAGAAGTGTTACAAGGTTTTTCTACATCTTGAACTTCAGCACTCAGTAAAAGACAATGAACATCCTGGCACTCATTTCAATTTCTACCCTTACAAATACAACCACTCCCAGTGTATACAAGCCTGGCACTTGTCACAAACAAATGTGGATATGCCATGTTGGAGATGTTACCTCCCCTAGTTCTGGTGTGGGGGCCAGGCTTGAGTGGAAGAAAGCTCAGAAGAAGCCCAGGAAGAAGAAGGCTTCTGATGTGATGAATAGGGCTATTCCATATCGTAATCCTTTTTGTACGGTAGGGGTGTGGTGGCCTTGGAATGTGCTTTCTCGTACAATGTCACGTCATCATTGGAACATGACAAGAATGGTTGATAGTAGGCCTTAACCAGGTTGAGAGCATCTCCTTTATACCTTCCTTGCTCTTTCACTCCTCCTTCCTTCTTGTGTCACTGCTTTAGCTCCCCCAGACAGGTTTTAGTAATTCTTTGGCTGTCAGACCAGTCTCGGTGCTACAGACCCCACTGTTTATCCTGCAGATCCAGCCAGGCTGGGCACAAGCAAGCTCCTCCCTTTGGGAATGTGCACCCAACTGTGTGCATATAGATCTTTCTCTGTACCAAATAATCTAGATTTATTGAAGTAACATATTTATAGAAACTCCTTGATTCAGTATCAAAGTTCTAGACATCCATGTTTCACCTTTTTTCCTTTCAGTGTTTGTGGTGAGTTTCTCACCTAAGTAAAAGCACCATTCTCACTGGAGAGCTTGATGCATCTTTATCCATGCACAAGATGTTGTTGCTGGCAGATACATTAGTATGTAAAGGTGTTACATCCAGGTTTTACAGATCAAGCTGTTAATGCTCAGCATAAGGCTTTAGAAAAACTATTTGCTTGACTTGATATCCAAAGTTTAATCTCACAGACAATGTGACAGCTGCCCATGCTTAGCTATAATTGTAAATAGACAACTCCACTAGCCTTCTCTTCCTGTCCCCTACCCAGGGACTTGCGAGGGATATGTTTATCCTAATGAACCTGACAAAGTCCATTCCCAATGCCAGAGCCAGGCTCACTGCTCTGTCACATTGTATCAGTGCAGAACACTGAGAAATTTCCATGGCCCAATTATGCTCCATTAAATTAAGCCCATATTCTACGTGTCAGGGAAAGATATCGAACGACCTCAGCCTAGTGTTTCCCAAAGGAGAAAAAGAATAACTTCCTTAAAAAGAGAAAAAAGAGGTTTATTTTGGAAACCTGTGCAGAGAGAGGCCACAAGTATTAGTCAATTCTCCAGGAGATCTCAAGTATTGCTTTGCCTCAGTTTCCCAAATGAATAATAAACATAAAAGCCTTAGCCAAGTCTTTAAAAAGCCAGTGCCATAGTTATGAAGTTATGTCCTTTAGCTCTGCAGAAAAAAGAAAGTAAGATCCTTTACCTCCTACTCACCAGGTAAAACCACCCTGAATGGTTTGCTCTCAAAGAGGCAGCAGCAGCGCATCATCTCAGCAGCAAAGGCAAAAAAGCCCTCACAGCTGCAAAAAGCAGACAGTCCTGCTTTAATCCAGGAACGAAAACAAGCCAGATTCTATTAAACAGAACAGATACAAGAGGCAACGGACAGAATTCCTTTCTAATTCAAAGAGCAAAGACTTGAAGACTTTAATGTTAGACTACCGTAAACCATTCTGCTTTCCAGCATACTGCCCTTGGCTGTGTAATTGCTTCCTTCATCTAGTCCTTTACAGTCCAAGAAAGATGGAAACAAGATTTTGCATAGTTAGGTTCCAGAAGTTCCACCTCAGGAACTCCAGCACACTGTTTTGTCACTCATCTCATCTGAGTGTTAAAGCAGAGTATGATCAGCACAAGATCAAAACCCACTGCGAGCACAGGAAAGACAAGGAACCAGAGCACAGAAGTTAGAACATGTTTAGGCTGTTCCAGCCATTCTGTTCAGACCAAACATTTTATCCTCTTCACTACCTGCTACACCTCACCTTCCAATCTGCCATCTCAACTGCTCAGGTTCTTACACCCTAATTTAAAATCAAGCCAGTTAGCGGGAAGGAGGCTTAATGGGATATCCTGCATTCACACCAGCCAGCCCACTGCCCTCTCCAGAGAGCAGCAAGACAGACACTGATTTAACAGAAGGATCATGGAGGGTTAAAGCCTGTCCCCAGAGCTCTCCCCATCCCGGGTAGCCCTGCTATCTCTGCAGCTACAGACACTTCATTGCTGAGCAGGCTGGTGCTGGAATTGCAATGCAGACCCTGTTCCTGGCAGGTTGAGCTCCAAGGAGAACTCCCAGCTCTCATGACCACACATACACTGTAGAGAGGAATTGATTCAGCTCTCTGGTTCACATCCCTGGTAGAACTCACCAAGGTGACTCAGCTTCAGTAGGTCTTGGTCCATTAGGATTGAAAATGGGTGACATTCCTGGGGTGCTGAGCCACCACCTTTGCTGGGCAGTGAACTCTAGCAAAGGCAGCCACAGACAGACAGGGAGGGCTGAAAGGTGGATATTTTGAAGGACATGGATACTGACTCAGGTCAGCAGTTGGAAGAGAAAGACATCCAACTTTGAAATATTCATCAGTGAAGTAAAGAATAAGGGGGGCTGGGAGGTAGAAGGAAACAAATAATGAAGATGGAAGAGAGAAAAATTGTCAGAAATAAAGACTGCACAAAATGTGCATTGCATCTTTAACGCGACATCTGTCAAATAAGCATCTTAGAGCTAAAATTAAAAAAAAAATCTTTCTAAATGCTCTGTCCATTATTTAGTCAACTGAAAGTAAAATAATTGCTATTTCAGTAAGTATCAAAGATGGATCACTTGTAAAGAAACAGTGAAGTGGACTCAGAAGGAAAGAAGTATCCCTTACTAGTAAAGCACGAAAGAAAAAAGTTTAAGAACCAAGTATTTGATAGAAATATTTGATCCAATAAAACTGATAAACCTAAGTGCTGAAAGGAGATTGGATATCTGCCAAAATACCTTGCATTAAAAGAAGAAAGTTACTACACAGATAGAAAGTTTTAGAATTTGTTGGTAGAAAGGGAAGCAGGAAATCACAAAGGGAATGGGGAGTTGGGCATTATTATCAGCCAGTCCTTTCCAGTTCCCAGGGATTTCTGTCCCTGAGTCTCAGACATGCACCAGGATACAACATTAAAATATTGACATGCTCAATCCTTTAAAGAGGTGCATCTTTGCAAGATTCACTCTGGTCTGGAAAACAAAGAATCAAGGAAGCAATCATATTGAAAGTGAGGAGTACAGAAAACAGGAGATCTGACTTTAGGAGAACAGGAGGTATTGATATGCCATGGTGCACTATAAAATATTTCTTGATGAAGAAAGGATAGTCACCCCAGTAATAGTAAAGCCCAAGGAAACATCTCTCCCTACACCAAAGAAAGCGTATTTAAGATGTAAAAGAATAAATTGGAATCAAACCAGGAGAGGCTGTTGTCCATTTTGGAGCAAAACTTATGCAGAACATGACATTCAGACATATCATGACATGATATGCAGAACATGACATTAGTGTTTCATTGAATTGTGCATTGAATGGTGCCCAATACATTTAATCTTTAATTCTGTGAAACAGGATTCAATAAAAACCTGTCAGTTCTATTGTGACAGAACCCACAGGTTCGAATTACAATAACTGGAACTCTGCAAGCACCCAATACTCTGAAGTACTTCCAGAACAAAAGGAGGCCAAACCTCAGGGGCACCATTAAGATTTGTCACTTCTCATTTTATTTAGATTTCCAGTTTTCAACAAATGTTGAAAACTATCTAGTTTTCTAGATATTCTAAAGCATTCTAAAGCAGCTACCCAGTAACAAATGTGATTTTTAAATGCATATATATTTATAATTTCAGTAAACATATTATTTTTAAGAGCTTCAGAAGTCTTGTCACACAAGAACTACAGACTAGTCATAGTTCCAAGTCACTTTTCAGCTGCTGTCAGCATAAAACACTTAATGTTGCTGAAAGCATTCAAGATAACCAAATCTGACATCTGTATCTGCTTCCCCTTTCCCCACGTGGGTCTTTTGGACTGGGAGCAGTCAGTATGGCATTGATCTCTTTGATAGCAATGATCTAAAACCAGCTCTCTGACCTTCCAAAGGCAAAACAAGGAAAGTAAGGAGAACTGTGCTCAAGTGAGACTCTAGATTAATCAGAATAATTCAAAGGACCTAGTGACCTCCTCACTAAAATATGGATATGACTTAGGCAGTAAAACATCCCTGCATGGCAAATGCAACCTCCTAATGAAAACTGAAGTACTGCAAGTCCTGGTTTTGTGCTTTGCACCCAACTTAAACAGTGTGGTTCTTATTTATTTAAATTAACAAATTCAAACTTTTTCTGTCTTCATCAGCAAATCCCATTTTCAATAGGTATCCATAAAGTATGGCAGGGAATTTTTTTAATCACAAATCCCAGCAGGCCAGGTTTTGAAAGGATTTTTTCCTTCAATGGTACAAAAAAACCAACACAGAAAATTGACAGAAAGAGTTTAAAAATGTAATTTCATTTCTATTTATTTGAAGCCTATTAGTGTATTTTGAAAAATTGCCTGTGAAATATGGAAGAACAAATTCCTTTTGAAAACTTCTCCATATCCGACAAAGCTATAAAAATGACAGATGTGTAATCAAACATTGAGAAATAGTCACTCAGATGTGAATGAGAAAAACTACATCACCAAATGAAGCCTGGTTACAACTCAGGGTACAAACCAAAATATTCAATACTTTTCCCAATTGCTCTCAACACAAGGTTTTCCACAGATATACATTTTTGCAGATACCCCAAAATCATCTTGATGTAACAACCTACCTCTGTATGTCTTGAATGAAGTGCATTGTATTCCTTCTTGAGTTCTGCCTCCCGCTCCTCAAGTCTGCTAACTGGAAGAAAAAATAAAAATAAAAGAATTAAAATTAAACTCAGAGTTCTAGTAAGTGAGACTGACTTGCTTGGGACTAAGCAAACAGATCAGAGTATTCCTAGAAGTGAATAGCACAAAGCAGGATAAAAAGTATGTCAGTGGTTATGTTTTTAAGCTCTTATCACTGAGCTTTCTAAGTACAACAACAGCAGCACAATATTGCAATTTGCATTCCCCTAAGGAGCCCAAGTCCTATTTTCCCCTGCTGATTGCTAGGCCAGTGAGAGGGGATTTTTCTGTTCAAGGCCAGCTTACTGCTCACCCCAACCCAGATTGTTTCACATGGAAACTGCGGGAAGAGGCAGAGGCCATGTCACTCAATCCCAGATGAAGCCATGTGCTCCAGCTAAGGTCCTACATCAGTTCCCTAAAACACATCCACACAATTTCCAGAGGTGTTTAACCAGGACAAACATAGGAAAGGTATCTGTTAAAACACGTTCAAGCCCTATGTGGTACAGAAATTAAGGTTTCTGCTGGCATTCACTCACACTTCACTAAGCATTAAAGCAGTAGATTTAAAGAGAGAAAACATTTGAATACTTCTGTAGGTATTCCAAGATCTAGCAGATTTAGGAGAACTTTAAAATGTAAGTTCTTATTAGAGGGAGATGAAACCAACGAAGCAGCTCAGTTCATCTGTGCTGTGTTTCAGCCCAGATGAAACTGAGCAGAAACAAACTGTGATCTCCCAATGCAATTAATTGGCAGAAAAAATAACAGAATTCAGAACCTTCTACACACAACTTATTATTGTGTCATTCAAACACAAAACATTTTTGCTGCTTAGATGTGAATTCTATCTATTCAGGTATTTTTGAACACAATATTCATGTGACATAAGCACATGTATCAAATTGTGTAACTGAGCTTATTCTACTTGCTATGTTTAAATATCCCTGGGAAAGTTCAAACTTATAGTTCCATGTTTCCAGAGAGTCACTGCCAGACACACATTATCTGAAGACAAATGTCAAGACCTTCTCTGCTCTTTGCATGCTTTCGCGTTGCCAGCTGGGTCTCCTGAAAATTAATTCTCCATATATCATTTCTTTTTGATCCATATATCTGTATTTTGGCACAGTATTTTATCATAAGTATGTTTTAAAGAAAAAAACTCTTTGCCCAAGTCAAATGAGTGAACCAAAATACATAACTGTCTACTCACTCAAATTTGTATAAACATTCTGCACTACTAATCTAATCTTGCTCTTATAAGAACATTTCACTCCTTGATACAACCTTTTGCAGTCCATCTATAAATATCTGGCCAAAATATTACATCAAATATTATTTATACCATTGCCAGATCTAATGCTTCCATTTCTGCCCTATTATCAAACAGAACAAAAGCTCTTTGGATCAAATAGCAGGGAAGGCACAAGTATCCATAACACAACATAGAGAAAAATTTATTTTACAGCACAATGCATGCATCAAAAAACACATATTTATGCAATGCAGAACACTACTAAACAGAAGAGTTCCATTTATTGTTTTGATGCACAAGATGTTTTAAGTCTCCTTGTACATTTGAAGTGCAGTTTTATGGAAGCCTTTGGTAAAACATTAAGAAGCAAGAGTCAGAACTTATAATTAACAAAGCTATGATGTGACAGACCATATTTTATACACTATCTTTGCCTGATTAACATCCAAGTAATGAGTTATGAGATGCTAAACAGCTGCCCATCAGAAATACTCAGCAGCTCTCATGTGAGCACACTGTGCCCAGGCTGTGTACCACAGATCCCAGAGGATCTCCCTTGAAACCTTTCCACTGTGCTAAACCTTCTTTGGGAAAACAGGAGATCAGAAAGTGCTAACGGTATGACTGATGGACCTTGTACTTGATGAAACCAGCTCCCTCTTCAACAAACAGTGTCCAAGGATCCTCCCCTGCTGCTTTGCGCTGGGTAGTGAAGTCACAGTTCAATTCAGCCTCGCCCGGAACTCCCACACAAACCAGGGTGATGCACCCAACACTGTTTAGTGAGTTCATGTCTACACAGTGTAGCCAACTCCAGGGATGAATTCTGCAAGTGAATCTGGGAAAGTATTCAACAATACATTTAATGGAGATTAACACTACATCAGGTGTTACCAACACCCTTCTTTGCAGCTGCCCAAAACCAGCCTTCAGGAAATCCAGAAAAGCATTTCCCACTGTTATGGATACAACACACACTTGCACAGAGGTTGAGGTTCCATAAAGAAGCACACCACTTTTTCCATCTGTGAAGAAAGAAAAGCTTTAAATGTTTTTAAACTTTAATGGCCCAGTTATAATAAATAGTTCCTTGAATCAATTCATTGAAGACAAACGTACATGGCTAGTGATGCTGCACAGTCAAGGGGGATATCTCCATGAGATCTGACCACTGTTTTCATTAAGTACAAAGGTTAAAACTATTAAAGGCCCAGAAGATGATATAACTGACATTAAGCACTTTCTTCTGGAAGTCATTTCAGGTGTGCAACACTGCTAGAGGTAGAAGTTTCAGCCAGAAGAGGATGTACACTAAGTTACATACCCTCAACAGACAGCACAACAGTCCTCAGAACTGGTTTTTCCAATACCTGCAGGATGACATATAGCACCAGAAATCTATTCTACCCAAAATATGCCTCCCATCAAAATATGATCTTGCAAAAAAAACCAACGGAACACACTTTATTTTTCCAATTAAACATTGTGCAAGAGATCAGATATTCCCCGAGGATCAGAAATCACCACCAACTTGATCACAGAGTCAGAAGAATTTTGAGGAAGACTACCAGATTCTCACCCCAAAAACTTTGAGAAACTTAAGTCCCATCAGCAGTAAGAGGAAACTAAATAGGAGGGCAAAATGCCTTTCACTGGCATCCAGAAACACGTTTTAAACTGAACTGTTGCCAGTTCCATTTTAATACACCAACATACAAAGGAGTGGAACTCTGGCCCTGATAACACCCCAAGAGGAATGGAGTTGGGTGCTGGCACTGCCTGCCACATGCTGAGCCTGCCAAGTGCCAACCAGACATAGTTCGTATCAGACTTAAGCAACAATACAAAAAGTTCATCTGATATTTCGGTCTCAGACTTTTTTCCACTCAGATGTCAAATTCTTATGGGTGGATGATAAAATTAGTTTGATTATATATATCCTAAAAGCAGAAGTATCCATTGTCTCTGTGCAATGTGTCTTTACAAAGCCTTGTCACATCAAGGAAGACCTTACATTGCAAGATTACATTGTTTAACATAATACACGTGCAAAATGTAACACGCAACAAAAACATTGCACTACTCACTCTTAGAAGCTTATGTTGAATAAATACAAAGGTCTTCAAGCATCATAAGTATGAGCATAAAATGCAAATATTCTAATGCTTTTAGGCTGATGAGAAGGCATCCCCCTGAAACATCTCCACAAACTCAAACCCAAGGTCTAGTGCAAACTTCTCCAGCACTGCCAATGTTCTAACACCTTTAATGACCTGAGATACCAATCTTGATGAAGCTTCTCTCACAGAAAACCAATTAAGCCTAAAAATGGGATATCAAATGTAATAGTATACGAGAGAAACTGGAGTTTCTGTCTCCTGATAGCATTATGAGGAACTAGGCTGCCAAGCTGCCCACTCTGCCTGTTCGAAAGTCAGAGCTTACCTCCCAAGTCTGATGGCTTTTACCAAGTTTGGAACACCCTTCATCTGTATGTTGTCCTCTGCCTCAAACTCCTGATAAGCCTGAGGGGGAGAAAGAGAAACAGACCTGCTAGAATAGCAAATCCAACCAGTGTGATGCCTTCAAGAGGAATTACAAGTTCTTCCTACACAAGCCAGGACAGAGATTCAGCTAATTAACAAGCCCTTCCTGGCATCAGGATTGTCTGAAGACTCTCCTTGGACAGCTTTCATCTGGCTCTATTCCTTAATAGAGGTCCCACACCAAAGTTAAGATATAGATCCAGAAGGACCTTATGACCTCCTAAATAGTCGCCAAAGAACACACACATCACTCGTGGACTGAAAAGGGGACTAAGCTATCAAACAAGTGTTTAACCTGGAAGTGGTAAGGCCTGCAAATCAAACCAGCACAGAAAACTAATTTGTAAAACAAGTGAAAAATTCAACCCCTTGACAAGACCAACATGTTCAAGTAGCTCTTACACTGTGAAATACAGTTCTAGATCTCAGTTTAATAAGTAGAGCACTTGAAATTATGAAGATAATTTAGCTGTCAAGAATGCTCTGTTGATAGCAAGTATCAACACATGCAGCAGTAATGGTCTTATCCCTGACACTTCTGGACTGTTCAAGTTTGCACTCTGTCTCAGGCACACAAAATCTCTGCAATTTGTTATCAAAAATCCAAAACAAAACTTAAAAAAAAACCCAAAACTCTTTAAACATTCTGCTACAACATTTAATATAAAGACAACCACATGCCAGGACATTCCTCACATAGGCTGAAACTCAAACAATCAAAAATACATACCAGAAACTTCTACACAAAATCAAGCCCAAAATTCAACTTCTTGCCCAGTCACTGCAAAAGAGGTGTTTTACTGAGAAAACATTTGATTGACTGCTTTGCAAACAGTGGGATGCTCCATTTATACATCTGGCTATTGAAGCAACTCCCTGTCTGATAAAATCCACATCAAGTCAGTGTGGACACAGAAGCTTTAGCAGACTGGATTTGTTGTAAAAGCCAGTATAAACTCAAGAATGTAAGATTCTAAAAGAAAAATTTAAAGTAATTTTCTTAAGTTACTGCAGTATTTTGAGCAACAGAATCACTGTAACAACCAAACTCCAGCACATAAACTACAATACTCCCTTAACTTAAAAACACACATGAGCAGTTAATTATACACCAGTGAATTTCAAGCTCTTCTCACCACTTTTGCTCAGGTATATTAACAGCGAAGCTTAAAGCAGGCCAATCACTGTTCTAATTTCCTACTCCATTTTATTTTACCCTTGAGTCCTGTAGCTTGGCTCGGTGCCTACCCTGGAGCCAGCTGTACCCCCCTGCTCCATCTAGTGGGCTGCTGGCTCCCAAAACCACACAGACAGCAGGTCTTTGGGAACAGAGTCGGGAAGCCAGGGAAGGCACAGTGAAACGCACAGTCAGGATGAAAGCCTCCCTTTCCAGTGCACCCTGGTACTCACACTTCTTACAGAAGGATTTTTCAGGTGTAGTGACTGACACCTGAGGGACAGTGTAGCAAAGGGCAGGGGGAATCTGCCTGGTAAATAAATCTGAGATAATGATTGATATCATCAGAGATGAGGAACATCCACACTGAGAACACACTAGCAAAGAGTTCAGTTCCACACCCGCTAATCAAGAAATACAGGAACCCAAGCCATTCTGTTCCTCCTTTGCTGGAAATCAGATTAGTTTTACTGCTGTCAGCCTGTGAAAATGAAGTAGGAACAATCCAGGCTCCCAGTGAACAAACCTGAACTTTTCAA
Source organism: Agelaius tricolor (assembly GCF_023055355.1). Lineage (NCBI taxonomy): Eukaryota > Metazoa > Chordata > Aves > Passeriformes > Icteridae > Agelaius > Agelaius tricolor. The sequence goes on from NW_027269295.1 coordinate 6,295,744, forward strand.
CTTCTTTCCAGGACCTATTGAAAAGCTTTCTTGTATTCCTTGAGATACACACCAGTTGAGCCATCCCTAGAAGCAGGATTTACTGACAGAGCTGTTTCACACCAGTTTAGTTATTCACATCACCATCTGTGCAGATACACAAATCAAGTCTCAAAACAACTTTCTGGGAAGTTTCTGTTTCTGTTAAACTTCACAGCTGAAAGTTCACATCAGAGTCTCCCTGTTAACTACAGAGCCACATGAGCTGCATGATATCCCATGTGCAGAGATCTTAGATATTGGATGCCTTCAGATTATCTAAGAGTGGCTGTCTGCCTGGGTGTACATTACAGCAAAGCTAGTGTCCTGAGAGCTCAGAGGAAAATCAGATATCAAATACCATCTGCAGAACACTCACAACAAAACCTGGTCTTGCATCTTCACTTGAAGCCAATGAAAGCAGTAGTTCTGTTTAGCTTCTGAGAAAAACAAATGTTTTTAGGTCAGCTTCCAAAGCATTTGTCTCATATACCAAATAAAACCTTCAGCAAGCAATATCTGGAGAGTATCACCTGACATGGAAAATACCATCATCTCAAGAGTTGTGTCACAACATTTACAGCTCCAAAACTCAAGAGTTGTTACTTGGGATTATACTTATTTGAGGTTTTTTTGTTTCGTTAGGTTTCTTTCACAAATGCTGTTTTTCTCCAAATGTAATCTATCTTGCACACAAAGCTCAGGTTTGATAAAGTCAGGTAAGTAGATATATCTGTTTTCTTGTCAAATGCAGTGTTTTATTTTGGTTGTACTTTAGCACTAGGCAGATCCAGAAACGGAGCCAAATCTTTCAAGTCCCATAGCCTACCACCTCCATTAGAAAGCACAGAAAGCACTTCAATCATGGAGACATGGTGTTTTCAGATTCTCTTAATAAATAAGTTACCCCAAGAACGATTCCTCCATAAAGCTTACGCCAAAGCTGTTCCATTCCTGTAGTAAGTCAATATATACTAGTCATTTTTTATTCCCAAAAGTTTAATTAACTTCTAGCCTGTAATACATAAAGAAAACTGACATTCCCAGAAAGAGGCGAGGAAGGAAACTAAAATAAACCTCTGTAGCCTGCCCGCTCCATCCCCCCACCCCGTCCCCGTCCCCCATCCCCACCCAGAACTCAGTGGAACATCCCATGAGCTCTGAGAAGATCTTATCCCTTCCTGTAACTGGAGACTGAGCACTCTCCCAGCAGTATCATGTGCATTCACAGAGCACTGCTGGACAAATGAGCTGTGTATTGCTATTACAAGTTTTTAACAGCCCTCTGTTTTCCAGGTCCAGGGTTGACATCTCAAATATTTTAATGCTGCAAACAAGTTACAAGTAGAACAAAGGGGTCTCACAACAGCAAAGACTTGAAGTACTGTGGAAGTCAGGTATTTTCAAATTCTTCTAAGAAATACTTAAAAATATATCACAGCCTGGCATTGGCCTCAGATACACCACTGCAAAAACAAAATAATGTTATTTACTAAACATCTGGCATTATCATGTCCACAGGTGCCCTCTGCTGCTGAGAAGGAAAAAATTACATGAATTCTGGGTAAGTCATAAACCCAAAAATAGACATTTGCCAACACTCAGTAAAAGTTTACTATAGACCCACAGCAAGAACTTCTAAAACCTCTGCCTGTACCAACATCATTCCTAAACAAATCCCCAGGAACTTTCTGCTATTTAACTTGCTTGAGCTTCCACATGGCACAGACTCCAAGAGCACAGGCATTGCCCTTCCCCCCTCTCTGTCCAGGTACTGCTGAGAGCCAGGCCACACAAGGGACAGGAGCAACCCGGGAAAAGTTACAGCCAAAAGCAGCTGTGCAAAATGAGATGAAAAGCTGGATCAAAAAAAAAAAAAAAAAAAAAGCCAAGGAGCTTCATCCGTGCTCTTGATTTGAGCCCATTCCTGCACTCAAATAGAAGCTGCAAATCCTTATGCCTCTGCTCTCCTTTAAGCAGTTCTAAAGTTTAATGAATTTATCCCAGAGCGCCACATATTGCACCATTTTTCGCAGCAAACTTGACTTAGGCAACCACCACATCCCATCAAGTATCAGGACTAAGTCCCATTTTGCAGGAGTGATAACTCCAGTGCATCTGCTTCCACCGTTCGGGATTTCATCATCTGCCAGGCTCACAGTCCTTCCAGCAGTGTTTTGCTGTCATCTCCCCCTCTTTCCAACCTCCTCCTAAAAAAGAACAGAGCACTTCAAGGTAGTTCACTCATGTGGCAGCAACTGTTTCAATTTCTGAGGAGGGGAAAAGAAGTCAGCGAACCAATGAATGGGGCAACTGCTTGACACAAAATAACCTCCTGATTTCACTTCAGGAATTTCAAAAGGCAGCTTTATTCTAATCTAAGGGATTGAATACACGGCTAAGGATGGAAGCCCATGGGTAAATTTAAGTGCAAAGAAATACTTTTTTTTCTTTTGATTTAGTATGACAATCACTTAGACTGCACAAACAAATACTTAAAATTCAGGACATAATAACCATAACTTCTTGACTGGCATACAGATTTAAGCACATACAATCAAGCAGAACTTAACCATGTGACTTAAGAGCTGCCCCAGCTGACAAGTCTTCACTAAATGCTCAGCACTGCCAGTGTTAAAGAGAATGAGTCAAAACTTTTTAATGGACAAAACTTGTTCTCACAGGCTTTGCTTATTTGAGAAAAAACACACAGAGCACAGGCAGCCTACACGAAGCAAAAAGTCTTGCAGGTAAAGTATGACATAGAACCATGTATTACCTGTTTTCCGTTCTAATCTATTACTCATATCACCAACTGATGTTGTGATCTCACTCTGCACTCCAGACCCAGGTTTTATTTGGTTTCTTGCTCTGTGCCAGACATTTGCAACTCCCATTACCAGTGATAACACTGCCACCGTTTTGAATGTTGACGTGGTAACACAGTTAGCAATACCAGAGCCTAACTTAGATGCATAGCAGTACTATAGGAAGTAGAAGAGAAAAAGAAATATAGCTAAAAGCCTTGGAGCTTAATTAAAGTGACACATCGGTAATTTGGATTGTACAACATGCCAGTTGCCTGGTCTATAAAACAAAACAAGGTAATGCAGTAAGGTTAAGCTGCTTCACGAATATGTACTTGTATGGTTTTCATACCTTAGAAATTTAGATCACTAAAAAAACACAGTTAACTTGCATAATATTCATTAGGTGTTCAACAAATGTGCTTATGTCCCCTTGGATCTTGCTCTGCATCAGCAGCATGACAAATCTTCCCAGCAGCCTTTCATGCTGTCCCAGACAGCTTATCAAGGCCAAGCATAAGCAAACTCAGTTTGACCCAGCCCTATTGTTTCTCCAAATATACAGTTTTGCCATCACAGAAGGTTTTTCTCCAATACAAAGATTTTTTTTTCTCCCATAAATGGATTTTGGAAGTGTCTAAAATCATCACTAGAGCTTTATGTAGTTATGGTAACTGTTTTTAGTAACATTACTTCTTACAATAAAAGTAGTTCTAGCAACCCTCAGTGCTTCTACTGGAACAACTGAGTTTCTTGAGAAAATACTTTCATTATTATTTTATATATACACACACATATACACACAATATATAAATAAAACTTTAAAATCATACATATACTTGAAGGCTTCAAAGCAAAAAGAGAATTTCACACCAACACACTCACAGAGCAACATAAAATGTTTTTATCAATACATGGTAAATGTAATTTCTATTAGAGAAACTCCAGGTATGCTGCCACATACATTGTCAGAAATCCAACTGATTTTTTTTTTTCATGCAACCACTTTATCCTTCGGATTGTATTAACACAATAAAGCCATGGCTTACAGGACAGGATGCAATCTTGATCCACAATCTTGTTGTCAGTGAGTGAGGTCTCCCATGAACAAGCTGTTTGGGCTGTGTGTTTAGAGCACAGGTCTTCTAGAAACAGTATCTTTGTCACCAAAACAGGACACTTAACTCCGGCTACAATGTTTTATTTTCCCCTCCTGTGAGGCTCTTAGATACACACACAACACTGTTCCACAAGAAATGCAGGGTTTCAGGTACAATACAATTATCCATTTTAGCCTGACTTCCTCTACGAAGAAACAATCCTAGGAAATAATCACACTGGTCTTTACTAGGAAAGATTGCTTGAAGTGCTCCTTCATCCCTGCCTATACAGAATCTGGGAATACTTGAACATGGATAATGAAGCAGGTGATGCCTCTAAGATTTGCCAACAACATTCTGAACTGCCCAAATTTCAGTAAAATTCTGCCCTAGGTGCCACCTACATTCATCTTAACACTCTCAGACTAATACTCCTGCCCTGCTATAGGCTTAATCATGCCACTGAAAATTAAATTTTACAGGAAAATTTTCAAGCTTCAGCTGGAAAAGAGCTAACTGTGTTAGGGGCAGGAAATGTAGCTGAGCAGAAATAAAGGAAAAAAAAGTAGTGAAAAGGGGCTACTTTGAAGACTGACACTGCTTTTAGAAACTGGTCATCTCTCAGCCTCATCACAATCTCACTTTACATTCCTGCAGAGTCCAGCAATAAAAGCTAGATATTAACTGATGAACACACCAGTCTCACATCAACAGAAGATGGCTTAGAAGCTTGAAGTATAAAAGTAGAAAAACTGATGATGAAGTTTCATTCAATGACTGTGTGGCTGGATAAGAAGCAGCCCAGCAGAATGGCTAAACTACAATATATGCAACGTCAAGTGTTTCAAGACAACTGATTACTATCATCTTTTCCAAAGTTTCCAGAAGTTTTTTTTCCATTACACAGAACATCTCTAAAAAGGGAAGTGTTCTCCCTAAACTTTTTTCTATAAAAACTAAACGTCTCCTAGAAATAAATCATTTAGCAAAAACTATATAGAAGTTAATGAGAATCACCAGCAATGCTCTTCTCCTCCCAGCTGTGCTTCTAAACCTGAAGATTACCTTTATTTTAGCACAGACAACTGTTTAATAGGAAGAAAATATCTTATTTTGTTATCACTAACAAGGAAGTAATCAAAGCATCTTCTAAAAAAGTTGCTAAATGTGAGGAAAGCCTGGTCTAAAAGGTAAGCAATACAAGCAGGATACCAGAAGGATCGATTACAAGTCACAAGCTCGTATCTGACTTGTTTGCCTTAATTCTAAAGAAAACAGACTTGCACAAGAGCTAAATCCAGTTATCTGTCTAAGTACAGGAATCAGAGGGCATATGTATTATCACTTTACAGAACAAAAATGAAAATGCACTAATACACTTAATAGGAGAGCACCATGTTTTTTACTTACTTTGATCAGCATAGTTTTTTGCTTTTAGTTCAAGTTGTCGAGTTTGTGACTCTAATGCTTCCACTCTGGTCTGTAAGTCCTTTTTCTCTTGTTCTTGAGAATCTTCAAACTCAATGAATTTCTAAACAACAACAAAATAGTTAAGTTAGACCAAACAACTAATTACAGGTTTTGCAGCAGGTAGGAAGAAACACAGCAGCCCTTCACAGCCAGGAAGGTGCAAGGTGGTTTCCAAAACTGAATAGATCCATAGGCCACATTTAAACACAAAGAACTATTTCAGTCCCGGTCCATCAGTCAAGCACCCAGTCTAGGTTATACTGTGTAATAACTTGCAACTAAGTGCCAGCTACTCCAGAGAACCTGCTTAGGATTAACATAAATGTGAATTATTTCCTTATTGTCTAACTTAACGTACAACAAGTGCCAACAGAGCATGTGAACACAGGGAGTCTTGGTATCCTTAGTCTGACTAAGGAACATCAGTGAAGTTATTTTCACCCATAAGCCACAAAGGTACACACTAGCAGTAGTGCTAACCAAAATTATTTGATATCTTTTCTATTCCCACCCAATTCTGCTATAAATTCTCATAGTCTTCATCAGATCCTTAATAACCATCTACAATCTGTCAACTGCACAGAAAACTCTGTGCTGATCACCATTTCCTTCTGTTTCCTTGGTTTACCACACTTGTGGTTCCCCATATTCTGGAATTCACTGATGAATGCAACAGTGTTTACATTCTCTAACATAAAAATTACCAACACGCCATTATAGCAGCTTTGAAAGCACTTTTTTTTTTGTTATTTATCTTACCTAAAAAGTCAAGAAATTCAATATGTATTACTGGCAACTGGCACAAAGAACACTTCTAAAAGCCAAGGATATTTTAGGTCATGTAGTACTCTAAGCTCTGCATTGCAAGGAGAAGACAAGTTATGCAGAAGGCTCATAGAACAAGGAGGAGAAGCAGACCAGAAATCTCTGCAAGAAAAAATCCTAAACATCCACGACAGTTAAAGGGGCAAAGGCAGCTGAGGACCACATGGCAGAAAAGGGACAGTGAAGGTAGCAACTTGAAAACAGTAATCTGATTTGAATATTTTTTTCCTATGTATTGTTTGGAAAATTTAGTGGGAAAAGTATTTCTAATGGTCATACATCAACTGTTAATGAACTATTACTACATTGTAGCCATTGCACACACATTTTTTACAAAAGCAGAAATTCATAACCTTATGAAAAGGGCTTCAGTTGAACAGGATCATCAGAAGAAGTTCTGACTAAAAAGTACTTCAGACGTAGAAATGAACCAAAACCTATGAAGCGAAACAAGAGTCCCTTTCAGACATGCTCTGCACAGCTATCACAGGACTGGGCATGGTGTTCATATGACTGTGCTTGAAACCAAACCACAACAATTGAGGAAGAGCTGACATAGCCCAGGTAGCTCCACTTTGGGTGCTGCCATTGAAAAATCCCTCCTCAAATAGAGATGTGCAGGAATCTTTCTACCTCCTCCACACGAAGTTAGGGAATATTAATTAATCAATGTAATTTGAAAACCTCAATGATTAAGTTTGTTTCATTTCTTCTTTGTAGTAACTGATTCAAGACTTTGGCCCATTTAATATTCAAGTCATGTTTGGCCTATTTTTGGCAGACTCCTTTTTCAAAAAGGGCTTCAAAGTTTTACACAAATTTGGCACTGGGGCTAAAGTTACACCAAACACAGGAAGTTTGTTACACTAAACATGGGAAAACATGAAATAAGAATTATAAAACTGTACCATCTTTGTTTAGTTGTTTCTCTGATGATTTCCCAAAAATATGTCATAGCTTGTTAAAGGCCAGGGCAATTATACTCATGAATAACAAACAGCCATTCAGAGCCATTAATGTCATCGTTACTCATGAAACTACAGATAGATATAATTTTGTATTTCCTCTCAAGTTCTTCAACTGCAAGTGGTAAAACTGTTTTTTCCTAAAACGGAAAAAGTTACCTTCCATTAGTTTACCTTCATTTTGTTAAAGTCCAAATTTACATTACTATAAAGCATTTCTGTAATTACAGCCGAGTATTTTTCCCTCTCCTGCTGTAAACTATACCTGATCAGATCTTGGGATTGAGAACTTTGGACTTTGAATATTTTTATTTGGTTTAATTTCTCCTTCTGGTGATAGTATAATGACAAACACAGCCCCAGCAGATTGATCATCACACCCTAATTAAGCCTGCACAAGAATGACAGAAGAATTAGTGAGATAAACCACCCAGCAGCCAAGGACAGGCTGGCTGAGCACCCATATTAAACTACTTTTTTTTTTTTAAATTTACATTGACAATACACTCAACTACTACTTACCTCCTGCACTGTTTAATGTAAATCCAGCAGTGTATGTAGGAACACGTTAGGCACTCAATAGTCATCCTCTCATTTCAACCCCAGCTACTGGTTATTCAAAACACTGATGCATACAAAAATCTCGTTTTCCCCATTTTAAGTGACGTCCTGTTTGGGCCACAAAGATGTATTTTACAACTCTAATGAGAAGTGTGAGAAGTGAGATTTTTGGTATTTGTTTTAAGAGCAAGCTGAAGGACACCAACCTGTCTTTAAAACAATCAGATCAGATTATATAAGATTACAGAAAATACAGCTGGAATGATCCTTAAAAGGCCGTCTTGTTTCCAGGTTCTGATGCTTAGCATTGGATGCCTGGATCCTAATTTTGATTAGGCTATGATGAGGTGTAACACATGATGCGATGCAGAGCTCCTCCTGCATGTGCCTGCTACTGAAACCCAACCTGTAATACCTTCATCAGCCATCTTTGGCAACTCCCATTTAATCCATCCCATTTTCTCCAGGCAGGATCACATGCATCATTTCAGACCTTTGTCCAACATGTTTTTACAGACCTCATATAAAAAGTGTAGAAAGTCCCACACAACTAAACTCAAAAATATTTATGTAATCAATTTTAAACCTACTTGAAAGCTTGCAGAGGTTTTTGGAATAAATAAGAACTCGAGACTACACAACAGCCCAGCACATTTGGAGCCCTCTGTCCTACACACAACCACTGAAGCACTCAGTAATACATTATTAGCCAAATGAAACACCTCTTCCTGTATTTCTATCATCTTCTGTCTCTTTACATCTTGACTGGTTTTCCTGTCACAGGACCCAGGTGCAATGCTGGGCATATCTGATGTCAGGGTCCCACCCACTTGGCAATCTTTATTATTCTATGACACGTCCTTCAGCAATGTGTATTGCAACAATGACAGATTCTCAGCCAATGGCAAGTTTTTGGAGCAGAGAGAAAAAAAAAAACCCCACCTAAAAAGCCAGTTCAGATGGACTTGGGGGACAGAAAAACATGTGAAAATGAAAACAACCTGATAACCATAAAATAGAGTGAAAGTTTTCTGTAAAATGCATCTCGGTTTTGTTCCCTCTAATTAAAAATACTTAAACTCTTACTGCACAGTGTTTACTCAACATACAATCCTAACGAAGAAAGTTACCTCTGGGAACAGTAAGAAAAAGCAGACATCAAGTTCATGCTATGACTTAAACCAATTTTAGTAGTGGTAAATGCTTTTTCCCAGTTGCCAAAGAGTTCAAAAACAGCTTAATCCCACCAACAGCAGAAAAGCTAAAAGATATCCTAATTTGGCATAGCTAAATGGAGTAGATTTTATCCTCTTTCCAAGTGCACGAAACACATGCCAGCTACAAGTGCAGGCCTGAAACAGCACATTGCTGCAGAAGTAACTCCTATCAGAGTATTAAACAGCAGAAGTACAAATGCTGGTTCCTCTCCCACTTCTTTGGGGCAGGAATTGTTACCTCACAGTCACCAAGTGCAAAGGTAAGAACTGGAAGCAGAACAGCGGAGCAGCTGGTTCCTCCATTCCTTCAGCAATATCAAAAAACCTACCATATTAAAAGTCAGACAAGTGATTTCACAGCAACTACAAAGATCAAAACTGTACCCAGAGGGTTAAGAAGTAGGCCCAGAACGTCTGTCAGGGTGACTTTAAAAAAAATTATTCCAGAAATCCTCAGGCAACAACTTTTAAGATATTTCTTTAGTAACATGTTTTAAGCACAGGAAATAAAGAAGGCAAATTACAAAAATGGGGTAAGGAGACCCCTACCCAAATAGTAAACTATTTAATGTTCATAAAGATACTGCTGCAAATAAATTTCCTACAACAACAAGCAGAAAGTAAAAGAAGGTGTGTTAATTGCCCAGAGAAACTGTGGCAGCCTCATCCCTGGATGTGCTCAAGGGTAGGCTGGACAGGGCTTGGAGCAACACGGTGTTGCAACGATGTCCCTGCCCGTGGCAGGGGTTGGAGTGATATGAACTTTAGGGTCCCTTCCAACCCAAACCATTGTGTGAAATTATGAATAGATGACAATAAATATGGAACTCAGCAGCTCAATTCTCCATTTTGCCACCACATGACACAGGCAAACTCCAAATGAAGGAAATGTGCTAAGTGAGCAACTTTTTGTCCAAGGAAATGTTAAATTTCTGTTCCCTCCTTTTATTTCAACCATACTGCACCCATCAGGTTATCTCAGCATCGAAAAAATAATTCAACAACCATGCCTGACTGACACACATGCCTCTCCTGAACACACTAGGCTGTACCTAACACTTTCACACCTGTACAGCTCAATGACCTCAGCACATCACAAAAATGACCTTTGTGCTTACCATGAAAATACAGTCTTTGGTCTAACTGCACTTTGGAAAGCATCAGCCAGGTGTCTTGCAGCATGAGCATTGGTTCTTCAACTGCATAAAGCCTGTCCTTTCAAGTTAATTTATCATGACACAGAGAAATGGAGATGGCAGTGAAGCACACTACCAAAACAGGCACATACAGTTCCTGAAAAGCTACAACAACAAAATTAACTCCATGTTCTGTTTCATCACATTGGTACGGTTTCTGTCCTGCTGCCCAAGGCCTGTTTTTTGATCTGGCAAATGCTGCCTGTGCTTCAAACCTGATGGATTTTCTCATGAATTAGTTCAGAAAGTATTTATCAATCCCTTCCTATTACTCTCAATATAAACACATTTTCTAAAAGACCCTTTTACATCAGCTTGTGTCAGAAATAGTGTGGCAACTCCAGTCCCCTGACTGGAGTCCATAAGGCATCATAAAACCACCATATGTTTGACAAGGAGGATGAAAGATCTATCAGTCTAAGAGCTGGGGGGACACCATTCATACCACAGTTCTTCATAACAAACTGAGACCTGGAACAATCTGCAGACAACATTCTGCACTCACAAACAAGTATTTGTACAGGGCTAGTGTTTTTTAAATTATGCTTTTACTGTTAATATTGTGTTCACCCTCAGTGCAGTTGTTCTTCTGATTTTTGGAAAATTTAGAAGGCAAGCACGACCAGAGATATTAGCACAGGACAAGGGGTCTGGAAATACACTTTTAAGATGGCTTATTCCATTACAGATAATGCTGCCAATCCAATTTCCTTCAGGAGTTTGGCAAGACAATGAGATGGAGGAAGTTACCCTGCACAGCTGCTTCCTATTGTATTGGTTTATAATATCAGATTAGATAATGCCTCTCAAACTTGTTTATGCTGAAATGGTTCTTGGTGCAAACACTAAAATAAAATCATTTAACATCCCAAATCAGAGTCGACATCACTGGAGAGTCCACACCACCTGTTGCTGCCTACAGCTTTATGTACCATCTCTGAAGGGCTTCAGCCTACACACTATGTATTTCCATGTTTTTTGTAACGCGTTGTCACTATTTTTGCAAAAATGGACAACCCGCCTCCCCTACGCGGGGAGCATCCCGCGTGGCCGTGACAGCACAACCAGCACACGGTTCCATGTTTGCGCCTCTCCCCTCCCACGGCCCCACCGGCAGCGCAGCGCTCCGCAGAAGTGACCGAGGATCCCTCCGGGACAAGCGGAGGGGACCGCATGCACACGGACCCGCACGGACGGGTCCCGCTGCGGCTTAGCTACACGGACCGCGAGGTACTCCGCGCCCTCCTCATCCTTCTGCCAAGCCGCGTCGCGACCCCAGCTCCGGCCGCGCGACCGGACGGGGCAGCCCCGGTACTCGCTCCAGGCGCCGCCCGCTCTGCCCCGGGCAGGCCCAGCGCGGGAGGTGCGGCCGCCCCCACGGAGCCGCCCCGGCCCAGCGCCGCACTCACCTCCTCGGCCTGCTTGCGCAGCGCCTTCTCCCGCTCGTACTGCGTGAGCAGCTGCTCGTTATCGTCCCGCAGCAGCTCCAGCTCCACGCTGGTCTCCTGGCTGTGAGCGCACACCGAGTCCAAGTTCTCCAACACGGCCACCACCAGCGGCATCAGCTCGGCCACCACCTCCTCGTCGTAGCGCCCGATGAGCCGCTCGAACTCGCGGTAAATGGAGCCCGCCAGCCCCGACACCCGCTCCGACATCATGGCGGGGCCGGGCCCGCCGGGATCCTCCTGGTACACCACGCCGTCCGCCAGCTCCATGGCGGCAGGGAGTTGTGCGGGGCCTGGCGGGGCCCGGGGGTCCTGCTCGGAGCGGCTCCCTGCGGCGGCGGCAAAGCCTCGGCTGGGGCGGGTGGGGAGCGGCGCGCGTCTCTGACCTCACCCGCCGCGCCGGGCGGAGTCTGCCGGGACGGCAGCGTGGGGCGGAGCTACGGACTACAAGTCAGTGCGGGGGGTGTGGTCTGCTGGTGATGTCATCGAGAGGCAGGGCCTGTATGAGGCTATGGCGGTGGCCGCTCGCGGAGCTGGTGTTGCGTTTCGGGAAAATGCGTTCGGCGGGAGCAGGGTGGCAGCGGGAAGGGCTAGGCTGTCGGAGACACGTCAGGAATCACCGAATCTTGACAAATCACCGAATCGTCAAGATCGGAAGAGACCTTTAAAAGGGCAATAAGGCTGGGGAATGGTCTGGAGCACACTTCCTGTGAGGAGCGGCTGAGGGAGCTGTGGGGAGCTCAGCCTGGAGAAAATGAGGCTCAGGGGACATCTTATCTCTCTCTACAACTCCTCCTGTCAGGAGGGTGCAGCCAGGTGAAGGTCGGGCTCTGCTCTGCCGTGCCCCAGGGAACAAGGAACTGTCGCAGACATCTTTTTATGAAAATCCTTTCCTTAGGATTTTTTCCTCCTGAGAAGCTGAGAGGCCTCAGGAACAAATATAAACAATTATTATCTGCTGCTGTGGAATGTAACGGGTGTATCTGTGATTGGTCTCATGTGCTTGTTTGTAATTAATGGCCAGTCACGGCACAGCTGGCTCGGACAGAGAGTCTAGGACAGATGCCTTTGTTATTCATTCTTTTCTATTCTTTGCGTGGCCTTCTGATGAGAAATTTTTCTTCTATTCTTTTAGTATAGTTTTAATGTAATATATATCAAAAAATAATAAATCAAGCCTTCTGAAACATGGAGTCAAATCCTTGTCTCTTCCCTCATCTGAAAACCCCTGTGAACACCGTCACAAGGAACAGGACAGGAGGACGCAGCCCTACGCTGTGCCAGGGGAGGTTCAGGTTGGACATTAGGAAGAAATTCTTCACAGAATGAGTGATTGGGCATTGGAATGGGCTACCTGGGGAGGTGTCACCGTCCCTGGAGGTGTTGAAGAAAAGACTGGATGTGGTATGCAATGCCACACTCTGGTTGACAAGGTGATGTTGGGTCAGGTTGGACTGGATGATCTCAAAGGTCTTCTCCAACCTAGTTGATTCTGTGGTTCTGTCACCCAGTCTAACCATGCACCTGGCACTACCACTGTAACTTCTAAACCAGTAAACCACATTACACAGTGCTGGGTATAGATGCCTCTTAAACAGCTCCAGTGTGGTGATTTCAACCCCTGACCACACAAACAGTAAAAGAAAAAAAAAAATCAAATATTTAATCTGAATCTCCCCTATCGCAGCTTAAGGCCATTTTCTTTGGTCTTGTCTCTGCAGGCACAGCAGAAGAGCCCCCTCCCCACCTCGCCGCATGCTCCTGTCAGTAGTTCTAGAGAGCTGTGAGGTCACCCCTGAGCCTCCTCTTCTCAAGACTAAACAAATCCAGCGTCATAAGACATATTTTCTAGCCCCTTAATAAGCCTTGTTCCTCTTCTCTGGACACACTCCAGCCCCTCAATATCCTTTTTAAAGTGAGTGGCCCAAAACTGAACACAACAGTGCCAAGAACAGAGGGACAATCACTTCCCTGGTGCTGCTGGCCACGCTATTCCTGATACAGGCCTAGATACCCCAGGTCACCAGAGTGAATATCAAAGCCCTGGTGCCGTTGGTGGAGCCTCTGGGGCCCCCTGACAGCAGAAGGTTTGGTCCCTTTAGACCCTTACTGTGGGGCCAGGGTGGGGAGCTCCAGTAGGGTTGTGGGGTTGGGGTGTCCCATAGGCCGCTCCCTCTGTGAATGGCAGATGTGAGGCAATGCAGTCTGACAGCTCCCAGGGTATTTGTTTGTCACAACCATGGAGATATAAATAGACCCAGTGATTCTCTGAGGGGTGACTGAGGAGTTAGAATCTTAGCTCCTGGATTTTGGGACTCTGCAGCTCTGTTTGCTGGTGTCTGGCAGCAAAAAGGCCTTTCCTTTCTAATAAGGTCTCCAGATAATATCAGAAATCCTGTTTTCTTAACAATAATACAGCTTAGAAGGCATCTTGCACTTGCTGAGAGAGATTAATTTTCTTAGGATTTTGAATAGGGAGTTCCCTTCTGGATCATGTGTTCTGTCATGGGAACAATAGGAGCTGTTACAGACATTTACAGTAAACTTGAAAATACCTGTTGAAAATTTTCTGAGTTGTTTCACATCCTTCATTTTATCATGGGGTAATTTAAGTTGGGAAAACCCTTTAAGACCATCAAGTCCATCCATTAACCCAGCACGGCCTAGGACACCACTAAACCATGTCCCCAAGTGCCACATCTGCAGTTTTTTCAGATGTCTTAAGAGGTGGTAACTCCATCATTGCACTGGGCAGCCTCTGCCAGGGCTTGACAGTGCTTTCAGTGAAGAAATTTTTCCCAGTATCCACTCTAAACCTCCTCTGGTGCAACTTCTGTCACACAACTTGAACTTGGGGAAATCAGTATTCTTCATTAGGTAATATCACGTGTACAGCTGAGGAACCTGGTGGCCCAGCAGTAGTCCAGGAGCTAAGAAATGAAAATGTGCTTTAAAAAAGGCAGAAAGCTTGAGAAGGGATGGAATTTTAACTGTGGTGATTGCATTCAGCTCCACTGGAGTGCAGCAGAGCCTTGCACTTAATTTTTTCTCATTTGGACTGGTTCTAAGGCAGGAACTGTGCTTTAAATGCATGTGCTCTCTTGTCTCTTCATTTACCGAGCCAGTGAGTCTGCGCAGGAATGACAAAGAAGAAAAGACTCCAGCCCTGTATATCAGGTTTATTGTGAGTCCTGTTTAGACATCATCATCCTCCCAAGCTAATATTTAAAGTGGTACAGCCAGGGCACAGGCAGTTAAAATACAATTTATAAACATGGCAAAAGGAAAGAAAAGCTGTTTGACTTTTAATTATTACCAAAAAAATACATCATTCCAGCTAAAAAATAATTTTAAAAGACATGATGGGGTGTACTCTCAAGTGAAATTCTCAAGTGAAGTTTTTCATTTAAATTATTGGAAATTATCTCTATGAAGGAAATTTTTTTTCCTGTTTCTCTTTAGCAGTTATACAGTGCCCTAGTTTGAAAGACAAGTGTCCGCAAAGGAAGGCGGGAACCTCCCTTGGAATGGAAAATGTGACCCCCTTCCCTCTGAATTATTATAACTTTGAAATTAAGGGGCTTTCAGGCAAAAGGAAAAACAGGGAAAAGGAAAAACAGTTCTTTACTAATATACACGTATATGTATATGTATATGTATATGTATATGTATATGTATATGTATATGTATATGTATATGTAAAGGTATATGGCTAACAAGGCAAACAAACAACAGCAACAGCAGCAACACCCAACAGAGCCACGAACGCAGTGACAGCCTTCGCTCAGCTGCAGGCACCTTTCCTTTCGGTGTCGTTCTGGTCACAGCCGGCAGGGGCGCTGGTGGCCCCCGTCCGGGCCGGGCAGCTGCGTTGACCCCCCACGGCTGCACGTGGGTAATGCTGGGGGGGCCGGCGGGAGAGCTAGAAAGGGGCTTCCTTTACAAACCCACAGGTGTAGCCAGTCCTGGTGCGCCTCCGGATGGCGAAATGGACTGTAGCAGGAACCTCAGAAGCAGCCAGCTGGAACAGCAAAGGTGAGCAGACATGAGGTGACAAATATAGCAAGAGACTCTTGGACAGGCATGCTCCTGCTCCCAGCGTGGCATGCAGTGGCTCTGGGCTCCTAAGCAGCAGAGAAGCAAGCTCCAGTCACAGTGCCAAAGGGAAAGAAAAAAATGGGCAAAAGCCACATAGTATCTCTCGTCAGAGGGATCTCACTGCATGGCCACTGAGATGAAATCACCCCATCAGGAGGACACAACCGTCCCTCACCTGCAACTCTCTCAGGAAATCCTGGGTTGGCTCTCACCCATCATGATACACTCAGAGCCAGGGAAGGGGGAGGGGGGCAGCAGTGACCACCCCAGACATAAAACAAAACCAAAAATGGATATGAGATAAAAAGCCAATCCCCAAGACATTGCACCCCTTATCCCATACCATATGATCAATACCTAAATTAATACATTTCAACTGTGAAGACATGTATCTATCTATAACTATACATATATGCGTAGTATATTTTAGAGATAATTCATGCTATTAATGTATAAAATATTGTAAAATCCAAACTATGTCTTTTGACCATCCTGGCCGGGAGCAGTGTCTTATTCATATACATCTGGTTCCCGGACTCACGTTAAGATAAACATCGAGGTTTTAATGTAAGAATAGAAGCTTCCAGGTCGATAATTGGTGGCTTCCCCGGGTCGCTGGGCCCACCTTAATGTGATTATCGTCTTGCATCTGTCAAGATAACCGACGGCACCACCCTGATACATCTGAAAACATGGCTTCTCCGGAGTCGACTGACAACATCAAAACATCTGGACTAAACCTTTGTCCAGCTCTGCACATGTAAAGCCACGGTGATGCACGTGAAGAGACACAAAGAACATTTGGTCATCTCTGCCTCGGGCAGAATAAACTGTATAAAAACTTGCTGCGCGAGGCAGCATTTGTGAACAGGGGGAGACTGACATTTTGGAGGTCAGATCCAGGTTCACCCAGCGCCGATCCCGGGCTCGACGCTGACTCTTTGGCTATGGTGGTTTTGACGACCGAACTTCGGTCTCGCAGACAAATTAATAAACCTTTGCTAAATTTTCTTATAAGTTTGGCTCAGAATTTGATAATTTATAACATGTGCATTACTTTAATTATATACATACGTACATCTAGATCTAGATATAGGCATAGTGTGATGGATGATTTACCCCAAAACAATGTCTCCTTGAGTGTGCATCATGTCTCTCCATCCTTCTGTATCACCCACCAGGTACAACCTGGTCCTTGAGCAAAGACAACCCCACAGACTGGTTTGTCTTTGCTCAAGGCAGAATTAATCCAAACAGTTTTTGCCAGCATACCTCTCATGTGTACATGAGGTACATGTACAAGAGAGGTACATCTCGTGTACATGGTGGGAAATAGGTAGGAAAAAGGTAATCACTGGAACCTTATGTCCATCTGTTGTTCGCAAGGGTTCAGATTGGGCAGGGCCTGCCTGGTTAGTGGAGCCTCTGGTATTAACTAACCATGTGGCCTTTGCTAAATGCAGCTCCCAATATTTGAAAGTCCCCCCGCCCAGTGCCTTCAAGGTGGTTTTAAGCAGTCTGTTGCACTGATCAACTTTCCCAGCAGCTGGTGCATGATAGGAATATGGTACCCCCACTCAATGCCATGTTCCCTGGCCCAGGTGTTGATAAGGCTGTCCTTGAAATTAGTCCTGTTGTTGGACTCAAGCCTCTCGGGGATACCATGCCTCCAAAAGACCTGCTTTTAAGACCCAGGATAGTGTTTGGAGCAGTAGCATGAGGCACAGGGTAGGTTTCCAACCATCCAGTGGTGGCCTCTACCATTGTGAGCACATAGTGCTTGCCTTGGCGGGTTTGAGGCAGTGCAATGTAACTGATCTGCCAGGCCTCCCCATACTTATATTTGGACCACCGTCCACCATACCAACAGGGGCTTCACTCACTTGGCCTGTTTGATCACAGCGCACATCTCACAATCACTGATAACCTGGCAGATGCTATCCATGGTTGGATCCACCCCTTGGTTTCATGCCCACTTATAGGTGGCATCTCTGCTCTGATAGTCTGAGGCATCATGGGCTTATCGAGGTAGGAAAAACTCTCCCTTATGTTGCCAGTCCAAATCTATCTACAACATCTCTATTTTTGCAGCCTGATCTACCTGGTTTGTTGTTTTGCTTCTCCTTGTTAGGCCAACTCTCGGTGACATGGGCATCCACATAGCAGACTTTCCTAGGTAGCTTCTCTACTGGAGCGGCAATGTCTTGCCATTCATCAGCAGCCCAGATAGGTCTTCCTCTATGCTGCCAGTTGTCCCTACAACAAGGGAACCGTTAGTGAAAAGAGCGTAGCGTGTTTCTTCTTGTGGCAGTTGGTTGTATGGTGGAGCTTCCTCAGCATGGATCACCTGTTCCTGCTCCTCTTTGTCAGTCAGACCAAAATTTTCCTCTTTGGGCCAATTTGTATTTATTTCCAAGATCCCAGGGCAATTCAAGTTTCTAATACGGGCACACTGTGTAATGAGGGCAATCCACTTGCTTCATGTGGTGTCAGTGGTGTGGTGGGTAGAAGGAACCTTTCCTTTAAACATCCACCCTAGTACTGGTAGTCGGGGTGCCAGGAGGAGTTGTGCTTCTGTGGTGATCACTTCTGAGGCACCTTGGACTTCTTCATAGGCTGCCAGGATTTCCTTCTCTGTGGGTTGTAGTTGGCTTCAGACCCTCTGTAATCTCAGCTCTAGAATCCCAGTGGTCAACTTCGAGTCTCCCCAGGCACCTTCTGCCAAATGCTCCAGGACAGACCATAGTTCCCAGCTGCAGAATAGAGCACATTCTTCACCTCTGGTCCTGTCCTGACTGGGCCAAGGGCAACTGCATGAGCGATTTCCTGCTTGATCTGGGTGAAGGCTTGTTGCCTTTCAGGACCCCAGTGGAAAGTGTTCTTGCGAGTGACTAGGTACAGAGGGCTCATAATCTGGCTGTACTCAGGGATGTGCATTCTCCAAAAGCATTCCTATGGCACCTAGGAAAGCTTTCATTTCCTTCTTGCTGGCTGGGGGAGAGACATCACTGTGATCTTATTGGTGACCTCAGTGGGTATCTGATGCCATCCATCTTGCCACTCCATTCCCAGGAACTGGGTCTCTTGGGCAGGTCCCTTGACTTTACTCTTTTTGATAGCAAAGCTGGCTTCCAGCAGAATCTGAATTATTTTCTCTCCTTTCACAAATACTTCTGCTGCTGTGTTCCACCATGCAGTGATGTCATCGATATACTGCAGATGTTCTAGAGCCTCACCCTTTTCCAGTGCAGCCTGGATCAGTCCATGGCAGATGGTGGGGCTGTGTTTCCACCCCTGGGGCAGTTGGCTCTAGGTGTACTGCACACCCCTCCAGGTGAAAGCAAACTGAGGCCTGCAGTCTGTTGCCAGAGGAATGGAGAAAAATGTGTTGGCAATGTCAATAGTGGGGTACCACTTTGCTGCCTTGGACCCCAGCTCATACTGGAGTTCCAGCATGTCCGGCACAGCAGGGCTCAGCAGTAGAGTAACTTCATTCAAGGCATGATAGTCCACATTCAATCTCCATTCTCTGTTAGGCTTGTGCACAGACCAAGTGGGACTGTTGAAGGGTGAGTGGGCCTTACTGACCATGCCTTGGCTCTCCAGCTCACAGATCATCTTGTGCGATGGCATCTCAATTCATCCAAAACTGCTAGCAGTGTGCTGTTGAGGTTGCAACTGGGACGTGTTGTTCCTCCACCTTTAGGAGTCCAGGTGCAGAAGGACTCCGTCACAATCCAGGCAAGGTGTTCAATTGCTTAATGTCCTCTGCCTCCACAGCAGCTATTCCAAAAGCCCACCTGAATCCTTTGGGTCTTTGTAATAGCCACTCCAGAGGAAATCTATGCCCAGAATACAAGTGATCTCTGGACCAGTCACAATAGGATGTTTCTGCCACTACTTCCCAGTCAAGCTCACTTCAACTTCCAACAGGGTCAACTGCTGCAACCCCCCTGTCACCTCAGCACTAGAAACAGCTTCTGCCCCCACATGTCCCAATGGGATTAACGTGCAATGTGCTCCAGTATCAACCAAAGCTTCATATTTCTGTGGTTCTGATGTGCCAGGCCATTGGATCCACACAGCCCAAAAGATACAATTCTCCCATGCCTCTACCTCTGGCTAGAGGCAGGAGCCCCCCCACACCAAGTAAATTGATTTGCAATTTACCAGGGAAGAAAATCAGCCCTTGGATCACTCTGGATTTAGAAAAGTTTAACTGTCACTTTACCTAGAGGAAGAAATTTTATGTAAAAACTTAATTCTATTCTGGTTTTTACCTTAAAGCACAACAGAAATCAAGATAAAGACTGATGAATAATAGCAGCACTCAGCTAAATGAAGAGTAGGATACCCTGGAGCAACAAAGCATGTTAGAGTGAGGACTCTGGTTACAAGGAGCAAGAGGGACACAGCACAAATTATGAGTTTTGATGAGAACCCCTAATATTACGGGTGGTACAGACAGAGGCTGTGAGCTGAGACCAGTGTAAAACTGGGGCCAAACCAGCAAAGCTGGAGCTGTGTTAAATTCTCCTGAAGTCTGGAGATATTCACAGTCAGTCCTTTGTCTCAGGCCTGTTTTAAAAATCTCTACTGGGTTTAAGTAATGTGGAAATGGTTTGAGCTCAACAGTTACACTTAGTTCACTCACTGACAACTTTGAAGGTGTTCACTTCTCTCCCATGATCAGTCTATCTTTTTGAAATTATTTGTCTAGACTCTCTACTTCTTCACATTTTAGAAAAACATGTAATTTCTAATGTTATTAAGTGATCTTGGTAAAATTTGCAACCAGCAAAATCTCATTTATACAGTAACAACTTGCTCTGCTAATCATGGATTAATCTCATAAGTGGCAGAGTTGACCCTTATTTAATGAGGTTAAAAGACTTGGCCCTGATGACAGAACAGACCTATGGAAAAGCTGGAAGTCATGCTTGCCCACCCAAGGGCAAGTCCTAAGCTTTAATCATTAAATGATGTAGATTTAACAAGACTGTAAATAGGTGTCCTATTGCTGCTTTAAACTTGATATTTTTATAAACATCCTGTTTCTAGAGACCTTTCTTCTTTTTTCATGTATTATTTTGCCATAGTGAAGATTACAACATTAGAGTTTGTTTAAGTAGTATGAAACATCTTGAATAAATGTGTATCAAAGCAAGAGAACAAATTGGATTGGCATTGTCAGGAGACTACTCAGAAACTCTAATATCAAAATAACCTCAAGGAGGACTTGCTAGAATGTATGACACTGATTTTTTAAATATCATCTGTTAAATCAGAGTTCTTGGAAACTGTGATGGAAAAGGACCCTGAATACAAGAAAGCAGGTTGGTTGAATAGATGCTTAGGTCAGATCTGGAGTCTCCCACCAGAATTAAAAGTACCACATAGATGTGTGATGGACTGTAGTGAAGAGAAGGGATCCCAAGTAAGGAAATCCATGTTATCAAAAAGCTGAACTTTTCCCTATCAAGCAGCCAAGTCCTGCCCAGAGGGAAGCAAAATCTTCATTGTTTTGCTTTCAAGAACAGCCAAGAAGTGGAGCCCAGGAAGTCCACCTCAGTTTGGAAGCAAAAACAGGACAAGCATGGGTTTCCATCCAGATGCTTTATCCTCAATTCTCTTAAAGGCAATAAAATGCTCAAGGCAAAGCAGCTCATTGTTAGGTAAGCAGTTGAAGGGCCTTTTGACTCAAAGAGCTAATATAGTATAACCAGAAAAAAAACCAAACAAAATTAATTACCTCATTTAAAGAGGAAATACAAGCAGACCAGTATGATAAGGAGATTTTTATTAAAATAACGTTATGTGCCTTTTGTTAAATAAAAACCGGGATCCAGCAGGCAAGACTAAAATGCTGGAAGGGCTGAGCCCGGCATTCCTGCTCTGAGGGAAGAGGCATTGGGTGGGTGCGGATGTTACCCGGGCGGGGGATCGGGGACAGGGATCTATCCGAATTCCGCCCCTCGGGAACGGGGCTGTGGGCGGTAACGGCGCCCTGTACGGGCGGGAGGCCGCCCTGTCGCCACGGCAACGGCTGTGCGGGGCCGAGGGGGTGGGGCGCGGCTAAACCGGGTGAGAACCCGCGGTGACACGTCTTGACAGAGCCACCGGCGCGGGACACGGGCTGCCAGAGCCACCGGGGAAACAGCGGGGGACGCGGGCTGTGGGAGACGCCCAGGGAACAGCGGAGTATTCGGGCTCCGACACTCACAGAGGTCATCATCGGGGGACACTGTTTGCCACAGCCACCGGGCCACCAGCGAGGGACAAGGCTTCAAGATTTGCCAGAGCCACTGGGCCACCAGCGGGTAAGCCGGGTTGTGGGGCAGCGGGAAGAGTCCCTCTGTCCCCGGGCAGTGTCACCGCACCCCCCGCGCGGAGCCTCCCCGCAGCCCCTGCATCCCTCACCTGCCCACTCAGGTGTGCTCCAGCATGGGGCTCAGAGCCCCTCTGGTCCTGCTGGTTTCCAGGTGAAAACTCTGTGTGTGTACTAATTTATTAATTTATTGCACGGCACTGGAAGATGGATCTGTGGTGATCATTACCTTCCTTTCCGCTCAGTTTTTCTGATTTCAGTATTTGCTGATTGTTCCTACACTTGGCACCTTTCCACTGCTTCAAACTCACTCCTGCGGCACTTGGGAAAACCTGTGTGCTGTCACTGGTTTGGCCAAGCATTGGAGACCATGGACTACTGACCCTCAGATGCAGCAAATCTAATTACACTTACAGCAGACAGGGCTGGGATGGACTGGGATCTCACAGTCCTGGAATAACAAATTTTATTCCCTCCCTCCTCAGGATCATGGCTGCCATTGAGGAGCGCACCTTCATTGCCATCAAGCCTGATGGGGTCCAGAGGGGGCTGGTGGGGGAGATCATCAAACGCTTTGAGAAGAAAGGATTCAAACTGGTAGCCATGAAATTAATACATGTAAGCTCTCCTCAATTGCTGTGTCTACCTTTTAATATCAGTTGTAGCCTTCAAGTACAGCAGCATGCTATAACAACAAATGTAGCCTCTGTAACATTTAAAAATGAAATTTTGAGAAGTCGTACTTGGGATGTTTTTGGAAAAGTTCCAATTCCCAGCTCTGGCTAAATGCTTTAGACATGCTAAGCACACTAATTTTAGTAACCTGATGCCCTTAGTCTGAAGAGAATATTCTTTCAGGTGCCTCCTATGCCAAATAAATAAATATCTTTGAGTATCTTTTACAAATCCCAGGTAACATAAACTGCCTGCATGGACAACAAAAACTTTTCTAAGTTTAGTTGTGGTTAAAGCAAACAGTTCAAATTCATATAGACCAAAAGTACTCCTAGGAAGGTGCTAGAAATACTGAATTTTAAAGTGCGTGCAAGTTTCAGGATTACCAATGCTCTGTGGTTTATCTCTGTGATTTCACTATGCTCTTAAGCTCTTATTGTAAGCTTTTTTCTCTGTCTGTCTGGTTTTTAACCCAGGCCTCTGAGGACCTTCTGAGGGAACACTACATCGACCTCAAGGACCGGCCATTCTATGATGGCCTGGTGCAGTACATGCACTCAGGACCTGTTGTAGCCATGGTGAGTTCCTGTCAAGGAACACCGCACCGCTTGATTGTCTTCCCTGCAATGAGATTGTGTCACCTGTTGAATTCCAGTTTATTTTTTAAAGGATTTTAAAATCTGGATTCAAATACTGTGATTAGGAAGATGTGCTGTTAACTATTTTTCTTTAATCTTTTCTCATAATCTTTCTCTCCTTTGAGTCAGTTTTTTGAGGAAGAGGGCAGGGGCAAAAAGGAATCACAAAGAAACAGTAAACCTGCACAAAAGCCTCACTCTGAAATGCCATGTAGTAAGCAAGCTGGAAAAGGATAGTGGAACATTTTAACTTTAGTTCTCCTTTTCTCCTTGATAATGTATTTGTAAAATAGTTGAGACCTAGCTCTCCCATGAGCAAACAGCTCTGTGAGACTGTTTGACATACTGAGATGGAAAATGGTTCTCTCCCCACCCTTTGTGAGGAGAGGGATTATACAGAAGGGGACCATGTGAGCAGATGCTTCAAGAATCTGACAGAAGAATTGGAGATAAATTTGTCTCACTGTGACAAATATTCAGATGGTGATTTGTGCCATGATGGACAGCCCTGTGTTCTTGTGGATGGTATAATTTATCTGCTGCTAAAATTTAATAATCTGAAAGGATTTTTTTTTTTTCTTTAAGGTGTGGGAAGGTCTTAATGTGATTAAGACTGGAAGAATCATGCTGGGGGAAACCAATCCATTCGATTCCAAGCCTGGCACTATTCGTGGGGACTTCTGTGTCCAAGTTGGAAAGTAAATTTTAAAACATTTGGTATCACCCAAAAGCACTAAATGCCAAGTGTTATGTCATCATATCTACAGGAACTGTGCTCCATCCTTCTCTGTTTTACACATGGAGCTGCCATTCCCTGTGCCCATGACATATTAGTATCTAAGAATAGGGATCAAGTCATGGTTGTCCTCATTGACATAAATGAGGAGCAAAGCTGGCACTGCCTATGCTGTGTCTTTTCCTACTTTACCGTTACTTAAAGCTTCTGTCCATAGTGGGAATCGCTTCAAAACAAGAAGCTTAGTTTACTTTAAGAATTCCTTTTCTCTTTTATTCACCTTTTCTTTTCCTAGGAACATCATTCATGGCAGTGATTCTGTGGAAAGTGCTGAGACAGAGATCAATTTATGGTTCACTCCTGAAGAACTGGTTGATTACAGAAGCTGTGCCCATGAGTGGATCTATGATTAACACCCAGCCTGGATCTTCTAATATTCCCATGTCCATGAGCATCTGCTAGCCTCTAGCTATTCAAAAGAATTCCCTGGTAGAAACCTCAGAAAACAGTGAAATTGCTCTGTTGTGGATGTCAGGGTCAGTGCTTGATGCTTCTTTGATTTAAAAGTTGTCAAGTTATAGATGGAATTGCACATTTTAAAAGCTGAGACTGAGAGATATGAGATGAAAATGCAGAATAGATAACATATTTTTCTGAAGCATTTTATAGTCATAGAGGGTATTTTGGTAAACACTAAAAAATGGGTAAAAATTTATTTGGTAAATAAATATGCAAATGGCTCAGAGTCAGATGTTAACTTTGCTAAAACATTACAGGACAACTGATGGTGTGTAAATGCATTGATAATATGCCCAAATGCTGAGGATTTACTTAATATTAAGTCAAGTGTGTCCCCATTCCTAAAATGGCTGCAGAAAAACAAGTTAATTTCTCTCCCCAGAACATGCTGTGCCCATAAAGAGCTCAACCCTGGCTAAAATGACAACTGGCCTCCACACTGACACTGTTTCAACTCACTCTTTTTTCCTTCCACATGGGATTTATGTAGTATTTTAAGGACCGATTAACCAGCCAGGCTTGATGAAATGTTCTTTTATGTGAAAAGAAGATTAATGTGAGAATGGATGAGGGAGATTCTACCTTTAGCCACTTCAGTGCAGCAGCTCTCTGACATTGCACAGAGCAATAAGTGGTGTTTGCTTTGCCGGCTGAACAGCTGGTAATTTAGCTGTGTTCTCATTAGTGTAGTTTCCTCAGTAGCTGGAACTTCAAAGCAAATGGTCCTTGCATAAGTTGTTTTAGAACTGACTTCATCACTATTGTTTTGTATTTATTTAATGATGTAAAGAAGTAGAGTCATAATAATGCAGAAGGCGTTTCAGTTTCAACAGCAAAAGTTGTACTGTATGAGGAACTTGGGATTGATATTATGTATTTATTTCTCTGCAACATTTTATTCACTAAGAGCAAGAGTTTCATAGAATCAGTTGCTCAAGCTCCACTATTTTTTCCCCCAGAGTGAGTTCTTGTATCTGAATACTGAAGTATGCAGTGAATGTTGAATGGAAGGCTTATGATACCTTATGGTGATATCGAGCTCCTAAAAAGAGATGGCACAAAATAAAACAAGCTTTGCTGTTTCTTAAGTGAAATAAAATGAAATCTTAAATATTTTGTCTTTAATTAATGAGTATAAGGAAGTGGAACAAATTCTCTAACTATGAAGCTGTAGGTGAGGCTGTGAGCCCCTCTTCTGAAACTATTCAGTGTTATAGAAGATAAATGATTCGGTTAAAAGAAGTTGGAGGAAAGGGAATACGTGACAAACCTGAGCATGAGATGAGTGGTCTCCAGTTTAATCTTTGCTTGAAAGGTTACTTGAGACGTCTCAATTCTACAAAATAGAGAATTGTGCTTTATCTGGAGGTGTTTGGATTGTCAGAAAGCTGCTGATTAGTGTTTCTAATATGATGTGACTGGGAAGAGGTGGAAGCCAGCAATCCTGCATGGCTGAGGTACCTGAGCAGGTCCAGTGTGAAACCACTAACTGACCCTGTGAAGACACTAACTGGCCCCTCAATAAGAGACAGTGCAAGGACTGCAGAGGTTATTTCATTGATATCCCAGCTGCAGTGATGGTGTGCGATTATAACTTGCTCAGGCAAAGGTGCTTATCAACTAGGAAAGGGCCAAGCAGTAAACATCATAAAAAGTAACAACACACTCCCTGCTACATGTTGTGACACGGGTTCAGGGACTGTGAGGTTTTGACACTTGGCAGCTTCATCTTCCCAATGAAATTATCAATAATGTTCCTGTGTTATGGGTTCCACATCACTTTTCTGTGATAAATATGCTTTTAAAGAGCTGTAGCCGTGCTGTCCAGTGCAGCCTGGTTGGCAGGACCAACCCTCAGGCCGCGGGGATACCTGAAAGCAGCCAACCCAGCAAAAAATTAGTAAAAATGTATTTAGCTGTGTTAAACATCCGCCGTCGTTTCAGCGCCTTAAAGGCTTAAGCCACAGTTGCTGCGTCTGTAAATAACCCTCGAGGCAGCGGAGGCGACAGGTGCGGCCAGGCCTGGCCAAGAGCCACCCCTCGATCCCTGGGCCCGGAAGCGGCCGCTCTCCTGTCGAGTCCCACTTCATCCCGGCCCGGCCCGGTTCCGCTTGGCGCTGGCGATCCCGCCCCCGAAGCGCCGCCGGCCCGGCGGCTCCTCCTCTGCGCGGGGCGGGGGATCTGCGGCGTGCACGCCTCCTCCTGCGCCTCTTCCTCCGGCGGCAGCAGTGCGGAGGGAATCGGCGGCGGCAGCTCCGGATAGGTGAGTCCGGGCCGGGTCGGGCCCCCGCGCTCCAGGGGCATGGGGGGTGCAGGCGGAGGGGCCCGGCGGGGTTCGGCGGGGCTGGGTCGGGCTCGGTGGGGCCGGGGGGACATTCCGCGGCGGTGCCGCGTGGCAGGGCGGTACCGCCATGGCCGTCGCCGACCTTGAGGCCGCGCGTCCCCTCACGCCGCGCTCCCACCCGCAGCACCATGGCGGGGAACGGCGAGCGCACCTTCATCGCCATCAAGCCCGACGGCGTTCAGCGCGGGCTGGTCGGGGAGATTATCAAGCGGTTCGAGCAAAAAGGGTTCCGGCTCGTAGCCATGAAGTTCGTACACGTGAGTACCCACGCCTTGCCCCCCAGCCCTGTCCGTGCCCTGCCCGAGAAGGGCCCATCACACCCACACCGAGAATCGCCCCTTGCGGCTTCTCCTGCGGCAGAACTGGGATCAAATGGCGGATGTGCTGGAGCGCGCGTCAGGCCCTTCTTCCTCCCCAGCACACGGCTTCTACCCTTTCCAAAACCAGCGAATTTTGCTTCAGAGGTTTAATGCAGCCCGATTGAGAGGTGGAACGGCCTAGGCTGAAAGGTTGTGTTGGGTAACATTACCCCGGGACCCCGTACTCTGCTTATTGCAGAGGCTCACTGCTGTGCAAAGAAATCATATTGACAATTCCCAGCACAGCCACAAAGAACTCCTTTAATATTATAGCAGGAGCTCCCACTGATACACACAATAGCATTGCAGCATTGTTGGTAACATTAATTGTGAATCTAATCGCTAACGCCATAGTCTTACACCTGTAACACCTTTTGTTCAATGACATGCAGAAAATGATATTTAAAGTTAAATCTGTCCTTTTGAAGGCCTCTGAAGACCTTCTCAAACAACATTACATTGACCTGAAGGACCGCCCCTTCTTCCCTGGCTTGGTTAAATACATGAACTCTGGACCTGTTGTAGCCATGGTAAGTGACTTCATTTTAGTTTAAGATTACTTTCTTGAATATATTTTTCTTGCTCTATAAATTATTAAGAATATTCAGAGATAGTGCTGCAGAAATATTTTTTCAAACTACCTTGTTCTGATAGTGGCAAATGAAAAACTTAAAATTAAGACAGTGAAATTACTATACAGTAAGAAAAGTGCACACATAAAATGGGTATTAAAATGCCCAATGTATAAATGTATAAAGCAAAATTCCTGAAAGCAAATCTTCTGCACCAAAAAATCTGTTTTGGGCAAAAAAAGGTCAGGCACTCTGACACAAAACTTCTGTGTCATTAATTTTACATTCCTCCCAAAACAAGGTACTTGCTCTAGTAGCATCTCCTGGTGTGATAATGATGGAGAACACACAGCAGGGTGTCTCTGTTCCACCACAACACAAAAGGTTGGGAGTTCACTTTGTACATTAACTCTGAGGCTTGGTAAAGTATCTCCTTCACTGCAGTAACAATGTTGATAGTCCTTTTTACAATTACTTCCAGTTCATATGTTTTTTCCCCTGTCACCTTTACAAGCCCAAGACATAATCTAGGCAAGATTAATATCTTTAATGGTAGAACCTTTGTTTCTTTGCAACGTATGGTGGAGCAAAGCTGAACTGTCAGTATTTTGCATAAGCATGGCTTAATAGAATTTTTGTGTTTTTTATCTTAAGGTATGGGAAGGACTCAATGTGGTTAAAACTGGGAGAGTAATGCTGGGGGAAACCAACCCTGCAGACTCCAAGCCTGGCACCATCCGTGGTGATTTCTGCATTCAAGTGGGAAGGTTTGTACCCAGTCTGTTAATTGATAATAAAAACTCAACAACTCCTACTCGCTGTTTACCTGCCAACACAAAAACTGTTGGCAGTCTTCTTTTCTGGAAAGCCAAAATTGGTGGTAGAGACCTTAGTCTGATTGTATTTTATTTGCAGGTCACAGCGCATACCTGCTACATAGGAAAGTGGTACAAAGCTGACTTTGTTTGCAGTCCAGCTCTTCCCCAAAGCAGCATGTAAGCTCAGGCAGGGGCTGTTGCAGAACAGTAGCTCTAGAGTGACCCTGATAGGCATAATTAGCTCTTGGAGGGATGGGGTGTTGAAACACTCTACCTGAAATAACAGCAGTAGTCTCCCCCCCACTCTAGATGCTTCATCCACATTTTTGCGAACTGAGAACAAGGCTGCTGGAGGTGTATTTTTATAGGGATCAATGTTTGTCTCCTTCCACAGGAACATCATCCATGGCAGCGACTCTGTGGAGAGTGCACAGAAGGAGATCAACCTGTGGTTCAAACCTGCAGAGCTCATTGACTTCAAGCCCTGTGCACACGACTGGATCTATGAGTGATGGGTTCCCACAGTGATTTGTGCCTTCCAACACCTCATCTCATTCCAGCTGCTGCCCTGGGAGCAACCACAGTTATCTTAGTGCTGAAAGTGACTGTCAAATAAATGGGTGTGAACTAATTCCTTGTGGTGCATTCACTTAGAACAGACCCCCTGTTCAAATACTCATAAAAGTCATTTTAATCATTCAGAAGCCACTGACATGTGACCCTGGCAGAGCTGCTGGACTCAAGCAGCAGCAAATTTGCAGAGGGAGAGCTGAAGTGAGGCTGGAGCTACTTCCGACACTGCTAGAGGAAAAAAGGGATACCACAAAATTTTCCTCCTTACACAAATATTAATACTAAATGAAATGAGACTGAGTGCAAAGCTTGCTCTCTGAAATGCTTATTAAATTCACCTTCTCTTATCAAATCCCTTACCTTGTGCTCAGGGCCCCAACACGATTTGTCATCACACCAAGGTACTTAAAATACTCATATTATTACAGATTGTGGGTATTTTTAATAAGGTTAATAGTGTAAGCAAAACAATCACTATTCAGAAAAAGACTTTTTATCGTTTTTATTTTGTGTAAAAAAAGCAAATTTAGTGAATTATTTTCATCTTGTACACAAAGTTATGATTTTAATGCTTTTCACATCCATGCTGAAAATCCGCAGTCTTGTAAAAATGAAAGTAACATTAATTTTTTCAAAAGCATTTTTTCACTGAGTTATGTACATTGCATGAGAAAGCTTTAAATACTCCCTCACTGACCACACAAATTACCAAGAAAATAAAAGATTAAATTTGTACAGATATTGATCTATATATCAAATACATACAGAAATTATGTAAAAACCCATTTGTTTATTCTTGATTCTTGCCCCAACATTTTCCCAGGGGCCAAAGTTGATGTCTTTTTTGTATAAATGGCTGTGGCTTTTCATTTTAAATATGAAAAAAAATGAAAAGGAAGAAAAAATCAGCTGAAATCACAGTTTTTTAAAATCCCTTCCCAATAAAGGATTGTTACCAAATGTATTAGCACCATCATACAAAGATTGGGGGAGGGTATTCACATCACAGAAAACAACAATAAAAAACCCAAAACAAACACTGAAACCCGTGTTAGCATCCATAGAACAAGGAATCAGTAACTGCTGTAGCTTTCCTCAGATGCAGCAAGGAACAGGTTAAAGAGTTCTACTGAAAATAATGTAATAATCAAAGATCAGCAGAGAGATCTGGAACAAGGACAGCAGCCAAGTCAGGGACAGGGCTTGGGCTGCCTCATGGTCAGAAAAACCTGCTGTGCCCAATGCCAGCATTAGTCTGACCCCATTGAAGGTTTTAGGTGTCCAACATTTGCTGCTTCCTCAGGCAGGTACCACAGCTTGAAAGCCATGAGAAACATCCCAGAGCCACAGGAATGCTTTGCAAAGCCAGGGAGCTGCCACAGGGACACCCCTCAGGTTCTCTGGGGACCACATCCCTGGTAGCACCTTGCTCAGGTTTTCCCTGAGCTGCTCCTCAGCAAGTGAATTCCAGCAGCTCCTTCCGTGGTTTGCTTAGCACAGATGTCACTGTACTTGACAATTACACAACTGAGGCATATTATGAACCCAGAGACACAAAAGGCGTTTCACCGACTGCTGAAGTCACACAGGTATCTGAGAACACAGACCACCTCACAGACTTTAGTGTTTGATGAATAACAGAATATTATAAAGACTGACAGACTTTAGGACAGATTCTTGTAATTCTCCCAACACAGGAAGTGTGTTAAGGACTAATTTTCCCTCTTGACATTTGAAGACCAACTCTGAAATCAGGGATGAGCCGGGGCAATACTCAGTTTAGTGACCGGGCAATGCACCTCACTCATTAACTAGCCCAACCCTCTCTCTACATTATGACACTCTAATTAATGCAACAGTTTTTCTACTGAAGTCAGAAGCTGTTGATGAGAGAAGAAAGCAAGACTGTGAGAACCTTGTTCCAGCTGATGGGACAACCTGCAAATTGTTGCATTAAAAAAAAAAAATCAATAGTGCTATACTTACCAAATGAAATCAATGCTTGCAGAGCTGGATTTTACAGCAGATTAAATTGAGAACACAGGAAAACAAGAAAGGCTCAAACTGTCACTACAATGGTCTTTAATCCTAGTTCTCCAATCTAGGCTGTTGTCTATTTTGATGTTCAAAATAAACATCATGGGTGGGTCAGAATCTGAGATAAGCTATTTGAAGACTACCAGGTCCAACAAAGTCCTTTTTATGGCTATTTTAGGGAGCTAAAATGCCTTTACCACCTGAAGTTATAGATTCTTGTAATCAGATTAACAGATTCTGTCAATAGAAGAAGCTGTTGTTAAAAACAGGTCGTAATTTAAGAAATTTTACCAGTAAGGGAGGAAAGAATTCCAGACATTCCTACACTATACAGCACATGCTTTACTTCCTGTAGTAAATACAAAACGTTACATAATTAACCCCCCTTGCATAGAATGAGGTAAACCTGTGTATATCACCAATACTATGTACCCAAAGTTGGAGCAATATGTTAGAAAATAATCAAATTGCTGGTTTTCAACTTTCTATGCACTTTTTTTTTTTAAGCTCAAACAACAATATACAAAAAAATGGTCTCCCAGGGCTCTGTGGGTTGATATCCTTAAAACATTTCTTAGGCTGTAGGATACAGATGTTAATAATTTTTGATCAATTTTTTTTTTAAGCCATAATTTCTGGTCAAGAGTCAGATGATCATTGTACTGCTCTGAAGGGGACCTGTGAAGATCCAGAAGCACTTACAGAACTTTTAATTCCTGAGAGTTTAGTTAATGAACCTTACCGGTAAAAGCTAAAGCTCTTGATGCACATTCTTCCAGTCACAGCTCTGCAGGGCTGATCAACCACCTCACTCATCAACTCCATTTACAAAAATGTACAAAAGTTTAAAATATGGAAAGATAAAATCCAAATAATTAAAAGCTCCTGCAAAAATACTTTGTGCTTAAATGCTCATCATTTTCACCCTTTTATGTGACTTTTGCCTTGTAAAAATCTGGAAGTTGACCAGTTGGGGGGCAATGGGATGCTTGACATGAGACAAGAATTCCAGGCAATAGGCAAATCCAGTTTCTGAATTATAGACTAAAACCATGTGATTCTGATACTGTTCTCAACTCCTGTGTTACACTATTGCAGCAAGACATGAATATTGCAGGTTATGCAGGACTGAACTAATTTTTAATCCACAATGTAGGGCTCCTTTCAGGTCACCTGAAACCATGTGGCACATCATCTGAATGATCACAGATAAATATTTAAGATGGTAAAGAAACAATTAGGGCTTTCTTAATGGGGAAAAAAGAAAAAAATCACAAGAATACTCACAAGTTCCTTCCCACTACCAAGGGAATCCTTAGTGACTGTCCATCTAAGCTGCTTCTTCAGTCAAAATTCAGAGCTACAACTAATCTTCCAATCACAGAATTTTCTGAAGTTCCAGTTAGGTATAGGGCTCTGTAAACATTTGCTGAAGCATTCCAAGACTACAGACATTCATATACAGACAAGAACTTTATAGATCCAATCCAATGCCCACTGCAGTCGGCGGAGACAAGGCTACTGATCTTAATGGGCACTGAATCAGCCCCTAAAAATGTTAAAAAAACAAAAACCTTATATAAAAAAGGGTATTTTAAACTAAATAAAAACACCTTGAAAATGTAAAATCTTCCTCAGGCGATGGCTCCGTTGCACTTGGGGCTACTCACTGAGTAGAGCTTTACAGGACTGTCTTCCGTATATAATTTATGCCTTTAAATTGGGGCTTTAAAGCCTTATTTTCACAATTAAAAAAACAGAGACGTGACCAGTGCAGTTCACAAGAGTCTAACAGTCTCCCAACTTGTACCAAAAAGGTTCATTTGTTATGACAGTTCATTTGTATTTGCAACTGTATCTTCCTCCAACTGCTTCCCACAATCATGCTAAATAAACTTTAATCTTACAAAAAAACTAGAATTTCAGTTCTTGTTAACAATGCACAATAAATCTGAACTTGAAAATATTACAAAATTCTTTCAAAAGCTTCAAATACAACACAAAAGCGTCCTTTGTTTTTGTTTTTAATAAATTGAAAAATCTTTTTCACTAAAATAGTTTCCACACCCTTCCAAAAAATTCTGAACTGAGTCTAATCAATCTACATTTAGCAAAGCGCCCCAGGCACAGTCACCTGAACTGCACCATCCAAGTGGGAACAGAATCAGTCAGTCTTGATGAAAGGTTCTTTTCCTATCACCGATGCTGTGCCCCTCACTCCTGGGAGCTGCCTCAGGGTTCCTGTTTGATGTAATAGCTGGCGGAGCCATTGCTTTCCTGGTCAGACGTTCCCTGCAGGAAGCTGTACTCCTCTCCATCCAGCAACTCCTCCTTCAGCTGTAATGAAGTCACTACAAATCAAAAATTCACATTAAACATCTATATAACTTAAAATGACTTAATATTATTGATATTGGGAGCACCCCAGATTCCCCATTTTCTTATATGGTGCATTTTAGCGATGCTTTAATGCTCAGGATACCACAGAGAACAGACACACTGTGAGCGCAGATGGAACCGTAAGTTGTACTCTAATACTAAGAGATTTAAAATTACTTACAATAATATGTTCTCTACCAGATTTTCTCAAGAACTGAGTATTTTAAACCACTTTGACTTTTAAACCGCTTTGCTTCCTATTTAGTCATTATGCAAGTGAAAATGAGACTGGAAATGGCCAACAGTTAACCTACAATTCAAATTACTTCACAAACAGTTATTGTAAGCAGTCTATGTGAGACAACAAAACATATTAGCAAAGACTTCTCAATCCATCAAAAAAATTTTAAGAATCCCAGAAGGTAAGTTTCATTAAAACAAAACTATTTTCATACTTTTAATCTTCCCTTCTTTTCTCAAAATTAAATAGAAATGAGATTAAGAGAAAGATATGAATAGCAATGTCACAATTACTTTTCCGCTTTCACTAACAAATAGAGATGATTATCAAAATATGAGTACAATGAAAAGAACACTGAAAACAAAACATGTAAACATTCATTAAAGGTGCAGTAGCCACATTAAAGGGTTGATTATACAGAAATAAATTATTCTCATGACCAAATGAATGAGAAAAGTATCAAAGTTTATAACTATTCAATATTTAGTTTATATACCTTGTCAATGTCTCTTGAAATGCAAAAATATGCAGTGAAAAGAAAACACCCCAACCCAGAACCTGCTGCTACTGATAGCCCTGCAGTAATTGATAAGCTGTTTGATAATTCTTATATAAACATTCTATGTTGAAACAAGCTCTTGAGCTAAATAAAAATAAAATTTGAAAATTAAGATAGTAGAAGATGTCAAAAGCTGCTGCAGCATAATGGAAGCCCTCCTCATCTTTCTTTAATAGAATCCTCCTCCCACCTACAGAACTCACAATACCTTCCTTATTTTTTTCTCCCAAATACTTCTCCCTGCATCATGCCCAACTCTGTCCAAGATTCCTGATCTCTGGGGGAGCAACAACATACTGTTTAAATAATAAGACACACAACTGGCTACTTGACTATGCTGCAATGCCTCAGGCAAAGGCTATACAGAGGTCAGGGATACAAACCAACCCACCATGCTTGTCGTTTCCCTTCTCTCCCCTGAGCAGGAAGCTCCTGCAGGTACAGGAGTAACAGCAGTTGCCATGATTTGTATTGCCTCTGGCTCATTTGAACCTAAGTCTTAACACTTAGATATTTAATGATATCTTACTTCATTTGTTTATGTTATACAGCTTTTAGCTACAATCCTCCATTAGAAAAGCTTAGTTACAGCTGCACACCAAACTGCT
The DNA here is from genome assembly GCF_023055355.1 of Agelaius tricolor. NCBI lineage: Eukaryota > Metazoa > Chordata > Aves > Passeriformes > Icteridae > Agelaius > Agelaius tricolor. Next base: position 6,330,832 of record NW_027269295.1, read on the forward strand.
TGAAAGAAGAAAAAGGAAAACTAATTTAAATCGTCCAGCTAAAGGGAAAGGAATGCAGATTGGGGAAGGTACTTCCTTTTTACATCGTCTCAGTGATTTGCCAGGACACAGAGACACACTGTCTGATGCCATGACATTCAAACCTCCCAAAACCAATTCAAATAGAGCAATACGCTCCACAGTTGGGTGAATCTCTGGGAACAGTCTCTTCTTCTGCAAGACTGGCTGTACGTCCTTTTTAAAAATGAAGCAGTCCAACAGGTGAATTTCAGTGCTCAAGAGATCATTTCAGACTGAAAGATGCAAAGTACTCAAAGCACCAGGCATTTGCTAGAGAGCAAAACCACATCATACAAACCAAGGTGAAGAGCTGAACCTTTCTCCTGTGCTTGTGACGATACAAAAGGGGAAAGAATTGGCTTTGAACCCTTACTGAGATCTCCCATGGACAAGAAGTTTCAGAACAGATGCTGTTTTGTTACTAATCTTCCACTGATTCCATTCAAAGCCATGCAAAACATCCCCTGCACTGTGTCTGCATATGTCCTACAGCTACTGCAATATCTGGCAATGAATGATGCTGAGGATATGCATATAGTTAATGAGTTCTGGCCAATCTCAAATGTGCTTTAATTGATTAGATGGTATCAACGTGATGCCTCCTTCCCAGAGACTGAAAAGGTATGGTCTTGCTAGTTTCAATCTATATCTATCTACCTATATACATATATATATATATCTTTGGACAATGACAAGGCTAACCACACCACAAACAAAATTAATTTTGTTGAGCCTTAGCAAAATTCAGTGTTGAAAAGTTCCCCTCAATTAATCATAATCCCCTCAACTGATCACTGAGTATCAGAAAACAAGGAACACAGGTGTTTCATAGGAACTGTGAGATCTAATGATACAGAAATTCAGACTGTGTGTGTCTTTGCACTAAGGAAATGCAATGCAGATGTAGATTTAGCACAAAAGAACATTTGGGCAGAAACAGATGCTCCAGAACACTCTCCTGTAAGCAAGGCTTCTCTTTGGCATCAAAGGCTGTTAAACATGGCATGCACACATCAGCAGGAACATGAAGTGAAACTAAAGAGTTCCTTCAGAAGTGTTGAGAGGTGTGCAGAACAGAGTAAGGTTTTCCTCAGGGTCTAAAGGTGGCATTTGGGTTCCTTTTTTCCCAGTCTCTTAATGGATAACACATGGACAACAGAAACTGTTCTGGATGTATTCCAGTCAGTAGAGGGTGCTGACAGGGCAGCCTGCGCAGCCTAAAACAAGATTAAGGGAGTAATCAAGCAAATCTGAAGCTAAATCTATCAACCTGGCAACTGTCCTGCAGGGAGAACATCATCCAGTCTGTCTGACAGCTCCTATTGCTAAAATATATTTGTTAGCAATAATTTGCTGCATTACATTGCCAGAGATATGAGGAAAAGGGAAGAGAAAAACTACCAGACACTTGAAGTGCATTTGTATAATTGAAGATTGATTACATTATGTAAACTATACTTAAAGAAGTTCAAAATTTTAATCAACTTCAATATTACCAATTAATTTTTAAGAGTTTTTCTCTGCTCACTCATACAGATGCACAATTACACTGCTTCAAATATATTTTCTTAGTAATCCACAAAATTTCAAATAACATATTCCAAAGATATTTTCCCAAATAACTGCCTTTTTCTGATACAAAGACAAAAATTTTTATTTACAGCATATGGTTATTTTCTCTGCAAAGGATAATACACAATAATGACCTACTTACATCCAATATTCCCAGATCCACATTACCATTCAGTTTTACAGGGTGCATTTTTTGTATCTTACCAGTTCGCAGAGCCCCTCCGGGATTCTCAGTAACCCATACTACATCCTTCTTTCTCTGAAATTCTAAACCAGCTGCAACCACCTTCTGCTATGATTAATTCACTAACATGGTGCATCAGCAAGAATGAAAAGCTCTCTAGCAGAAAAAATTAAACCAACTGAAATTCAAAGGAAAAAAAAGGGAAAAAAGAAAGATTGGATGAGTCAGCACATGACACCCTGGACCTTAGCTTCCCACTCTGCAGTGAAACACTGCTGTGAACAGTTACCTGTTTGGAGGCTGGGATTGAACTCCTGGCTATTCCTGGGAGGCTGGAAAGCCTCAGGGGCTGTCTGTGCTGGAAGGGCTCGGTATGGGGGAGGAATCAACTCGTCATCCCCAGAGAAGCTCCTCCACACCTCACCTGCCATGGGTGGCCTGGACATACTGACAGGTTTCTTTCCAACAGGTATCTTCCTCTCTAAACATCAAGTCAAACTAAAAGAAATGCTCAAGTTAAACTGCATCAGGCAACTCTGACTGTTCACTGAGAAATGGCTCTGATTGATATTCACCCATTCTCAAAAACCAGGGCCTGTACAATGGCACCATTTAGTTATTACTGGGAATATTGCTCTCAACAGCCTCATTGTAGTCCCTGAATTCTACAGGCTATGGGTAGGACTTCAAGGGCATTGCTTAATACCATGACCCAATTATTTCATGCTCTATCAATGAAATACAAATGCTGTGAATTACTTCTGCTGCAGTTACATTGCAGAGTCACACACACTCCTCTGCCTGGACACCAAGATACCTGGCTCAGTTTCAGGCTGCAGTTGTTTCAGTGTGTGTGCCTAAGAGACAGAAGGATGCTTCTGGGGAAATAATCCTCTCCAAAGTTTATCACCGCTAAAAATACACGCTCTTAATTCCCTTAGAATGGTATTTACCATTTTACCCATAAATACAAGTAACTATTTTACTGCGTAGCAAAAAAACTTCTAAAATGCCCTCAAATTATTAAACACTGCATTCACGAAAAAGTGTTATTAAAACATTTCCTATACAAATTACCATGTTTCTCCTTTATCTCTAAGATGCTCCTATTCTGTGCTCAAGGCATGCTCTCTGAGGGTACAAGATCTGTATTGAGGGTACAAGATCTGTAGCACAAATCCATGCTTTCAGCTACATCAAAACTGTGGCTGCTGATCCTTCAGTCCTATCAGCACTGTCAGACAGCCCTGAAAAGGTAACTGATTATGCATATTCTAAAGATACCACCCTGCTTAAATATTCTTCTTATAAGACAACTTCAGGATAGCCTTATAGAGAGATTAATGAGGCAGAACGGTGTCTACAGAATTCCAACCTTGAAAATCTAGAGGTCAGATTATCATTTCAGTAACCTTATTCTGATATACACACCCAAGAGGAAGCAGACAATACCAGCAAATATTGCACCCTTCATTATTAATTGTCCCAGCATGCTGGCATGTTACTTTTCAAGAAGTCACCTGCATAGCCTTCTGAGCAGCAGGCACCCAGCACAAAACCATACTCACTGAAACAGTGTCAGAAAGGGAATTGGGGGAGATTCTCAAGTATCCCCAAAAACATTCCCGAAGTGTTTATGATGCAATCAGTTCTGCTTCCCAGTGAACATGCGCACTCCCAGTGCCCCCAGGAAGGAGTGGACACTGTAGCAGAAATCTGCATCGTTACACACAGCGCAAAATGGCTCAATGAAATCCATGACATCCTGGGCTGTGTTGTGAGCACGTGAGAAAAATGTGTTGAAATAACCCTGCTCTGCTAAAACTAACCTAATTTAAGACACAGAGGTTTTGTTAATCATCTGTGGTGACTTTACATGGTACCATAAAAACATCATGGCTACATTATATGGTTTTGTGACTGAAATAATTTACAAAATAACTTTGTATTTTTTTTACAAGTCCTGAAAAAGAAAAAGCTTCAGAAGACATTTTTTGTGTTATTTCCGATGACTCAGCACTTCCATTGCCATAACTTATTTAGAAAAAACCCATATACGAGGCAGCTGGCTCTAACTGTTCATGATGTCATTCTCTCATCTTCTGGTGTTAAGATTTCTTAGAATTGAACAAACAGTCCAGAACACAATCAAAAGTTTTCTTTGCTTCCACAGGCAACATTTACCTTAGGTTAGTGAGAAGTGAAGAATAAACTTCCCTAGACTAAATTTTCTAAAGCTAGACTAAAGCTTCCTATGGCACTAAGTAAGATAGATTAATTTTCCAGGTTTGGGTCACACTTACTGTAAGACAGGTAGCAGAGGTATTAGGAAAGGGATAAGGTAAGGAGTATGATGATCTAGAACAGCTTGCTAAACAAAATCTGCACAGACAGTGTAGAATTATTCAAAACCAGGTCTTATACAAAGGTAATTAACCATAAAGCCATATTTCCCTAGCTTAAAGCAACAGCATTCACAGCTTTCCCCAGATATTCCCAAATCAGGAGTTTTCCAGTACTCGAATTCTATTGTAAAAATACTGCTTTCCGAAAAGGATCTGGATTTTGCTGTTTATTTCCTCCAACATCAAAAAGGAAAACCAGTGCAATGTTTGAGGCACTTAACAGGAAGTTTTAAGAACTTCTGAGACACTTGTTCTAGCTGTGGCACTCACCAACCAACTTCTTTTCATCCCCAAAGATCAACACAGCACAGGTTGTATTCTCAATGACTGGGGAAGAAGGTTCCAATTGGCCTTAATAGATCCATTCACAAACTCACCAGGAAGACAAGCTTTTAATTTCTCACATTAGTTTGATACTACAACAAAACACTCTGGAAACAGGACTAAATTAAGCAAGCTAATTTTACATTTTGACAACTTGATTCCAAGGGAACCAATTAATGTGGAAAGTACCTGAACACTGCAGATTCTTAAAAATGTCATGACTGTGTTTTACTGTCACAAGAACAGCAACATACAGCAATGCTGTTCGTTTCTGAAAATGATATTACAAAAGCTTAATTTACATAGATGCCTAAACCAAAAACCTGGCAAATAAGTAGTTTTTTTGTTTCAAAGAGAAGCCAGTTGGATGATAATTTAAATTTTCTACACCTCATTCTTTCTGATCCCAGTGACTTGGCCCTTATTTCTTCACCTGTGTTACAGAGAGTAGAGGGAAAAGTGTGTTGATACCTAAGTATTTTGTACAAGGCAGTACAACTACCAATACAGTACACAGCAAATATATTATTTAACTGAAATTATGTCAGAACACAAAATTATTTTAACCATTGTCCATCTACCATTAATAGATTATCATTATTATTAGCAACATCTACCCTATCATGAGCTATAAAAATGATTATTCTCAATGAAAAAGTTCTTTTTGTGGCATACTGCACCTTTAAGCATAACACCTGTTTAGACATGTGCATAAAACACAAAAATTCCCAAATAGAACAGGGACTTAGGCAGAGACCACAAACTTTTTAAAGCATCAGGTAAAGTGCAAACACAATTTTGTCACCCACTTTTCTTATGTCCTTTGTACTGTTGTGATTTAGCTTTTTTCTTCTGTTTGGATGAACTTGACTGGCTATCTCTTGATGCTGCAAAAATGAAGAATTCAAAATTTATGCTTATTTAAAAAAAAAACAACCCCACTTTAAAATGTGTCAAAGCTGTTACACAGTTTAAGAATTTGTCCTTAGTAACTGAACAAAGACAGAAATTTACTGTGGAAAATCAATTTGCATTAAACTACTTAACAAGAACTCGCTCATTACCCTCTTATTAAAAAACTGTTTTTGAAATGCTTATCATCAGTTATTATCACTTGATCTGACAGGACAAGTTGTGATGTAACAAATTACATACAGCTTCTGCACAGGCTGAGTTCCACTAATTTAGGAGGTGAAACAGACACACTGACAATCTTAAAGCAATATAAATTCTCAGCGAGCTCCTCCAGAACTGACAAGAAGCTTTTTCCTGGCATCAAGTAAGCATCTTCTGGCATTGAAAAATAGTAAAAAACACTCAGAAGTACTTTAGAAGTCAAAGTGGGAAAGATTAGAACTGTCAATTAGAACTTCCAGGCATTAGCAAGAATTTTTTCTATTTTTGTTATGTCTAGGGACCTAACTGGAAAAGGTTAGTAAAATGAGTCCCCATTAAATTAATTTTCATTATTGACAAAGCAGGACTCACACTGCGGCGCTGGAGGCTGGAGCTGGTATCCAGTGAGCTGACACCATCCCACTGGATACAGATCTGGGGACTCACAATCCACCCACTGATCATATTCATCTTCCCACCCATCAAAGTGTATCCTCAGAAGCCGGTGAATAATGCGCGTTACTGTGGCCACACACACCAGGCGAGGCTCCATCAGATCTACTGCCTCCAATTTCATGCCAACATGAAACCCATGGTTTGGAACTTCCTGGGGAAACAAAGAAAGCAAACATCAGTAAACAGACATTCATCAAGATAGTTTAAGCACAGTGCTGAAACAGGGATTTCAATCCACTTAATATAGAAAAAAACCAAGTATCACTGACGAAGTTTCCTGGACCTCTGCATCTGTTTAACATTTCAGAGATACCAACCTTTGTTTACTCAAATGGTTCTTATCGCTAAAAGTTTTAGCTTTTCAAAGCTGTATTTAACAAATGGGTCCATCCCATGCACTATGCAAAAATGTAAGGAAAACACTAATTCCAGTACAAACACGTATAATTTCATTACCTTATTGAAGAGCTTTACTGGTGCAGCTATTGAGTCAGTTTCCCTGAGGTAGTCAAACCATTTAAAAGGGAGTTTTGCATAACCTGTGAATTTTAAACAACATTTTCATACATCAACTGCAAATTTCACATATAAGAACAACAGCAAAAATAGCAAATTGAGAGTGTGCTACAGCTAAAAAAACAATAAAAGTCAAACATCAGTAGCAGAAACCTCCACTCTGAGCTTTGATCTAAGGGACAAAAAGACACCTAGATATTGCCCATTTGCAACTAACAAGAAGAATGAAGCACTGGGTAATGTAAAAGATATCATTCAGTTAAGATTAATCACTTAAACTGGAAGTTTTTTGTCCATGCAGATTCTTATCTCAACAAATGCCCTACACAAATGACCCAGAACAGATCACGGAATTGAGAACATCCAGTTTCTTCCCTGTGGGGAAATAGCACCACTATTGAATTTAAGCACACTTAAATTGTCAGGAACAGAATGGTAAGAATAAACAAGGATATTTTAAAAGTTTATTAAGGGTAAAAATAGCAGTAATATGTAGTATGGAAAATTAGAGGATTTTTAAAAGCTATTATAAAGGGAAGAAAATCTCTCAAAAAGATATGTAGCTGCTACTGAATATGCATAAAACACAGGAATATCTTTTCCTTTGAGCAATTTTAACAACTGCTTAAACTAATAATTCTCTAATTCTAGCTGGAGGAACAATAGCCTTGAGGATTTCTCTGCATCAGTGTGCAGTGATGGACAATGTGAAAATCTACAGTGCAGTGGGCATGGTGTGGGAGCTACAGGAGAGGTCTGCATCTCACCTCTGTGGGGATAGAAGGCTGCCACTCTCAGTACCCACAGCCCAAAATTCAATCCCATCCCTCAAAATGCCTAAGCATCTTCTTCTACTGATTTCAGCATGAGATGAAGAAGTTTGGGAGGAATAAGCTTTGTAAAGTCCAATGATTTCACAGCAACTGAAGTTATCCACAATACTAAATGCAACTTGAATAAGAGCGCTCACAGTGGCTATGGAATCTATCCATGAATAGGTGCAGCTAGAGAGTTAATCAATAATGGCAATACTGTATCAGTTCTGCATATTAATGTTTTTCTTCTCAATGTAACATTGCTCAGCTACACTAATATATTTGTACTCAAATTCATCACACACAGGAAATGTGCACATGGGCCTTGTCAGATCAGGCAGAATTAAGAAGCTGTCCATTTTCCAGCCCATAATTTGGAAAGCAAAGTACCCTCCTCATTGGAGCTAAGGAGCTTTGATCACTTTGGTCCTATTAAAATTGCTAATGTGCATTATGCTCTGTATTTTACTGCTAGTAATTCCTCTTCCAAATTACTTTTAGATTATTGCACGTGTGATTTATAATCACCTCTCGCTGATGACACAGGACTTAGGAAAAACTGCAATAAAAGGGAAAATGTACATGGAGCTAAAGAATTAGCTTGCCATGATACAAGAAACACTAAGTATCATAAATGTGCTAACAACAAAATCCACATTTTGAAAGCAGTGTTTCAAGAGTGAAACCAAAAGGCAAGTTTTTTTCCTATTCTGTCTCATCAGTTTCATGTATGTTTTTCTAAATTGATTGATACCCATTGATATATAAGCATTTTCTCCCATAAAAACTTCTATGGCAAGAGTCTCTGCACCTCAGATTTTTAAGGGATGCTGGTGCCCATGAATTTCTAGGCAATAAATTCACTAAATGAGCTGACTGAAAAAAACCCTAAATCTGTATAACTGCACTTTCCACACACTCCAGGGTGCCAGAGCTGTCACTGTACCACGACAAAAAACCATGTTGCATTATACTATAGTTATTACCTAGTAAAATATTTCATTAAATACAAGTAGAAGTCTGCAAGAATGAGAATGGAGGGAAAAAGCCATAGAAAATCATTGTAATCTGTCAGCTGTTATATAGCTATGATCCTCTTAAAAAGTACCAGACCAAGGCAAAAAATGGGAAAAGGGAGGCAAAGTCTTCTGTAGACATGTGCTTGTGAACAGAAAGCTTTTCCTCACAGAGGGTTTATTTACTGTACAGTCCTAAAGCTCAAGTTTGTGTATAGTGTCCCAAAATTTGACTTGTCTAGTTGTGAATTAGCCTGAGATTCTTAACAGTGTTCGTTAATTGTTTTGGTGGGCAGCACTACCTAACCAGTGACACTTTCTGAAGAGCCCTTTTAATGACTCCCACACTTTCCAGACTTAGTGGAATCCTCAATTTCTGATAGCAAATGCAAATTATTTCAGCCAATAATCAATCTAACTTTTTCTAAATGAAAAGTTAGTGACCTCTGGTTTAGATTACTTGGAAGTAAAGCTGTTGTATTTGTTTCAGACTTGAGAAAGTCCTAAGAAGTGACCTGAATTTTGTAGGCTGAGTTAAGAAACAAAGCATATGGCACATACAGAATCACTGAGCAGTATTAACAATAAAAGGTGTCAGAATGCTACCTGTACCTCTGGGTGGAGTTAGTTCAATCATGTTAATTTCACAGAAACCAACAGGGAAAATAGAAGGGGAAGTGGCATGGTAACAAAACCAATCAGACCCATCTGCTGCTTCTGAGCCATCAATCCCAATCATAAGATAGCCATCTGCTAATACCTTAGTAAAGAGAAACAAAATTTCACATTAAATACCTTCAGCTGGGTGAGAAAGCTAGAAAGAAAGCATGCCATGTTTCAAGAGTGAAAGCAATTCAATAATAATGGAAGCACACTTAGAAGAACATTCATTATAACAAAAACCCTCCAAATCATATCTGTCTCCAGGACTGTGAATACAACTGTTACATGTACCTTTGATAACTGCAAAGTTATGAGATGAACATTTCCTTTTTCTGATCTCTAGTTTATTTTTCTTGTGAACAACAGCCCTATTTCTAAAGCTTTTTAATTCAGTCTATTCTTCAGCTTGCAAGGATATTCAGTACGCCATTACTCAAAATCATAACAATTCTCCTCACTGGAAAGGTTAAATAATTCAGCTAAGCTGCTTTTTACATTTTCTCTTTTAAAGCAGATTTCACATGGATTTTCAATCAAACTAAGAAAGAAGGACAGCCTTAAAAATATCTTCATAAACTTCTGCAAGTCAGCAAGATGAGATCTGGTTTTGAACAGTTGCAAAACACTTGGTATAATTAGCAGAATATTTTCCTGCAAATTCCTCTCACAAATACATTCTAACTAAAGGTAAGGCTGAATTTCCAGAGCTCAAAGTCGAACTTACATGAGCACATTTTCATAGCAGTTGCATATGAACAATTGACAAGCATATCCTATTCACTGTGCAAATGAACCCTCCTAATTTTGGTTTTGAGCTTCTTGTTTCAAGCCTGAATAAAGGTTAGGGGAAAAGGATTCCTCTTCACCTCCCCAAAATGCACATTTGCTTTCTTACCTTTCTGATAGTTGCCACACATATTGCTGAAAGGTTTAGGGGGTCTATAGCTTCCAATTTCATTCCTTCTTTAAACCACTCTCCAGCTGCATCAACCTCTTTTACCTAAATAATCACAGAACAGCAGAAACAAAGAATTTAATGAGCCTGGAACAAAACATACCCCCACACTGCCAAAGCAACAGACTGAAATATCTGTTCTACCACCTCTGCTTATATCAAGGAGGTCAGATTGGATAACACAAGCAGAAACATTTGTGCTGGGCCAGGATGTAAATAGAGTTTCAGGTCTGGTTTACACACAACAGGAACTGAAGGCCCTCAATCAAGTCTGCAAAGAGTGTTCTAGCTACTCAACTCACCTTCATAAATAAGTGTGGGGGTGCATCAAAATGTCCATCCTGTTTCTTCGTAATATCTACAAGGAATAATAATAATACTATAATATTGTTCAGAAGTTTTGTTCACAGAGCACACAATATGTTTTTCTGAACATGTTAACCAATACCACACAATCACTGGTGTTGGGAGGCCCACAGTTTATTAGTAACACTACCATAAAAATCCGGAGGACACAATCCATCCGTTTTCCTTGCTGACTTCAACCTGAGCTGCCTCTATAAAACAAACATAATTTATGGAAAAAAACCCCCAATATCCAGTATTTACAAGACCATTTGATTATGTCACAAAATTGATGAAAGTATAACATAGAAGCTTTTGCAAAAAATGGGCAGGTTTAAACTACTTTGCACTATGCTATGACAGAAAATTACATTTTTATATAATTACATATAATCATATATATATATATGTGTGTGTGTGTGTGTCTGTCTATTTATAAATGGTTTCAGAGAAAGTTGAAGCATTAGGAAAACTGAAGGCCTTTCCCTGAAGGGAAGCCTTGTGGAATGCTTTACAGAAATTCTGTCTCTTACAAGAGATGCCAGCTCAAAGGAACAGAGAAATAATAAAAAACCCAGACTTTCTTTTTGTTTCTTTAGAAGCCTGAACTATTTCAAATTACAATTTCTTTTGTGTTTTAGGTAGCAAAGGCCTTCACTGTGTCCCTTCTATCACACTGTCACTTCACTTTCCCAGCCCATTCCCTAATGCCCTCTAAATCATGTAAATACTACAATTATAAAATATTAGACAGTCTTTAAACTTGCCAGTAAATAGAAATTCTGTTTCTACTAGGATACGTGTCCACACTGCATCGTAGAAAGAAGGAGTTAGATGTGAAGAAACTAGGAATTTGTGGAGTAGGGCTGTAACTCCAGGTATCAGCATGAAAAGTGAAGTCTATCATACTTGAATTGTGCAGTTAAAAGTTTTTCTACTTTTAGTTTGCAGGCCTCTGTTTATCACTGAATCTTCTAAACACTAAAGGTTATTCTGGCTTTTTCACTGCTGTATAATATGTTAATTGTAATTTTAACTGAAATTCCTGAGTGTCATAAGATTGGTAAAATCCCTGGGCCACATTACATAACATTCTCAAGTACCATTATTCAAGGCAGTTTGACTAATTGTATAAAGCAACAGAACTGCTAAAGCCAGACTCCTCCCAGCCAACACCGCCTACAAAACACCTCTAACCCAAACCAAACTTACCAGATCTTTTGAACCTGTGTCCTATACTTCGAGACCAGCCAATATGATGAATGAGTGGGCTGTACATATGGCACCAGAAGTCATCAGTTTTGTCCTCACTCTCTTCATACACCAATCTCAGGCGGCCCCCAACAACACTATCCACCACTGCCACCCTTGTCCGGCAGAGGTGCGTCTTGTCCACTACTTCTACCCTCATGGAAGTTTTGAATGGGTACTGCATACTCTCAGACACCTTGAAACAACACAAAACATACATTCTGTAAGAATATTTTCTGGTTTTCCATTTCCTGTCTTTTAAACACAGCATTGACACACTTCATTTAATTGAAGTACTCGTTAATCATCCCAGAGAAATGACACAACTTATTTGTCTTCTATTTCATTGTAACAAAATATTTTAGAAAACTAAGAACAGATCCTACAATGCCTTAATTGTTTCAAGGTCATCCCTTAAGATGAGATAGAATTCTCACGTAAGTTCAAGGAATTTTCAATTGACATAATGAAAGCTTGTCCAGTTGTTAACAATGGCTGAAGTTACCTTTAGAAACAACTTTAACAAGAAAAACCTCAAGATTTTTTGTTCTTGCTGTGTCATTCACTCAAAATACAGCATTTTAAAAACAGGATTAAAATGCTTTGTTTTAAGGCATGGAAAACAAACCTTCAACATAATTAAAGCTGGCCATTTACAAAAGTATTTCTTCAAAATACACAAAAGAAAGGAAACAGATCTTAATCTGCTCTGTGAAAACAGACTGTATGAAAAAATCAGCATCTGTCACTTGCCATTTTCATTACCACCTCTCCAAAGGACTGAGATCGTGCCAATTTAATTTGGCTTCCAAGTGAGCCAATTTTAAAATCAAAATTAACAACTGCAGAAAGGCATTTTGGTTGGTTTTAAAACATTACATGCAGTGTAAAACAACAAATTAAGTCTCATATTTCTACTAAGAACTATATACACCATCATCTCACAATATTGGCAAGTAAACTTCCAGCACACTATACAGCAGCTGCCACACCTGAAGGCATGACTAAGACAGAAAGAAACGTAGTCCAGAGCAGGAAAAAAACACTAATATTTAAAAGTATGATGTTCATTCCTTCTACATCCATGCTATATTAACATATTCTGTTCAGTTTCTTGAAATAGTGCATGAAACAAATAATTCCTGAATTAGAAAAATCAGTTTTAATTTTTCTTAAATATCACAGGGTAACTCATGAGCACATCTGGGTTTTCTGTGGATTTTTTTAAATGGGATATTTTAAAATTAAAATAGACCAACTAGTTTTTACAGACAGCTATTCTTTCTAGAGCAAAGTTTACCAAATACATACTGACAAGTGTGGACAAAACTGGAGAAGGGATTCCAAGGAAAACTGTATCTAAGGGAAGAAACTACTGTACCTCCTTCCCTGCAAGAGGAACTAATGTGCCACTATAAAATATTTCAGTTCTTCACACTGTGCTGCCGTTTTCTTTACAGAACATCACTGATACCGGATCGGCCTTACCTTCTGAGAAAAGTCAGGAGGAAGTGTTTTGGCACCAGTAAGTCGTTTCACTAGAAAAGCTTTCCAGTTTGTGTATTTGTGTTGGATGCCTGTTGCAAATGAAGGGGAAGAAATAATCCACTGATTTTTAATTGTGCCCATTAAAGACTAATATTAGAGTCTGGAATACGTAAAGAAGAAATCCCAGATGACTATTAAAAGGCCTAGATGACAATAATGACAAAAAGCCTCTTTAGAGAATGAATGCTACCCAAGATTAAATTTATAGGCCAGGGTGAAGAACGTACTACCAAAGTATAAATAAAATAAGTGCATATTCCCATAACTGATTAGCTAACTGCTGCCACCCCAGTCTTAAAAGCTTTGAGTCACATCAGATGGGCTACTCCAAGAAAAACAGCATCAGTCAAAAGTTAAAATTATTAATTCATAACTGTTGAAAAAGTTATGGCAAAAGAACATTTTGCTATCTGGATCACGAGCAAATTTTGTTTTTAATAAAGAGACTTTGAAATCAGTAAGACTTCTATTTACATACTGCGAGGAGGAACTAAGGGCTTCCCACTGGTTGCACACCAACCAACTGGGTGGATGTCAGACCCACAGATGTTGCACCAGAAGTCAAGACTTGAATCATTTTCAAATCCTTCATATCTCAGCAGAGCATTGTAGCCTAAAAGAAAGCATTAAAAAAAAATACAAGAATGAAACAAGATTATAAAATGTTTGAATATTTCTTGACCAATCATCACGTACATTATATTGGTTTGCTAAATGTAATTTTTAATAGCAAGTTGGGGTTTTTTGGCACATTTCTGGATGCTATTCATGCACAGAATTGATTACTTTGATAAATGTGCATGTATTATCATGTAAATCAATTTAAATAAGATTAAAATTCTTGAATTATAAACCTTTAGAAATTGCACAAAAGAGGACAAAATTAATTATGCACAGTATCTGCTTTTTCATATCTTAGATCTGTAACCTTGAATTTTTAACTTTTCACCAGTGATTTGTATAATGAGGCTTCTTGACAGCTCTTATACCATACCATGTCTCCTTTCTGCTCTGCACTAGTCTTACCACACTCTGAGGCAATATTAAAAAAATCAAACCAAGGAAAGACATTCTCAAGCATCACAGCAGCCAGTGTAGAACAGTGACAGCACTACAATGTATAATCTACAGACACAGCTCTGCCAACCTGACCAGTGTCAGCATTACTCTCACCAGGTGATTGCTGACTGAAGTACTTGATCTCTTCACATAGTTCTTTTGATTATTTTAATGTCAACTGAAACACATTTACCTGCTAATTTTACAATTCCAGCTATCCAGAAGACTTTGGTAGGTAGGCTGCAGTCAGTGTTTGGAACCTCCACTCGCACTCCTTCTGCAATATCACCCCAGCAAGTCCCCATGGGTGCCTGTCAAGGTTGGGGTTAAAAGTCATCAGCTCACCATGTGAAAATAGTAATTTTTTGTTATCTCAGTGTTCTACAAGCAACTTAAAAAGACAAAACATTGAACGTACATATAACAAACATATGGTTAGAAACCACTGTTTATATGAGAACCTACTTTTGGTTTGACAACTATGCGTAATACTGCAGTTGTATCCAATTATTCCTGTGTACTTACTGAAAAAAACCTATAGCATTCCAAGTTTAAATAGCAGTTAAGCACAAACTGTACATTCCCAAAGGTCAGTTTTATTCTATGATGTTTCAATTGGGAAGAAACTACTGATGTTAGTAAGAATGGTGGAAATCGCTATGCAATTCTACTTGCAAGAAAATCATGGTACCTGTAGCACAGACATCAAAACCTTTAAATTCTGCAAGTCAGGCATGCTGCTGGAAGAATGCCTAAAAACTATTTCTTTATTCTATTCTGATGATTTATTACGGTAGGGTTCATCACCCACTGCTTCACATCCTCTCAGAGGAACAGGCTTTCACATCACCTGCAAGTGATCACTCCATGGAGCAGACAAAAAGAACAGAAGGCTCTGAGTGGCACCTTTTTAATGAACATCAGAAGGAAAGGCACAGCAAGATCCCCCACACAGTCCCATGTGAGGAATATGTTAGGAACAAGAAGGAATATCTGCCTGATGAACTCGTAAGGGTTTGCAGAAGCTGGTGATAGAAATTACATTTAGTTTGCTATCTCCAGAAGAACATTTTGTTGAACAGAGTATAATGAAATACCAGTCAAAGATGGTATTGTAGATACCAGAAATGCACAGTGCTGAAGAACCTAAATTCTTAACAGTAACTCAACCAAAGTTATATTGGTAACAAGCTACAAAATTTCTCAGTGTGCAATGAACTTGAGACTACCCAGGAGAGAGAGATTCATATTTTGGGTGTTTTATGACAACAGTCATATCAATTCTGAGCAAGACAAATTCTTACAGTTCAGAGATTACCCAGCTATCACTGGGACACTGAAGGAGGGATCCTCTGGCTCTGCACCGTGTCTCATTTACAAAGCTCTCTCAAACCCAGAGAACTGAACCACTCAGTGGAAATAGCCTCCAACTGCACAGAAGCTACGAGTGAAGAAATCTGGATTAATCCTGAAAATGACAATAAAATGACAATTGGAATTTTGCTGGCAATCAGCAATTGCCATTAGTAGCACTAGAAGCTGAATTTATGTTAAAAAAAGGAAACCTCTCACTAGTTGAACTATTTGAGATTATACAAAACTTAAAACTAGTTTCAACTCTTAAAGGAAATATAAGTATGCCAGTTTCTATTCTTGAAGCCTGGTCTCTTCATGTTCTGCTATGTCCCATCTACACCAGTCTAGACCACAGAGCTCTCTTCTGCCAACTGACAGCCAGAGAAAAATCCAACTGAAAAGATGATGGCTTATTTTCACACACAAAATATGCATATACAACTTAAGTCCCATCCTGTGATCACTACCCTCTCTAAATTGACATGTGTAGGTTTTTGAATTGAATTGGGGAAATAAACTTTTCAAACTGCATATTTTAGCAAATCTTCTTGCCCATATAGAGATACAGATGAGGCCAAACAATCCAAAATAAAAGTGCTGACTAATTTCATAATCCACCTGCACTGAACTGAAGTACATTTTATTGTCTGCTCGTCTATTCAGTTGATTCAGAGAGAATAGTATATCAAAACACTTCTCCTGACATCAACTTAAAATGGAAATTTCATTTCCAGAGTGTGGATTGGTATAGACGGAAATAGCAGAAAGTTAAATTTGTCCTTGTCTGTGAAAACATTGGTTCTGCTAGTTCTCCTACACCAATCCATATGGCTCACCCTTTCATGAAGGAAGCCATCCTGTGCAGCATCACTGCTGAAATGTCAGACAATTATACTGTCCTGAGGGATGGTTTACAGCACACCTGCTTCACTGCACTATCTTAATCTCCTTCACTCATTAGGGATATTCTTGAAGCAGGAAGACCTGGATAAACCAGGGCTGTGACAGCCATCTTCCTTCATCTCTCCTCTGTCTCATCTGATTAATCAATCAGTGTTTGAACAGTGCTTTTAAAAACTCAAAGTGCACTAGAGAAGTGTTAAGTCTTACTTATCTGCTGACTGAAAGGTGATTGCAGTCTGGATTGGCATAGTGTGAACTAGCAGAACCATCATTTACAGGTAAGAACAAATTTACCTTTCAAACTCATGACGAGATCCACGTCACATCACTCCCAAACAAGGAAGAGCTGGTTCCTGGCTTCCTGCTCCGGGACATGACATGGGAGGGGTCTATCTCTGAGCACCAAGGGCCTTCTCTGCAAGGTAAGGTGCAGTCAGGAAGGAGCCTGTTTGATAGGAGCACCTAAAGGCCAAGTATTCCACATATGCACCTGAATAAAGAGCTCATATGGCTTAAATAAATGGCTTCTAGAGATTTTGGATGGCATCAACACTGCCATGATTCCAGACTTTAAATCAAGATTTTAATGGCAAATCCTGATGGTGATGCTACCGATTTGAATTGAATTTGATGCTACCATTGGTACCATGGTGATGCTACCTGAATTGTATAGAATGCTGAATTGTTCCTGAATTATACAGAATGCTGAAACTTCGTTTGTGAGCAGTGCTCCAACAGTAGGTAATGCCAGAGGAGAAAACATGCAAAAGGGTTTAAACAAAAACCTTCAAAGCAGAACACTGCCACCCAGTGTAACATCCTGGAAATGCTCCCTTAAATCACTGGCTATCGTTAAAAAACAGATGAAATCAAGAGAATGAAAGTATTTCGGCTCCAAATAAAATTCGGGTGGAAGAAAGAACTTTAGGAAATATGCCTCTCATTAGCAACACAACGAAAAGAAAAAATTGTTCTTAATTGTGCATAAAATTGTCCAGTAAGTAGCACTGAGAAATAACTCAAACCACTGTAATTTGCTTTCAGTTGTAGGAATGGTTTGAACTAATAAAAGCAACTATAGAAAAGAGTAAAAAGTGTTTAGAGGATAAAAAGTGGAATGCAGGTCAGCAATGAGCTCACTGTATGTGACTAAACTATAACTCAATATTTGAAACTTAAATTGAGTTTTTTTCCTTGCAGCAGCTATTGCTGTGTGCCTGATTAATGCAATCTGACAAAATAAAAAAAAGAGGCTGCCAAGTGCACAAATGGGAATTCTGGCATTGTCATGGGCTTCCTGTAGGACATAAACAAAAGCAGTTCCCTACTTCAGTTTACTGAACGCTGAAATCATAGGCATGACCAATCTATTGCTACTGAATTTCATTAGTGTTACTCAACACTCAAGTCTGGAATAAATGTAACATGGAAGCACAAAAAGTACATCAAAATACCTTAAAATTAATTCTTATCATAAAGAGAAAGAACTTCGCAAGATTTAGATACTTTAGTTCTAAAATGTAGCTGTTTTAAATTGAAGAAGAAATAACTTCCCAGGAAAAAAACAAAACCAGAAAAACTGATGTGTGAAATCTACATCAGAGCTGAGATACTTAAGTACGCCAGGTTCTTAAAAAAAAGCCAAATCTCACATCTCACAATTCCTTTAAATTTTCTTTAATACTGATCCTAATGTTCCCTATCAAATATCCATACAGATATACCCAGTATAACCAGTAAATTCAATATATTTTACTGAATAATGAATTTAAGGGTAGATATGACATGATTTTACTGTCAACTCAAAACTTTGATCTTGAACAGAATAAGCTTTATATATTCAATCACACACATACAGGTGTATGAAATTCATAATATGGATGGTAAACAAACATCAACTAATACAAACTTTTACAAATCAAAGAAATACAGTATATAGAAAACAGCAATAATCTTTCCAGAAAGTCAAAAAGAATACTGTTTAATTATCAATGGAGAGTGGGACAAAGAGAAGGACCTAACGAAAGAGCACTGACGTGTTTTTCAGATTCTGACTTGTCTAAATAACGTATTTTTCAAAGAAATAATTACATAAAGTTAAATGCAAATCACACCCTTATAACACTAACTCATATCCACCAAAGAAGTAGAAATCTCCGAAGAAAACAGCAGGATTTGCATTTTACTTGTATGAAAAAGGAAAATGAGGACAGAAAAGAAACAACTTTCAGGCTACATGGTGGCACTGCTGCCATTATCTTGTGAAAATTTTTGAGGTACAATGTGACCACAACTGTGGTCTTGGTTCACATTATTGGGGCACTGTGCAGCTGAATGAATGAAGCAGTGAGAAAGGGAGATACAATTGCTTTTAATAAAATGTAATGTTGGAGCATAATTTAAAAGTGATCTGATGACTGTAGCTGTCTCTAATACAGGATGCCACACACCCAGAGACATTCGTAGATCCAATAGCACAGTCCATGTTATCAAACGAGACTTTGAAATCACTTATTACATGTACATAGCTATGAAAGCAAAGTGCAAACATGCTGACTCGAGCATGTGGAATTTGATACAAATTCCCCAAGTTCTCCTAGTGCAAGGCTCTGTCCTGGGCAGTAGCTGAGGCCTCTGCGCATAAAGGGTACTATTCACAGAGTGCCAACTGCCAGGAGCCCTCAACTCCCACTGGTTTATGATCTGAGAGGGCTCAGCAGGAATTCCTGCGCTGAAGTGAAAATATTTCTCTTCTCTCTCATGAACAACTTCCATGAAGAAAAATGTTTGTTTTGATTACAACTTTCAGCACAATTTAGAGCAAGACAAAAATTTTGTAATACAGTACATTTCAACTTCTCAAATTAAAAAAATATGCTGAGAAAACACCTTTTGTCAAAGCTTTTACTTAAGAGACAGAAAGTACTGACAATATTTTAATTGTCAGTCTTATGTCTCATGTCTAGAATTTTATAAACACATTAAAGACAGATGGCACTATTTTCCCCAACCCCTACTTTTCTCAGTCATTAAAGAATGTCTTTTTGTCTGAAACTTTTGAAACTCTAAAACAAAGAAAACCAACTTTTAAAATTTCAGATTTCTAAACAGCCTTAATTTTCCCCCATACTAGACCACCTGGCAGCATGACTGACAGGGAGAATCTGACTAATAATAAAGAAAGAAAACCCCAAATCTAAATATGTAACAAAAAGATCAGTCCAACACAACGGAACAAGCCTGACTTAATCTAAAAAGCCTTTTGTAACTGTTTTCAGTACAGCTTGAGTTGGCTGGTTTGTTACTCTGCAGTATGTGGGATGATTTTGTGACTTGAACATAAGAAAAACAATTCTCAAGTATGTAAGAGCCTTCCTTTTTGTTTATGAGAGTGTATCTATGATGAAAGTAACTGATGGTGTTGAGAACTATTTTAAAGGACAGATAAATTATCTAAAAAGTAGTCATACTTATATCATGAAAAATATTTGGATATAAATGTTTTGAAAAAATGAATTTAAGAACTTCCACGGACTCACTTATACACACAGAGAAGGAAAGCACAAGCTGAGAAATACTCACGTGTTTAAAGCAGGTAACAGGAGCTGCTGTAAAGCTATTACTATTGATGTAGCTACCCCAGCTGAAACCTTCCACAGGGACAGCTGCTAAGGGAAAGTTATTTCAGTTAGGAAGCTGCTCATGAGGCACCAATCTTTCAGTGTTTTTGTTTCAGCTCTGTTTATATGCTGTTACCTGCTTTTGTCTTTGCCTGGTTTTGTAAAGTTGCTTGGTACTGGGCATATGCTGCTAATTTAGCCACTAAGGGCTGTTTTTGTAGAACTTTAGCCTTCTTTGTTGGAGGTTTACCCTAAAAAAAAACCCACAACCCAAGTAAATAACATCTTTCCAAACTCCTGTCAGGAAATTTCCACAGGTCTGCAGCTATCTTTAACAGATTTAAACTAAAATCAGAAGTACACAGAGACTAAGTATGACACATGTATTATAAAATAAATTTAAAAACCAGTAGTAAGGAGTGTCCAAAAGATGACTTTTGTACTACTATCCCAACTTGAACAGCACTATAGATTCACTGTTGTTTACCTGAAAAAGAGATATCTCTTAAAAGCAGGTCAAAAGGAAGAACTTTTAATCTAACTTAATAGCAATGCAATTTCTTGGCATTTGTTGCAATGAATTTGAGACCAGGTATAATGATATTTCTTGATATTTATTTTTCTCTTTTCTTGAATACTACAGACATGCCTGGATGATTACTTGATTACTATTTTAAGTCAACAGACATATACCTATTTTGAAACTCTATAAAGAAAACCCTCAAACCCAAGAACCTAATCTACAAACATGCAGCCATCTGTACAAATACCCAATTTCACCACCACAGACGACAGAACGGATGTAAAGAAAACGGTGTCTGTACCGCTACCTGAAGCCTGGCCAGAATGCTGGCCTTCTTGGAGTTGGAGGAATAGCTTCTGGAGCACGACACACTGCAGAAGCGCTTGGTTTTAGAGTAAAAAGCATCCCGGACACCAACCATCCCACACATCTCACACGTAGCTAATCAGAAGAAAGAAAAAAAACCTCAAAATATTAAGAGTGTAGTTAAAGTTGCAAAAAAATTCAGAATGTAGAGGACAGAATGAAGGTCCTGGAGGTGGTACCATCAAACAAGTTTCTGAGGGCTTTACCCCAAAGAAAATTGCACAGGAAAAAAAATTTAAAACACCACTACTACTATCAGTGAAACAGCAAGAACCTCAAGTTCACTGGTGAAACAGTGCTTCTTTCTACTCCCTATTAATTTCATCTCCGGTGCAAGTGAATGACCCAGCTAAATTAGCTCAGGCTGATTATTGGTTTTTCACTGTTCTCAAGGAAGCATCTGCTTTGAATCTGGGCTTGCCAATCTTGGTTTCCTCTAAACATAGAATACTTCCAACCTGAAATAAAACCAGATTTACTGTTTGATTCATAAATTAGTATATCCCAATTACCCCAGCCCACCAGTGCTTTTTTCTGGCTAGAATCATGTTTCAGAGATGGACACCATCACCCACAGTGTATTTCATGATGAGTAAGACTCAGAGACCAATTAATGCCAGTGAGACAACACCCAAATTCTGCCCAGAGAGAGCTTTACACTAATCACTAGAATTTCACATAAAATATTTTTCCCTGATAACAAAAGAAATCGGCCCTTTCAATTTATTTTCCTAGTATCCTCCAGCTCACAGCTAGTGAGAAGTGAACAGGTATACACTAACAGGTTTTATACAGTAGCAATAATGAAGTTTTCTTAGTATAGGAAGAAATATTTAAACATATTGTACGTGTAACAAAGGGCAGAGAAAAGGTATGCCCTGGCATAGACAGAACACACTGACATTGTCCTCAAAGCTCCGAATAAAACCAATGCACATGAGAACACACACATGTATGTGTAAACACAATACATTTGACAGGAGGGCAGATGTTCGCATACTATTTCTTCCCTGTCAGCAGGATTCAAACCCTCTCTTATTTCAGTTTAGCAGAACCCAAACAATTCCCCTTCTCAAAACCAACCAACCCCAACCCTTTAGCTGCTTTGGTCCCTTTTCAGTTGGGACCAGCATTTCAGATGGGACCGACAACCCAGCACACGCTAAAATCCACCTATATCCAGCTCCTAGCACTCACACAGCACATACTTACCCATGCCAGATTTGCCATCTGGATAAGTATAAACCTGCCCGTTGTTCTTGATAATTGGAAGACTGGATGGCAAAGGAGCAACCTCCTCCTCACTTTCATCTGAACTGGAGCTGCTGCTGGTGTCCTCACTACAACTATCATAACCGTCAAACATCCCGAATGAGTCTCGGTGTTTCCTTTCCACTCGTGAACTATGTTCTGTCTAAAAATTAAAAACAACCAAACAACAAAAAACAAAACAAAACAAAAAAAAAAACAAAAAAACAAAACAAAACAAAAAAAAACAAAAAACAAAAAAAAAAAAAAACAAAGAATAGCAGAATGTTCTGAATGCAAAGATTTCAAAGTCAAGCTTAAAAAGTTTCACAGGCCAGCCTTCAAAAGCAGATATTCTAAGGCACTGCTGTATCAGCACAGACATGAACCTTGTAATGCCAATTTACATGAGCACTGGTATAATCAAAACTGGCCAATTTTGGTGCTGTGATATACAGAAAGAAAAAACCTATCTCATGATCCACTGAGAATACACAGGAGCCATCCCATACATTTAATTTCCTTGGTATCTTTAGAGTTCATTAAGTCTGATGAGCCATACACTGACAGCCACACTGATCTTATATGCAAATGAGCACATTCCAGACGGCTGCAGCCAATTCTACTAAAATTCATTCATTTGAGAAAGCTGGGCAGAGAAAAGACAGTTCAATCAAGAGGGCCCTTATACCACAGCAAAAGGAATGAGAGGTTCTCTGCTCTTATTGGCTTGTGGGGTTATCCATAAATCACTCAGCTCCCCTATGAGTCCACGACTTCCATGTGAAGCAGGAACACCTCTCCAGCTCACAGGGCTGTTCAGAGGATTAATATATTAACCATTATGAAGAGCTCAGTTACTATGGCAATAGGGTCTGTACAAATGCTGAAAGAGAGAAAGGTGACTAATTTGCCACTGTCATTTACAAAAAACTTGTTACATAATAGTTTTTCTATAATCAAAAAATCTGAAGTAGGATAAAACCATACAATTCTGCAGAAGGCATGAGAGTTAAGCAATTTCCAGAAAAGACAGTAAAGAAGCAAGAGATTAACTGATGTACTTTTTCTGAGGCACATCCACCATATGCATTTTGATACAGTGACAATTTTCATTTATTAATATCCTACACAGCTCCATTGTAACAAGGCTACTCCTATGTAAGCTGCCCTCATTAAGCTAAAAAAGAAATTATAGTTTCATATTATTTCCATAATCTTAGTATCTACTAAGTTTGAGAGGAAATAAAGACAAAAACATAAATTCTACAATAAAAGCAAAAGTTAGGGGAGTGAAGGAGAGACAAGAAAATAAGAAAAATTAAAAAACCCTTTGGCTCAACTTCCTTTTCCAAGAACTAATTTTCCTTTTTCTGCCATGCTATGCCTTATTATAATATATTCTACTTTGCAATCTAAATAAATCCTATTATGGAAGAATTTCCTAATAGGCACAAGGGAAAACTGATTTCCACACTGACCCAATCCTAACATGCAATTATTAAAAAAAAATCCTCCAAAAATCCAGTAAGCATAAAAGGTTATGCAATAAGGCAAACACTTTAAACACACTTACAGTAGTTCTGAAACAAAACAACCAAGTCAGTGTAATGTTAATTATGAATATACACCCCAGCCAAAAAAAAAAATTGTATTAAACCAAACCAAATTTAGGATAGGGCATAACCTGACAACTTCCTCAAGACACTGAAACCAGCCCATGGGATTGTTAGAGGAAACACTGAGCCACGGCAGACAAAGCTCGGCCTTGACCCATGCTGGCAGCAGTGTCACCTGTCCCATCTGCCACCAACATGCATGACAGTGACTTGTTTGTGTGTGCACATGTGTGCAGCTTAAAGCAGAAGATGAGCAGAACGTTGCCATGGATACAGTGTCCTGACAACACTGCCAGGAATTTTCAGAGCAGATGATGAAAACTAGTCATCTTCCTCAAGATTTCAGGAACTCCTTAACATCTCACAGTTTTTAAGTTCTCTTGATCACTGTCTCTGCTAAGATATAAATTGCAATTCCATATGAACCATTCCCACCAGTACTATCAGAGCACTATGATGCTTAGAAGGTTTTATGGACAGATACTTGTGGTGTTTCAAAGCCCAGGGAAGGATCTCCCTCTTCATGCCCTTATTCTCTTTAAGACAGCTGGTCTGATTTCACTGAGAGATTAGGGCCTCATCCCATTCCAAGGTGTGATTCTATGGCTTCAGCCCTCTTATGGAGGCTGCAGTACAAGCCTGTCTTAGGATATCCCCTTCCCACTCGAGACTGGAGAACCCTGGACCTATAGGGAGGTAATGATGCCACTCAGAAGGAATTGAAGTGCAGCCCATTCCCAGTTCCACTAATTGCCCATGCCAGCTCTGTTCCCACTGCCAGGGAAGGTCAAAGAAGAACTGGGAAGCTGAAGGCAAGATGAAGGACCAAAAGCTGAAGCACAGGGCAAGGTGACTACCACAAGAGTGCATGTGGCTGTTTTTGTTGTTCTTTTGCATCACTTCCATTTAGAACGTCAATATTACTGATAAGCTCTCTTTGCCAAAATATCCACAGATGGGAAGGAAAACAGCTTCTCTTTGTAAATGGAAAGTTGGGCGCTCAATTAGGAAAAATCATTCTTCAGTTTTATACAACTTCAAAAGTAGCAATCATTGAGTTTTTGAGTTTAACTACACTGTCAAAACAAACCTCATGTATCACCTTTCCATTTATTTAATATTCATCCAAACTGTTCCAATTCAAAATTATTGAATATCAAATCTGCAATTCAAATCAGCAGTTTTGCTTATCCTTTTAAAATAATACTGTAGTTTTTATGAAACATTTGAATTCCAGCTTTTGCCAGATAATTTATGCAGGACAGTCTTAATGTTAATTTGTAGTTATTACCTGGACTGCAGTTGGGGAAACTACTCAAAATGCTTTTTGAGATTTCAAAAAGGCAGAGTTTGCAGGGAAAAAACCAACAAAATACTTTGTAAACAAAAGTAGGTGAAAGTTAGGGAAGATGATATACAAATACCTATGCTGGAATTTTGTTAGAGCAGATCAAAACACTTCTGTTTTGACAATAAACACCACAGAGATTCTTTTTAACCCATGTTGAAACACAGCATTTGTAGGAACAAAGTGAACATGAGGAAGCTTTGATAACCCTTCCTGCAGAATTCAGATGAAGAAAAGGAACTCTAACATCTGGAAGTGAAAAAAGTGGGAGTACTGCTTGAATTCAAAGGTCAAACACACATCCTTTCAAAAAGGACAATGTATACCTCAAACAGAATTATAACCAAGATAAAGCAGCGGCTTTGGTACAGCAGCAGTTTGCAACTTCTGCTGAGTCCTTGCTAATTGGTTCAACCTTTTTCTTTTGAAAATTAAGTACAAAATTTCCCCCTTTCTGATTTTTTTAGGGCCTCAATCTTTTTCCAGGAGCTCTCAACCATCTCATCAACAGTTCCTGAAGTGCTGGTGGCCTCTAATACACTATGGTGAGCTTCATCAGAGATACCAGGAAATTGGAATCATCTACCTTATGCACACATTCTCTCTCCCCTTGTTGTTATCCTCCTATCTTTGGAAAAGGCAAAAGCAGAGCCCAGGAAATGACAGATCAAAGAGCCTCATCTCATCCCTGATGAGGTAAAAGAACAAGCAATGTTGGAAGTCATTTCTAGGCATGTGAAGGACAAGCAATTCTTGATGAGTCCTTTAAGGCTTCACAGACAACAGCAACACCTTGTCTGTCTGAAGCAGCATCTCCCCACAGCAGCTGCAGGTACTTGGATTCAAAAACAGGCATGCTAAGAAAAAACCAACCCTTAAATCAACATAAAACCAGCTTCCTACTCTTCAAAGCTGGACTAAGCACTAAAAATCATGCTGAGGAGATTGTCTTTTTCTCAAAACACAATCTAAACAGTATTCAACTTCTAACAAAACAGGGACTAGCCTCCTGTCTATCCACAGAAACTGCTTGGAGCAGGAGCCTGGCTTGCTATTAAACAGAACCCTGCAGCTGGTTAATGCCAAAAGAGCAGCAGCTTGAGTAACTACTCTACTAATAGCGTCTATCTGTACATTATGCAGAAGCAACGCACAAACAAAAGAACAAGACAAACTTTCAGCCATTCTGAAAGTTTGGCTAAAGTTTATTTTTCTAATAAGATTGGGAAAGGCTAAGGTTTATTTTCCTAATAAGATTACTGGTTCCTCAACAGAGGTTGAGGTTTTTAGTCAGAGCACTGTGAAATGTATCATGAGCAGCACTAGCAAATTACCTTGTACTATTTGCTCAGGGGGTTTCTTGCATACTTTTCTTTATTGAAGGGATGGGTGGAGAAAGGAACTCTTAAGAACTGCTTTCTTTTTCTGCCCAACTTCCCATTTTCCTGTTCTTCCCCTCCTCCCTGTGAATACTTGACAACAGAGCATTTTTAAGAAATACTCTTAATTAAGCATTACATAAGGCAAATGGTATGAAAAAGAAACTGGTTTCCCTGAGAGCAGGACGGCAACTCTAAACAAATAAGAAAATAACCATTTTCTCACTCTAAACACACATTTTTATATACATATATATACACACACATTGAATTTGATCAATACATTATAGCATACATACTTTGAGTTTAGTAACTACTCTTACAACACAAAAAAGTGGGCACAAAGGGTGAGCAATCCATGGCAAAACCAGAAACCATTTCATGTTATTTAGACATCAAACACTTACTTAGGAAATGGCTTTAGTGCTTTGATGAAGACTATGCTCAAGCATTGGCAAAATTTATGCAAAAGAGTTTTGAAGGTAAGAACTTGCAAGAAAAGCACCCCATTATTATGTAACCAAAACGATTACCCTCAGGTACGCAGTGCAGCTGGCCACAGGAGGAAGATCCAAAATAGCCACAGAAAAGTTTCGAACCACTCCAAATGATTGTTGTTACTTTTGAATTCTATCTGGGACTTGAACTCAGAATGGAAGCAATTTGGAGTTTGGAGAACAAGAGCTGTAGCTCAGCAAAGGTACACCAGCACTCGAACAGAGGTATTACTTTCTATATTCAGCTCCAACCCTCCCAAACAGGACAGAACTATGGACAGATGGGATCTGAGGCCAAGGTCAACAATGAGGTCACCACAACCTTCAAGCCAAGGGTCTGTCATAAGACAGATTTACTTTAATCACATATCCTGAATGGATCCAAGGCTATTTCCAAGTTAAAATTAAACTTCATGTATAGGCTTTGTTTGCAATAGTTCATTTATGCTTTATGCTACAAACTTAGTTTCAGCTCTGGATCTTAAGGAAACACTACAATAGGACTAATTTATTACAACTCTTTTGAATACAAATTGGCCAAAATAATTTACAGTAGAATAGTAGCTTGTCCCTGTGGAACTGAAGCCTAATTGTGCCTCAGAACAAGATCAAAAAAGAAAATTCAAACATGATACCAATTAAAAGAAAACACACTTTCAGCTTTCATTAAAAACAAAGTCTCCCAAAACTAAACATCTTGGGATTCTTGGAAATCAGAACCAACCAAACTTACTTTTTTTATATAGCAACTCACCTCTATCTGGAAATGTGCCTTCCACTCTTATTATAAGTAAAATCTCTGCTGGAAAATTACAGAAATGTTTTTTCCTGTCTCTTCATTTGCTATGTATGACAGCATTTTGTCTGAAGCCAGTTTCTGCTGTTTGTCAATGGTTTTGTCCATAGCCTCTTCCCCAGGGGGTTTCACACAAGAGGGGAGACTCTTTCATAAAAAAATATATCACATTAGCAGGAAATTTTTGGGGAAGGGGGGGGGGGTGTGATGATTAATCTGTGAAATATCTGAGTTTTGATAAAACTGAAAATCTGTTACAAACTCTATTACATTTCTATAAGGCCTTTAGAGGAGTAAGGCAAAGGAAGAGGCAAATATTTCACTTTAAACACTGTACTACCATTAAAATTAACAAACAAACAAAACCCCAAATGAAATAAATTTAAATGTAAAGAACCCCCAAACCACCACCAACCCAAAATCAAAGACTTCAACACCTAAATTCATTCCACTCAGAGCCAGGTTCAGCAAAGGATCCCACATCCCCACAGTACTCCAACTTACCTGAGAAATGAAGGAATGCAGTAGTGGTTTGCAGAAGATATGAAAAGCCTTGCAAAATTAAATCAAATTTTAGAGGGTAAGAGAAATGAAAGCCAATGAGAGAGAACTTCTCTGAATGTTACCACTCCTGCCAGGGGCACCTTGCTCTTTAGGGAACAATGAAGAGAATTCTTACTTCCAGTTTGCAATCTTTCGGCATGTGCACAAGCCCACATATTCTCAAGAACAACACCTAAACTGTTCCTGGGAAACAAGATCCCTCTGCATAATTTCCTACAGCCTACATTACCCACTTCCTCAAAACGATGCCTAGGCTGAAGAAATGAGTAAGGACAATTAACCTGCCAAGTTTTATTACCTTCTTAAGGGAATATATTATTTAGTTCTCATTGAAGGCTCCAGATTAGACTCTCATAGCCTTAGTCCATTCCTTTTAAGTCAAATTCAAACTGTTGAATACAATAAAAAGGTAAATGCAGTTTCTCAAACGTGCAAAATAATTTTAATTTAAAATTCAAGAGATTGCCCTGCAGCTTTCAGTTTTGACTAGGTTTGGATTTGAAAAATTGTAACAGTTGCCAGCCACATTTTAAAATAAATTGCTTTTTCACACACAGAATTTTTTACTATAATCACCATATGCTTTGTAGTAGGACTTCTAATTTTCAAAGCTACACCGGGCAGAAATTGCTACGCTTTCAAACATTTCCAGCAACAACCCGAAAGTGAAACTGGTTTCACGAGTTTACTACTTCTCACAAAAAGAACAGTCACAACATCAGAAGTCATAAAAATTACACGGAATGGGGGGGAAGTGGCCGCAAAAAATCCAAAACTTTTGAAGTGCTGATAAAAAAGAAAACTCTCCAGCACTGAACATGACTACGCTGGAAAACTCAACTTCAAAAGGCTGGAACTACAGGAGGAAGTTGCTGAAAGCCGGCACTACAGCGGAGCAGGGGGAGAAGCGGATTCAAGTGCGCCCGCGAGAAGCTGAAACTTTTCTCCGAGACAAGAGGAAAGAGAGGCGAAGGACAAAACTCGACCCAGCATATCCGGGCCGCAACAAAGGGGTACAGCCCTGCCGCCCCCACGTGTCCCGACCAGACTCCCCCGCGAGCAGCAGCGCCTGCCCAGCCCCCGGAGCCCCAGACCTGGGCGGGCACAACCCCTGCACCCCGTGGGGCCACCCCCGCAACAGCCGGGGCTGTTCCCGACTTTCACCCACACATTGCGAGGCCGCCTCCCCCTCGCGCGGGCACCGGGGATCGCTCAGCTCCTCCCCCCCGGCTTAGCCCGCGCCGCTCCCCGACCAGAGGCTGGGGCTTCCTCGGGGCTGCGGCGGCCACACCACCCGCGGGCTCCGGTACTCACCAGCTCCTTTGTGTTTTCCATCAGGCCCTCATGGGCAGGAGCCGCCTAGTGCCTCTACGCGCTCGCCCCAGGAACTCGGGCGCTGTAGGTGCCCGGGGTCGGGGCCGAGCCCAGCGGGCCGGGAATGGGCCGGGCAGTCCAGCCGCTCCGAGCGCCGGGAACCGACCAGGACCGACTGGGGCCGCCGGGACATCAACAACATGAGCGCTCTGCTGCGCAGGCGCGGACACGCCTCCGCCGGGATCAGGCTGCGCGGAGCGGCCACACAGCCATATGCCCCCTCCACCCGGGCGAAATCATTTGTTACCGGGGGTGCGCACTCCGTGCTAAGGCAGGGACCGCGGGGCGTAAGAGCAGCCGTGTCCGCCAGCGAGTGGCGGTGCACACGGGATATCTCGGTGAGGGGCCGATGAGCAGCTGCTGAGGGACGAGTGTTGCCTCCCGGGTCGGGGATCGCCCCCCCCCCCCCCCCCTCGGGCTCGCAATGGAGCGGCCCAGCTGGGCCGCGTCACGTGGAACTCGGGATGGGCGGGGAGCTGGGAGCAAAGGGTGGTAAAAAGAGCAGTCACGTGGCCCAGGGTCGCCGCCGGGAGCGGGGTCTTGATCACATGGGGCGGGGGCGGGGCGGTGTCATGAGCCTATCGCAGACGGGGGCGTGCCCAAACGGGGGTCACGTGACCAGGTGCACGTGTTCCGGTTCCGGGTCTGGTGCGCTCTGCGTGGTCTGGCGGCGGTTGCGGGGGGGAAGCGGTAAAAGCATCCAGCATGAAGGTGGCGAAGAAAGTGTCTAAAGCGACCAAAGCGGGTAAAATGACGAAACCCAAGCGGACGGCGAAGCGGCTCCTGGTTGTGGCGAATCAGGCGGCGGCCGCCGAGGCAGCGCGACGCGCCCGCCACCTGAAGGCGCTGAGTTGCGTGTCAGGCGCCGAGCGGGAGCTGGAGGAGCTGGTATTCGGTGATAGCCTCAATGGGCATGAGGATGAGCTGCTGCGGCGCCTGTCCGGGCCTCGACGGGTACGGCACATCCAGGCCCGACCCGACAGCGGCAGCCCCGCCCGCTCGCTCCCCTGTCTCCTAGCCGTGTCCCCGGTCACACGGTCCGTTTGGTTGTTTTCAGGTTACTGCTGCAGAGGGGAAGGACCTCCAGGAAGAGTCCAGCGATTCGGGGGTGGAAAATGAAGCAAAACGTGACTTACTGCTCAAAAGTCCGGCCTGGGTAGATGAGGACGATGAAGCTGAGGAAAAGTAAGTTCAGGTTAGGTGATGAGAATTATTTGTCGCACTTGGGAGTGCTTGTAAGTGGCCTTGGTTTGAACGATGTTTGTGTTCTGTTTGTTTTTACCCTCTAGCGTTGATATGACCCATAAGTACAGGAAAGATTTAATGAAAAGTGATGCTGAGACAACGCTTACTAAGAAAAAACTAAAGAAAAGACTTGAGGAACAGTAAGTTTCACTAATGTTTTTTTGGCTGACTATATAGACCGTATTGATCTCATGATCATTGCTCTCCAAGGTGGGTGCCAGAAGGATGTTACCAGACTCTTTTCAGTGGCACCTAGAACAGGACAAGGGGCAGTAACCATAAAGTAAAACACAAAAAGTTCCATCTCAGCGTGAAGAAGAATTTCTTTCCACGGAGATTACCAGAGCACTGGAATAGCTGCCCAGGGAGGCTGTGGAATCTCCCTCTGGAGACATTCCAAACATACCTGGACATCTTCACATGTCACCTACTCCAGGTGACCCTGCTGTAGCAGGGAGTTGGAGTGGATGATCTCCCGAGTGGATGATCTAGCCAACAATTTTGTAAGCTAAAATATATTTATGTGATATTCAAAGTCACTTTTCTCTTTATCCACTGTTCTCATGTGGTCTCTTTAAAGTCAGGGCTTCCTGCAGTATTTGCAGTGTTTTTAAATAACAAATGATACTAAGAATAGTAAATAAAATGTGCATTAGCATTGTCTGGACTAGCTTGTTTAGTACTTGTATCAAAGTGCCCAAATTAATTTGTCTTCTAGGGAATTATACAAGAAACAGTGAAATCTTAATTTTTTTTTTAATTAAAAAACTTGCATTGTGTTCTGAGTACAAGTAATCCTGCAAAATTCTGACTGTGCTTCTTCTAAGTACTTAACTCATAGAAGGAAATTACTGTCTCACAAAACTTATATTTTTTTTCTCTTTCCTCTTTTTCTCATAAGGTTTCAGCAAGCCATGGGAGGAGTTCCTGCCTGGGCTGATCTAGAAAACAGGAAGAACTCCAAAAGGACTTTGAGTGATAGTAAATATGCCCAGTGCTATTCTGATAAGTGTTTCTGTGATTCCCTATTTAGCTTGCTAGAAGATAATTACTTTTGATATCTTCTCAGTTTGCTTTGTTCGTTCAGTGTGCTTTAATTTAATTCATTTCAGTGAGGAATGTGTTGATTTTGCTGTGGGTACTTGTGCTATTAGCTGATTCCACATGCTTTGGTTTAATGAGGTGACAGTGATGAAGATGATGATCTGCTACGCAGGACCGGCAATTTCATAACAAGCTCAGAGTCTCTGCCAAGAGGGATTTTGAAGGTAAAGACAAACCATATCTTTCCACTTCAGTTGGACTTAAGTGTACACTTTGACTCTTGTTGTGTATAAAATTAGTGATTCTGTGAATTTGTTTCTGCAACTAGAAGCTTTAGAGGATAAGTAAAATTGAACAGTTCACATGAAAGCATAAAACAATAAACTGAGGTGTATTTTTTGACATAAGAATTTTCTGTACTCTAAATAGTATCTTGTAGTAGGATTTTAATTTCTGCAGAGGGAGGATGGAATTCTCCCATGACTTTGAAGTGACTGAAATGATCTTTAAGAAGGCAGCCTTAAATGAGTATTTCTCACACTGTCTCCTGCAGCTATCTCAGATGACTCAGAATACAGCTGGTTTTACACTTAGTTTTAATGCAGATAGAAAGGCTGCTGAGTTCAGCCTGTATTTGTACTGGAGCAGCTCCCTGAACAGGCTATGTGTGCTCTCCTCACCTCATGCTGCCAGAACTTCATCACAGGGCTTGAGGTCTTGTAGCATAAAGAGTAAACACCTTTTTATTCAGCATAAGTGATTATTGGGTTTTTTTTAAACTGTCTGGTCTGTGTTGTAGATGAGCACCTGCCTTCCTGCCAACCAGGAACGTTTTGCCAATGGAAAACTGGTGACTGTACAGTTTCATCCTTCAGCTCAAGTGGTGATGACAGCTGGGCATGATCGCTCTGTGTCCCTCTTCCAGGTGAAGAACTTCAGTTTGTATTCTGCTGATGGTCACTAACATAGAACCGTTTTTTTGAATGTACATTAAATAGCCTGGAATAGTAGACTTTGTTTTCTCTCTTCCTCTGCACATCGTCAGTGGTTACGCAATGTCTGTGGTTACAATGGAAATTCCTTGGTTAAAGGCATCTTGAAAGGAATTTCCACCTGTGACTTCACACCAAGCACATGCAGAGTACTGGCAAACTCTTTGTCTCAGAGTTTTTAGCTGAAGATTTGTGTTTAAAAACGTTTGGTTTGAAGGTTTGCAAGGAACAAGTACTAAGGGGATTTTTTGTTCTTAATTTGTTTGGAGAGCCTGTAGTGGGGGGAGCAGCCTACTTTGCTTTGAGACTGTAAAAATGCTGTGAAACCATGTTGGGGATGGAGAGGCTATGCTGCAGGAAGAAGGTGTTCATCCTGATACACTGCCGGGCTCCTCTGAAAACTAAAGATCCTGATTTTACTTAGGATTTCTTAGCATGGCCTAGTGTCACTGAAATGGTCAGACAAGTGGAATGAGATACTCTCACAGAGCTGCAAGAAAACCCAAATCAAAGCATATGTTTCCATTTAGAAAAAGCAGAGTAGAAGTGATTATTTGAAAAAAGTACGGGCAAGATGAGGAAGGGCAAGAGATGTGAGGTCTATCATAAAGGCAGGGAGTGCCTGTTACATGAGGTGAGGAGCTAAGAACCAGATGATTTGTAGGAGAGAGGAGGAATTTAAGGCTTCATAGTGGTGTACCTCTTACTACTTAAGTCTCAGCTGAGAAGTTGGTATAATTTTACTCTGTAAAAGTATTTGATCTATTTCTCAATATGACAACCTGGTTTGTTACTTTCTTTTTTGAAGGTGGACGGTATAAGGAACCCAAAAATACAGAGCATCTATTTAGAGAGTTTTCCAATTTATAAGGCTCATTTCAGTGTGGATGGAGAACAAGTTATAGCCACTGGTACTCACCACAGCATGTTCTTTGTGTATGACATGATGGCTGGGAGTATCATCCCTATCCCAAAAGTGCGAGGTATGTTTTGCAGCCCTGAGTGTCTGGGCACAGTTGAAGCTGTCCCCAATGGAGATGGCACATAAATTTCCTTTAAAATGAAGTGCAGTGGGTTGTTGGAGTTTGTATTTTTAACTTGTCTTCAAGGAAATAAAGTACCTTAAGTGTTAATTCTCTGGGATATTAATTATCACACATGAGCAAGGTTGAGTTCAGCTTCTCTGTGACAGCATATTGCAGAAATGAAGAGCTGGAGCCAGGTTTTAGTCAAATTCATCCTACCTCTAAATATTGAGGCCAAAGAATAAATTGCACCAATTTCAAGTTTCAAATCTCTTTTTAAAGGTGTGGAGGAAAAATTCCTCAGAAACTTCGAACTGTCTCCAGATGGATCATTTATGCTGCTGATTGGAAATTCAGGTTACCTTCACTTGCTGTCCATGAAGGTACTTTTTCTGCATGGTGTAGCTTTGCTTCCTTGGTGCCTTTTCTCTTTTGAATCTGCTTTTATCTCATCTGCAAGGCAATCTAACTTTCAGCTGAAGGCAAGGTATGATATGTTCTGTGACAGCCCTCAAAAATGTGCTGTGGAATCAACCCACTGCAACTTCAGGGAATTATTTTGGACACTCTGAGACTTTGTTCCCCAGCTCTGTGGAACTGGTGGAACTCAGGGCAGTTCCATGGGGTTTTCAGCTTGAAGAAGTCGTGTATCAGTGCTGTATTTCAGCTGCTTGCACAAGCACTGTGCTGGTGAGAGGAATGGAAACAGCATGGGAACAGGCACCTGGGGGTGGAAGAAATATAGGATTGCTTTTTTGGGAGTCATGCTAGTGCCTGCTACTGTACTCTGTTCATGAATCATACCAAACATTGATTCATAATGCATAGAGCAATCTTTCAGCTGAATTTTAAAATGCCTTATGATAGCAGGTGGATTTGTTTTAAGTTTTCACGGGGAAAAATACTTTCAAATAAGACAGTTCAGTTTTGTATAACTCAGGCCTTTCAGTGAGGGAGCAAACAAGTGTTTGTTGATCCACCTGCAGTTAAGAGTCAGGAGCTTGTGCTCTGCTCTGCAGGCACTGACAATGTTGGTGCTGTTCTCTGAATGTCAGGGTAGATAACAAGATTTTTGTGGGACAGGAAACAACTTTTCTGTAGATTTTTAGTAGAATCTGTGTCAGCATTGTTCTTCATCCTGCAGACGAAAGAACTGATCAGCACTATGAAAGTGAATGGAAGGTGCACTGCCTCTGCTTTCACCCCAGACAGCAGTAAAATATACAGCTATTCAAGTGAGTATTGCAGCAGCTCTAGTAATATCTCCATTTAAATTGCATGAGTTCTTAGAAGTCGTTAATAATTTTAGAAAAATAATTTTAAAAACTTATGCTAGTATCTCTCCTAAAAATACAACCAAGTGATCAATCATTAAAGAATGGAATTAACTATTTTAGCATGCCTTTAATCAGTAGGGGTTTTTTAAAATACCCTATATTTGATAGTTGTAAATTAGCTTTTAGTTGTCATCTAATTAATTTTTTTTTAGCCAAGTGGACTAAAAAGTGATGTGTATGTAAGTTTTCTCTAATATCTTTCATTCTGCAACCAGAGGAAGGCGAAGTTTTCATTTGGGATGTGAGAAGCCAAAAGAGTCTACACAAATTTGAAGATGAAGGTTCTTTGGAAGGAAAGTGCATTGCTGTTTCAAAAAATAACCAGTATGTGGCATGTGGGTAAGTGTCTGAACTTTGACAGCAACTTGTGCTATCATTTTGAAGCTCTTCAGTGGACCTGTGGGTGGCTGGTGAGAGTGTAGGAACATGGTTTGGTTCTAATAAGAAAAGAGTAGGCATTAATAGATTAATATTCCTTATCTTATGGTAATAATTGACTTTTCTCTTTGCAAATATAAAATACCATAGTACACCTAAAACAATAGGAGTGATACTGGTATTACTATTGCCATGTTTGGGTTCAGCAGTTAATTTTGAAATCACACTGACTAAAATTACAAATTCTCTGACAGCAGTGTTGATTCAGGGTCTTCTCCCTTTTCTGGTTCTCTTCCCTGTACTCTAAATTTGGCTTCTGCCAGGCGCCATGTTAGCCTTTCAAAAGGAGGCCTCAACTCAAAGCCACAGGCTGAAACTGTTTCTCCAAACTTACCGAGATGCAGTTTCAGCTAGTGTCTGGATTCCTTTAAATGAGAATAGCAAATAAATAGAGGACTACAATATATATTTTCCTAGCTCACTGTAGAACTGTAGAAGAGGATTTTAAAGTGAGCTTATGCTACAGTTACTAAAAAAAAAAAAAACCAAACAAAACCAAAAACCCCAAAAAACAGCCAAAAAATTTTGAAGTTACTTCAGAATTTTTTGATATCAAGCTCTCCTTGCTTTGAATTTATCCCGGTAAGAGATGGGCTCATCAAGGCTCTCTACAGTTGAGTCTCTTACTATATAAAAAAAAAGAAAATCCAATCTAGCAAAAACCTAAACTCCTCCACTAGATACTGTTATAAACTCCAAAGGAAAATCAAGCTCCAAACAAAATATTATTGCAGACTCCAGTAAATAATTGGAAATTACATTTTCAGGTGAGTAGTGGCTATAGAAAACAAGACAGTATATACTGGAATGTTACTTTTCAGTATAATATTTGTTCATTTTGTTCTTTAGTTCATCTTCTGGAGTTGTAAATTTATACACTACTGATGCCTGCCTCAAAGAAAACCGTCCTAAACCAGTTAAGGCCATAATGAACCTTGTTACTTCTGCCACCTGCGTGACCTTTAATCCCACCACAGAGATTTTGGCAGTGGCTTCCCGTGACACTGATGAGGCTGTCAAATTGGTATGTTCAGTTTCTTTTTACAATATTTCTTATAAATCTTGCTCAAAATACTGCTGGTGACATAATAAAACTTACATGAAGCAGATAAGATACTGCAAAAGGTGCTGGACCAACCAGATCAGGACATGGCCAAGACACTCTGCATTTACAAGAGTATAATTTTATTTTCCATAGTAAAGTTGCTTTGAACATAACATTTTGTAGTTTAGTTTACCATTTTTACCTTTTTAAAATGCTCTCTAAAATGTCTGGAAGTGTTTGATGCCAGGTTGGACAGGGCTTGGAGCAAGCTGGTCTAGTGGAAGGTGTCCCAGCCCATGGCAGTGGGTTGGAACTGGATGAAAACTCTATGGTCCCTTCTAACCTAACCGGTATGTGATTCAATTTCAGCGCTGTAAATATAGCTCAGCAACAAATGTGAGTTTTCAGCAGTTGGTAACTGTAACCATCTTACTATGGGGGTTTTTTGCCAGCCTTATCAAAATTCTGGCCTACAGAGGAACTGTTGAATTAATCTGAGGATTTGTAGACCTGAGAATTGCAATAATTGGTTCCATGATGTGTTCCCTGCTCATTTTCTCCAATAGATTTCTATAGGAAGAGTCATGTAGGGTAGGAATATAACTGAAAATTTGAATTCAACATTAAGCTTCAATTATAGATTTGTAGTTTAATTTCATTTTTAGTGTTTTTTCCCAACTCTAAATTCTGACCTGTTTCTCAATAGGTGCATCTTCCTTCATATACTGTATTCTCAAATTTCCCAGTCTTCAGAAAAAAACAGATTTATCTTACTCAATCTATGGACTTCTCTCCCAGAAGTGGATATTTCTCTGTAGCAAATAACAAAGGCAAAGCTTTGTTATTTAGGTAGGTACTAAGTTAGGTCCATTAATCCCAGGTAAAATGCTTATGTTCTGTAAGATGGGGAAGATGACTGTAAATGATAAAGTGATTCCTTGATCTGAATTACACCTGATGAATTGTTGGAGTGTGGAGTTGGCTTTCCCTGCTGGAGAATGACCCTTGATCTTTGTCACATTATGCAATACACCCTGTTTCCATACTTTTTGATTTTGCTCCCCTGCTGGTGTGGTCAGGGGTGAGGAGCAGGGCTAATTTTAAGCAGGAATCTTTTTTTTTTCAAATCACAACTTCATGGTGCTTGAAAAACTGCTTAATTTTAAGATGAGATTTTAAAGATTTATCAAGACAGGGAAAATTTACAAAAATATTCCTAAATATGAATAAATCTTGTGATTTGTCCTTTATTTGAAATTGAACTGCATATTATAATGGCACTTAAGTTATTCTAGCAGGTGGATGTTTGTTATCTTTTACTACATCTATGTTTCAGATTAGCTGAGGATACTCAGTGACACTGCTGAAGAGCTATTGTTTCTTTGTGTTGTCCCCTCAACAGATTACTGAGAAGTTTTAAATATCTCTTATTTTTTTTTCTTTAGGCTGAAACATTATTCATTCTTCTGAAAGAAGATACAGGAGAAAATGAACCAGTAACTGAGGTAAAAACAGCACTAGAACTGTTTACAGTGTTGCCTTGAGGAGCCTCAAAATTTTCATTTTGCTGCCTCCACTTCTTTATAGATAGCAGGAAGAATTTCTTAGCCCTGTGTGATCTGTCCTGCCTGGATCACTCATGGGCTGGAGTAGGACTGGCCTTGTCACTCTCAGCTTTTCTGATAATGCAGCAAGTTGATAGTTCAACTAAAAACCACTGTCAGCTGGACTGAGCTGGTTATATTTAAGTCAAACTCAGCAATGTTGATAAACAGCTGCAGGCTGACAGGGACTAGGCTTGATCCTATTCTGGAGTTTTGTAAGCCCACAGAAGTCTGCATCTTTTCAAATTCCCATTACAGGAATTACTGAAGTGTGAAGCATAGTTTGTGTGCAGATATGATTTTTTTGTGCGCTTAAATGTCTTCTTGGGAAACTGGAAAATCTTGTAGCCTTGACAATAACACACTAGATTGACAAAAACTGTGTTAATGAGGGGAGGCTGTACTTATTTAGACTGGAAGCAGCTCTGATTTCTGCATATTAAGCTTGCATAGAATTTTGTGATGGCTTGGTGTTTGGAAAATACTAACAAAATTATCTCTACTGGTCTTTCCCCAGGTTTTGTAACCTGCAGATAAAACGATGCTGACAAAATCAAAGCTTTTTTTGCAATTATTATTATTTTTTTATTTTATATGGAAGCTACAAAATACTAATAGAATATATGTATTTTTAAATTTGTTGTTTTTAAATAAATGTACCTGGTAAGTTTCCAGGCAACTTGTTTCAACTTATTCCAGTGCTTCGTGTAAGCTCACAAGTAAGATTTTATTGCTTGGCACTCAAGCTTGTGTCTTCCAGAAGTGCTTGAATGTCTTAATTATTATAATTATGTGAAATATTCCAGTGCTGAAACAGAAATTTTTTGCAAACTGACCTCTGCTCCATGCGTTTAGCAGGAGCTTTTCCATCAGCCTGGTTCACTTGAGGCTGGGCTGGAAACAGCATTTTGTTGCCTAGAGGAGCCCAGTCCCCTGAGACCCTGTTGATGTTGGTGTTGCAGCTTAGCCCAACTTCCCAGCTGTAGCTTCAAGGTGCCCTAAACCAAGAGGTGAAAAAAACCCACCCTGTTTATGCTTTCCTGCCTCCAGTGTCACAGAAACAACTGCATCTAACATGGGTTTAATTTTTAAGGAAAACCCCAGTCTTTTTGTGAAAGCAAAGAATCTTGAGTATCACATGATTTTTAAATCAGTGATGAAATTTAAATCAGTGGTGAAAATCCATCAGGATCCCCAAGCTGGGACTGGGCTACAGGGTCTGCTGCTGCTTCTTCATCTGCTGCCAAATCCTGCTCCTCTTCTCTCTTCCTAAAGTGGCTACCTTGTTCTGCTTAAATTCATGAAATAAAGGTTGATTAGGGACCTACTACAGTAAAACCCTGATTTGAGAGTAAATTGTGACTCATGTCTGACCTCTTTCCACAATGGAATTTTTTGGGAGGTAACAGCACCAGTCAAGATGCTCCACTAACCAGTACTGAAGTCATTAAGACTTCAGTGAATGTGGCATCCCAGAAGATGTACTCTGAGCATGAGAAAAATTGATTGTATAACCACATCAAAGATTTTGACTATAGGAGCCTATTGGTGAATTCTTGTCATGCTATTTTAAAAAATAAAATACCATATGTTCAGATATATTAGGTTTTTGAAGTGTTTTTGCCAGTGATTAATTGTGAGATGAGAACTTGAATTCACAAGTCTTGGAAAAAGCAGAGTATGCTCTGGAGGTGTCAAATTGAGTACAGTGTTTAATCTCAACCTGAACTGAAGACTCTAGGATGGAAGAGTGAAATTAAAACATAATCACACTGTTAATATGCACTGATTAAGATGCTTGCTGTAGGATTCTTCTGTTGCAAACAAATCTGGCTGAAGTCTGTCTGGGACTGAATTGCCTCAGACTGGGCCAAGAGACATTCCTGAGTCAAAGTCTGAGAAGCAAGTATTTTCTTTATTCAGTGTGTTGGGTGCACAGGGATATCTCCTCCTAACAGCGTGCACACAGGTACATAGCATATTTCAATATATGGTCATACTTTATGCATATTCATAGTTTTCCTTAGAAAAGGTGTGGTTATGCAAACTATTTCTTAGAACTCATGATCATTAGCACACAGGAAACGCAGGTGCAGTGCATCCTGGTGGCCGCTGAGGAAGGCTCCGCATCCTGCCTCAGTGGTCCCCTGATGCAGGCTGGACGTCTTCATCCCTGTGCCCTTTTCACCTTTCTCCTCTAGACATGAGCAATCTCTCATTAGCTGTTTCAGGGATTTTCTCGCTGGTTCTAGCAAACTGTCCTTCATTTTTGCAAGTTCTGTTCCCTACTTCTCCCCAAGTTTCATCCTGTATCTCTTACTGCTAATTTTTGCTACCTTCTATATTGGTTAAAATGTATTTTACTCTTGTTCAAGTATGCCTAGACACAATGCTTTTAACCCTTTCAGGACTGAGACCTGAATTTCAGAAATCCAGGTGCTGGAAGTGGTTTCTGACTTCACTAGAGCGCAGCTCAGCATCACTTATGGAACACTCGGCTGTTGGATGGTACTGACCAGTTTGTCCTGAGACAGCTCTGCTGATGGGAGAGGGTTTTGTTGTGGTTAGCAAGTAATTCTCTTTTATCGTCATCTCTGTATTTTATCATTAAGTAAAGTTTAAGTAGTGTGATTTCATCCATAAAATTATTAAATAATTTCAAATTAAAGATTTCTAAAAAGGTAAATTTTGCCTGTTACCAAATCTCACTGAAGGGCTGTGAAGGATTTTAATGCTGTTTAATCTAATGCTCTCCTGAGACTCTTCTATTTTTTGCACAGTGTGCTCTTCTCCAATGTACCCATTTGAAAGCAAAATTCCCAAATCCAGTAATTCAAAGCCATACAGTAAGTGATTGGCAGGTTTGGGATTAGAATTTGGGAATTACTGGGTCCTGGACTTGTTTAGTTTAGCTGAACACAAGGAATTCCTGCTGTTTTTCCAGTTCATCTTGCTGACCTCTGGTTGTAAGAGGTCAAAATTTGATGGAGCAGGGGAGTAAATGGAAAAGGTGTCATAAAACCAAGGTTCTGTTTGCTCTTGTATTACTGGAAATGGCTT
Source organism: Agelaius tricolor (assembly GCF_023055355.1). Classification (NCBI taxonomy): domain Eukaryota; kingdom Metazoa; phylum Chordata; class Aves; order Passeriformes; family Icteridae; genus Agelaius; species Agelaius tricolor. The sequence goes on from NW_027269295.1 coordinate 6,372,500, forward strand.
CAAATAGTGGCAGAAAGAAAGAAAAGGTTTTGAAATAAACACGGGCAGGAGACCTTACTCCTTTTTACTGCCTTTATTAAAAATGATCACCTCACAGGTCTGTGAGTCATGCCACTGCTGCTCCCAGGGGTGACACGGAGGAGGAGAAAGAGCGCAGCTTTGTTCACTGGTCTGTGGGCAGAGCTGGGGTTTCCATCCTCACCAGAGCTTGAGGACAGTCCCCCTTTTTCTCCTTTAACATTTGAGTTCCTCTGTCTAGCCTACATCTGTAGGTTAGGGTGAGGGTTAAAAAGGGTCTTAGCAGATACTAGATTCTGTTCTTCACGTCTAGACATCACTTTGATTAGTCAATTTTGTGTTGGCTCGTTGTTTTGAGGGGTTTTTGGCTAGGTTTGGTGAGGGGCTTCTCCCATTGCATGCTGGATCCGATGTCATTTGCATGCCAACTCGATGTCCCCTCCTCTTCACCGTCTGGGTGCCATCTTCCAGGAAGCAGCAGGGCAATGCCCAGCTAAGGGAGCCGGCCAGCAGCTGCCCCCACACGGCCGGGGGAGCACCCCGCCACTCCTGGGGCAGGTCCGCACCCCTGGGGCACCCCCGGGGGGCTCCCCTGGCATGGCCAGGACCCACGACGAGGGAGGGGCGCCCCGCCACTCCTGGAGCACCCTCAGGCTACCCCCGGCATGGGTGGGCCCGCACTGAAAGGTGGGGGGGGCCCCACCCCTCCCGGGGCGGGAAGACAGTGACGGACTGGTTCCAGGCACTATTGAGAACAGGTAAATCAAAAGGAAACTGTTAACAGGAGATTACAACATGAAATTATTAACAATAAATAGAACTCCAACTTGGCAGCAATTGGTTTAACTTGTGAACTCTGCAACTTTTAAAAATACAGACAACTTTTTACTCATAACAGGCTAAACATTTATTTCTTGCAAAATGTGTGATGCAAGTTGCAAATTTTAAGCTTTGCTGAGTGTTATAAATGATCAATCGTGAGCCAAATTATCAAAAATTGTGAAAAGACTTATTAATCTTTCTGCGTGACCGAATTACGGTCTTCGAAACCACCACAGCCAAAGAGACAGCGTCGAGCCTGGAATCGGCGCTGGGTGAACCTGGATCCCACCTCTATAGCATCGGACCCTACCCCTCTTTCTGCGTGACCGAATTACGGTCTTCGAAACCACCACAGCCAAAGAGACAGCGTCGAGCCTGGAATCGGCGCTGGGTGAACCTGGATCCCACCTCTATAGCATCGGACCCTACCCCGTTCACGAGAACCGCTTCTTGCGGTTTTATACAGTTTATTGTGCCCGAGGCGAAAGAGTACCAATTTCTTTTTTAACTCTTCACATTCATCGTTGTTTCTTTCAGTGTGCAGAGCTGGACAAAGATCGTCTCCAGGTGGATAGTCAGTGTTGATGGGCTCCAGGGAAGCCATGTATTCAGATGTATAGTTCTGGGTTGCTGGCTATCTTGATTGATGTAATCTGCAGGGTGATGATCGCTCTTAGGCGGTTTCCAATGACTCCAGATACAGGTGATCATCGTCCTGGAAGCGTCTATTCTTATGCTAAAGCGTTGATCGTTATCTTAGCCGTGTCCGGGAATTCTTTGGAATCTGAATAGACATCTGGTCTTGGGCCGTATGTGGTCAGAGACATGTTCAGATTTTATAATCTTTATAACATACGTTCTTAAATAGCATGAATTATTTCTAACATATATTACACTGAGTAACTCCACTGCAGGGAAGTTTAAGCTTTGTACTAAATAACTTAATTCTTGCTGCTGCATATTTATCTTCTGGAAGACACAGCTTATTGCCCCATCAAATATAAAATAGGGAAGACTAGCTCTGAGAAATAAAGGAAACCTCAAGGTACCAGTTGTATTCTGTAGTGGGGTTTGAGCAATGACACTTTCCTGTACTTAGCAGATCGTAAAAGTTGGATGATATGCAAGAAGCTGAAACTACTACCTGTGTGTCTGGAGATATTTATTTGGAAAGGTGAATTACTGTAAAGTACACACTTTGCAGTACTCTTGTTCTGAAAAGGTCAGCTCTTTATCAGTTTGCCAAGTGTTAAAAGTACTTAAGCTTCTGACCTATTTAAAATTTCTGTGTTTAATTCTTTTTGTTCCTAGCATGGCTTTCCCCCCCCCCAGCTTTTTGCTTTTTGCTCCCCAGCACTGCTAAGCTCCAGTTCTTTTAATAAATTATTTCTCTGCTTTTCCTCGGCAAAAAAAATTGTATTGATGTAGCCCATGAAATATTTATCATGGTACCCTTTCCCCTCCAGGCTGTGATCTTGTCTGATTTTGCAAGCTAAAGAGAATTAGGCTAGTTGGTGCTTAGAAAAGGAAACCTCCAAGAACAAAAATCCTGTCTATATGTTAAAGTAACGCTGGGTAGTTAGAAGATTATTAGGTTTGCAACTGTCTGTCTTGAATTTGCTATTTGACCCTGCACCTGTCCAGGAGCTGTGTTTGTGGTGCAGGTTTAGCAAATTCTTGAAGATCTGATTTTTTTTTTAATCTCCCATGTCTCATTCAATATCCAAGATTGCTGCTTTCAAAATTCCTTGGGAAGTTATGGTTCTATAAATCTCTTCCATGTGGAACTGTTTCAACTGCTACATGATTTTTCCAACTGCTTGCTGATCAGACAGCAAATTAAGTTCTCTCTGTGGATGTGCTGAACTCATCTAAGGGCTGTGACAGTCATGGCCAGCCTTGGAAAGGAGCTAGTTTCTTGCCAAGGGATGCCTCTCAAAGTATTAAAAGGTCTTTGGTGCTCCTCTAGATTCCTTTTTTGGCTCTAATTTGTTAGATCTACTGGGAGGATGCAGAATTCTTCTGTGTCAGAATTCTTCTGGTCTGAAATCAGTCTGACCAGTCTCTCTGGGGGTCTCTTGGGTGCCTAAACACCTGCACCGATTCTCTCACTGAATCCTGCTGTGTTTGTGCTGCATTTCCTTCTGACAAACAGCAGCAGCACTTAATGACACATTGCTGTCTTTGTTTGGATTTCATCTGTTGAAACTATGGAACAATGATTGGTTTTTTTCCTGGGACAAAGCATGTCTTGGGTACTTGGACGTTTTTGTCCCCTGTTGTGTCACAGAGAGATGGCAATACTGTCAAACATATTCTGGAGTACTAACAGAGGCAGCTGCTCTTTTGTATTTTCTTCCAGTTATTAAACCATAAAAGCATACATCTGATTAAATTGCTTTGAGACCCCTTAACCTGAATGAAATCTTATAAGCTGATCAGGCACTTTGAAGTGGCTGCAATATGATGTGTTGGTTTTCACAACAGAGATTGAAATGGTACCAGAGATCTGAGTCTTCAAAGTGGCATATTTTGCATGTAAGATTTCCATGGGAGACCTCGTTTTGTGTGTGCAGTATCGAATGCCTTCTTATGCTTAAAACAGCTTGGAGGATGAGTTGAAACACGGGGGAGGTGAAAAAGGTGATGCAGGAGCTTTGGCAGTTCCTCCCCACTGATCTCCTTCTGCCTTGCCAGAGGGTCTGTTTTTTGGTTGTTGTTGGTTTTGGTTTGTGCATTTGTTTTGGGTTTTTGGTTTGTTTTTTTGTTTTGTTTTTTTTGGTTCAGATTTGGTTTTGGTTTTGTTTTTTTTTTCTTGTGCTCTATTGTATTTTCAGTCAGTTTTGACTGAATTGGGACTGACTTAAAAAATTCAGCCCAGTAAGATATTTTTAACAGATATACATGTCTGGAATCTGGGAGGGAGTAGAACTTCCTTTGAGTATCTTTGAAGACACTCATTTTATGAAGGCTGAGATTTCTGTCTGCACATCCTGATACAGTGTAGTGCTTAACTAAGGGTCTGTACCTCACGCTTAAGGGCTTTTTGTACCTTTTTAATCTCTAAGTTTTGAATGCATATTTCAAAGTTATGGAAGAGATAAGGTGTTTTGAGTATTTAAAATTCAAAAATAATTGTTAAAAATCTTGTGTAGTCACTCAAAACTCAGGAATCTGCTGTTCATGAGACTCTTTCAGTAAGTTGCTGAAAAATTATTTGCCCTGCTATACTGGGAGGAAATGCATTAAGAATTAATTAACTAAGCCATGTTTGGGGATTTTTTTTCCCCTATAGTTTCTCTAGATAACACGTTGCAGCAGCAAGAGTTTTTTCTGACTCTCACTGTACTCTGTGGCTGCATTTTCTTTTCTTGGAGAATGTTGTCCTTCATTTATACAAATGTATACCACATGACAGCAGTCACAGCAATGCCTATGTGTGCTCCAGCAGGCTGGGATACCACACAAACTACCTTTTTCTGCACACAGGGATTAATTTCTGGAGAAACCCAGCTCAATTTGTACAAGAAGCAGTTTCTTCACAGATTGGAAGATATGAACTGGATTGTAGAAATAAAAAATTATGCCCTCTGTGCACAGATTCCTTGTGTGATTTCTGCAGAATATTGAACTTGTGCTGCCAAGAGTAATTCATAACAAAATATAAGAATCTGTTTATAGTAAAACCAGGGCAATCCCCGACAAAGGGAAATGATTGGCATCTGACTCCATGGCTTTGGAATGCTGAACGCTTGCTTTATTAACACTATATTATATTACATTATACTATACTATATTAAAGAGATACATGCTATACTACATCATACTTCTAACTACCACTTCTAAAACTCGTGACTGTCAGCCAACTGTCCTAACACCAACACCTGGGTCCAATTGCTCAATGAATCAAAATACCATCACCAGAATCCAATCAAGTGATCACCTTGGGTAAACAATCTTCCAACACATTCTACATGTTCAAAAACACAGGAGCAGCAAATGAGATAAGAATTGTTTTGATCATTCTTTTCTCTGCTTCTCTCCATTCAGAGGGCATGTGAATACCACATCTGTTGCCCTGTGGGATGGTTGTTACCACACTGTCCTGGCTATGCTTCAGTTCAATAAGGGAAGGCTAGAGGGGAGATTACTACACTATGAGATGAAGTGATTGCAATTTGCAAATGAATGGGAAGGTCTTTGATAATAGGAAATTCAAGGTTACATTTAATTAAGGGCACCCAAGAAGCGGTCAGGTACATGCCAAAGCAAAATTACATGGCATCCATGAATATGAGACAAATTCCTGGGAGTTAATTTTGTATGGAACAGCCATTATTGCTCATAAAAATATTTATGTCTATGTTAACATAAACTAGTTTTTCATCTGCATTAATTTGTCTAATGGAGCCAGACTCCCAAGCAGTTTGTAATAACTACAGTGGAATTAATGGGCTGTCAGTTCTCAGCCCATGCTGTGCTGGAGAATTTCAGATGTGTTCTACACCACATTGAGATGAAGCTATAGAATGAAGTGCTGTGCGCCAATTAACGCTAATTACTCTAAAAGAGTATTATGGACAGCTACTTGGCAAAATTTAAGCAAATCTCCAATGAAGTTTTTTCTCTTGAAGAAAAAAATTGGAACATTGTTTGACAGAACCATCCCCAAATTTGTCTTGGCCTGTAATAACTGGATTAAATGCATTGAAGCATAATTGTGGGAAAGAATAGAGGCTGTATTTGGGATCCTTCAAGTGTGTGCGTTTCACTTGCAGAAAAAGCCAAGACTGAATTCTGTTTCCAGCTGAGTGGAAAAGCCTTTTTTGGTGACTTTTATTCCTGGTTTGAGTGATGTGTGACATCAGCCCTGATAGCAAATGGCTTACTCTGAAGATACTGAGGAATTCAGCAATGCACAGATTATATTAGGGTTAATCAAAAGTTTTAAATTTTACAGTTAAACTTCCCAAACAGACATATGTAACTTTGGTGTTAGTCTAAACTCTTGGAGATTTGAAAATCTGTTTGAAATTCAGGACTATAAACCAAACTTGTAGGATGGGGATTATGTCTCTTACTTTCTTCTAGCTTTTGAAAAAATGCTGCAACTTCACACTTCTCACCTTGGAGATTGTGAAGCTGAATCTGTGCTGCTCACATTCCTCAAGGTGTTTGCATAAAAGTCAGGATAGGCACAGACAAAAAAAGATACAGGTGGCTGTGATCTGAAAAGAAACCAGTGTTTTGTTTAAATCACATCCTTTTGTAATGTCCATTAATGCAATGGCCATTTGTATTTTCTGCAGGTGCAATAGCTGCTTGATAGTTGTAAGGTAAAGGCTGTATCTAACTCCTGTCAGTGTCCTGGAGCCCAGCAGGACAAAGTTAAAATGTTCCTGTGTTGTTGGATTGCTGTCTTCTGTGCCTGCAGCCCCTACAGTGTGAGGCTCCAGAAGGGCTTTGTTAAGCCAAGGATGTAATTTAATTACATTACGTAGTAAATAATACTAAGCTTATCTCAGGGGTAAAATAAATTACCCAAAATGAGTCAGAAATGGGAATTTTAGTGTATTTTCTTGGCTTCTTGTAACCTTTTTAAAAAACCCCACTAGATTAGCTTGTCTCTCTGAAGGCTGTGCCTTGTTCTGCTCTTGCATGCACTCCTGCTATTTTCTTCTCTACTGATTTGCAGTTCTTGGATGATACTGAAGTTATTCCATTGCTTCTCCAATCTGTTGTTCTTCCCCAGATACTTAAAAGTGACTTTGTTGATGAGATTTTTGTGAAGAATACTGGTTCTGTGGGAACTGACACCTCAATTGGTATTTTGTACTAATCTGCTAGCTCTGGCAAGTTTCTGCAAAGATGCTCATCTTACAGATGTCCAGTTTGTAGCAGAAAATTTGGTCTTGAAGAACAATTCATAAGTTCTTTGTAAGTACGGATGAAATTGCAATCCGGGAACAAGGAGAAGAGTCCTGTGGGAAAAATAAATGCAATAAAATAGTCTAAAATGTTACAAGGGCCATGTAGAAAAAATTTAGCAAGGGCCTTATAGAAACAACTACCTTTGTTTTAAACTAAATAAATATCCTGCTCTCTGCCTCTCTAGTAATGCTAGAACTGCTTTTAGCTAAGTTTTTTTAAGGTCCTAAACACCTGTCTTCACTCTGTAAGAGATGCATTAAATAAAGACTTTAAGAGATGGAAGAAACTTCTCCCCAAATCACTGAGCAGCAAATATGTACACAAAACCTGAAGGAATGGTCTCTGGGATTCCATGAGGCCCTGCTTTGTCACTAGGGAGCCTTTGTTCCATATTTTTCCATTGTGTCACAATGGTTTCCAGTGCTCTATGAGGCTGCAACATGAAACAGTGGACATTTGCTTCAATGAGATTCCACAGTATTACAATGGTCTCTGGGTTCCATGAGACCCCTCTTTGTAACAATTGAGACTTGGTCCCATATCACTGAAGGGGTCACCAATTGTGACTGAAGGGGTATCAGGGACAGACAAAGGTGGGACAGACACTCCATCATCAGAAGGCATGAAAAGGCTCTTTATTATTAGAAATCCACAGTTCTTATAGAAAACAATGGTGGACCTAAGACCTGATTGGCATTTAGGAATCTTCTCTCACCTATTGGTCAAGAAAGGACAACTCCTTCTTGTAAACATCTTTGACAAACAGGGATTACCTGCCAGGTGCAGAGATTGAGATAATAATTGTTTTAATTCTTTCTCTGAGTTTTCTCATGGCTTCTCACAGCTTCCCAGGAAAATCCCGGGAGAGCTCTGTTCAGAGGATATGCGATTACCACATCTCACCCTGTCTACTGTAAAAAAAAAGAGCTGCACTTTCAAATCTTCTGCAGGGCCTTTTGCAGAAGGGAGAAAAAAACACAGCTCAAGAGGTTTATCAGTTGCCAATCAAAACCTCATTCAGAGGCTGATTTAGAATGGCCAAAGAGACTTTCAACATATGTGGTAATCACACATCCTCTGAACGGAGAGATACATAGCTGTGATCTGATTTAGGAGCCTGGAGACCCTCTCTCTGGTCAGGAGGTGCCCCACTGATTTTAGCGGCCTGACAGGATTGGGAACCTCACAGAACCAATCAGATCTCGAAGCAAAGCCAGAGCCACAATCAAAGAGGGGATAAAAATGGCCCCAGAGCTCTCGAGAAATTCGGAGCAATCCAGGGAAGGATCTCCGAAGCCGCAGTGCTTTTTCACTTGGAAAATTCTATGTTCATGAAGAGCCCATGTGGGAAAAAAAAACGTAAGTACCGCATGGTTGAGTGAAGAGTGGTTGAGCACGTGTGTGAGACATGATATTGTCACGAAGCGAGTGCAGACCCCAAGATCGCAGTTACACTCTCCTGCGAAAGAAGTGGTCAGTCGCAGAAGAAACTGACTCATTTCATGCATAATGCCTGAAACTCAGGGAGTTCAAGAGTTCGATCACGAAATAAGATCAAAAAGGAAGGGATGTTCTCAAGTGTTTGGGAGCTGGTAAACTTTTTGATCCAAGATTCAGGTAAGAGAGCTTGCTACCAGCTGAAAAGCTCACAGAACAGTTCTCTGTGAGGCTAAGTAAGCTGGTAAGTTTAAACAGACACTAAGCATAAAACCAGTACCGGATAAAGACATGGGATTCTTTCCAAGGATCCCAGCATCCCAGCAGAAACTTAAAGTAAGAAAAGGTCAGGAAAAGTCGTTTTCCAGAGAAATCGGACAGAAAAAGAGTAAGGCTCAGGGGAAAACCCAGGAAAAGCCTTCAAAGACACAAGGAAAAGTTCTTCCTGAAATTCCAAAAGATAGTCCGTTGAGATAAATGTTAGAACATTGGGAAGGCAACCCCAAGAAGGGGGAGAAATCAAAAGAGAAAATGGTTCATTTTTGCATTGAAAAATGGGGAGGTAGAGAAATCGAGAGGTACTTGGTCTGGCCTGTTTTTTGGCACATTCAAGAAGCAGACTCGCCAAACTTTATACGATCATGTGGCTGGTAAACACCCTCAAGATTTAGAAGAAATGGAATATGCCAGACAGTGAGAGAACACTAGCTCGGCGTTATTCCCGATAAGAACCTGCAGGGGTGCTGCAACTTGGGGCAAAGAATGGGTACCTTTGGATAGCCTCCTGCCTCCCTGTCTAATTCCTCTGCCCCAGCCCATGCAAGCCCAGGTCTCTGTGCCCACAGCGCGGGACCTTCTCAAGCTCAGGCACCTCTGGTGCCCGTACTGCCTCCAGAAGCCTCGCTCTCACAAGAGCAGGCTTCAGCTCCTCAGCTCCCACAGGAGCATTCCCAGCCTCCACCTCCACCAAAGACAGAAGAGAAGCAAACCCTCCCTATCGGGGGAACCAGTTCTCACCCAGTCCACCAGACACGATGAAGAATGAGGAAAGTAAATAATTATGATAGCAAAGATGAGGAAGAGAAATGCAACCTCTTCCCTTTAAGGTAAGTGCCGACTGCTCCAGGAATTATCAGCTTTGTAAACATGCTGTTTAATACTGGAGACGTGAGAGCTTTCAAGAAAGAAATGGGGAAACTGATGGATAATCCGTTAGAGGTAGCGGAAAGATTAGATGAATTTCTAGGAACCAGCATCTATATCTACAATGAAATGAGTGCCATGTTAAGGTCATTATTCAATAACGAGGAGAGAGAAATGATAAGACAAGCTTGATCCAAGATTAGGAATATAAGAACCTCCAGGGAGAATGAGGAGACCAGAGATGGCCTGACCAGAAACCATTGTGGAGAGCCCAGACAGAAGAAGGCATGTGACTGTGTTCACAGGGGTCTTGGGTTGAGGGAAGAGACGAGGATTTGACTCCATGTTTCGGAAGGCTTTATTTATTATTTTATGATATATATTACATTAAAACTATACTAAAAGAATAGAAGAAAGGATTTCATCAGAAGGCTAACTAAGAATAGAATAGGAAAGAATGATAACAAAGGCTTGTGTCTTGGACTCTCTGTCCAAGCCAGCTGGGTTGTTATTCGCCATTAATTAGAAACAACTAACATGGGCCAATCAAAGATCCAGCTGTTGCATTCCACAGCAGCAGATAATCAATGTTTACATTTTGTTCTTGAAGCCTTTCAGCTTCTCAGGAGGGAAAATCCTAAAGAAAGGATTTTTCATAAAAGATGTCTGCAACAAAGGCAGGCAGAAGATGATAAACCTCATAAATATGGTGATACAAGGTATACAGGAGGCTGTACCAAAAGGGCAAAATATGAGTAAAGTACTCAGAGAATGCCAGGGGAAGGATAAGACACTCACCAAATAGTTGGAAAAGCTGAGAAAAAGCCTTCGAATGTATTCAAGAACGCACCCTGAGTCCCCAGTTGGGGTAGTCCTGGTGAAAACGCAATTTGTAGTGAAATCATGGGAAGACATGAGGAAGAAATTAGAAAAAATAGAAGGCTGGCAGGATAAAGAATTACAGAATTTGCTTAGAGAAGTGCAAAAGGTTTACATGAAGAGGGACAAAGAAAAAGAGAAAATACAAGCAAAGGTGTTAGTAGCTGCAGTAAGGGAGGCACAAAACCAGAAACAAGTCCAGGAACCTGTAAAGCCAGCACAAAGCCGTCCACCACCGAGGAAACAGAACCCCTCCCAAAGTAAGTACTCAAGCAACTAGAGAAATATCCCAGAGTGCTTTTACTATAAACAGAAAGGTCACATTAAGAGAGATTGTAAGAAGAGAATGAAAGATAAAAGATCTTTCAGGAAGATGAGAAGTGTCAGGGGATTTTTAATTTGGGGTCCAGAACATCCAAGGAGCTCTTGATAAAGTTGAAAATAGGACCCCACAAACAAGAGTTAATATTCCTAGCAGATTCTGGAGCTGAGCGAAGCACTGTGCAGCCACCTGGATGCACTATAAATAAAGATACTATGGTGGTAATCAAGGTGAAAGGGGAACCTTTAGAAATAGACTTTTTGGAAATAGACTCTGAAAATAAGTTTTGCCTAGGAAACATGCTACTAGTTGAAGAAGCAGATTATAACTTGCTGAGGAGAAATTTAACGGTAGCACTGGAAATCAGCCTAGTGGTACAAAAATCCCAGCTCAGGGTGAGTTTATACCAACTAACCACCAAGGATGAAGGGAAAATAGACCCAAAGGTCTGGTATACCCAAGGGGAAGCTGGGAAACTAGACATAGAACCAATCCACATCAAAACTGAGAAGCCAGAAGCCCCCATTAAGATAAAGCAATATCCCATTCCCATGGAAGGGGAGGTTGAAACTGGTAATAGAAGAACTAGTAAAGAAAAGAACGTTAGAGCCTTGCATGTCCAGACATAATACTCCAATCTTAGCAGTGCAGAAAGCAGACGGTAGCTACAGACTAGTGCAAGATTTAAGGGCTGTAAACAAGAAGACCAAAATGTTGTTTTCCATGGTCTCGAATCCTTACACCTTGTTAAATAATGTCTCTCCTGAAGACACATGGTATAGTGTGATTGACTTGAAAGATGCCTTTTGGACTTGCCCCCTAGCCAAGATAGCAGAGATTATTTTGCCTTTCAATGGGAAGACCTGGAGACCAACCGAAAGCAGCAGTTCAGATGGACATCTTTGCCTCAGGGGTTCATAGACTCGCCAAATCTGTTGGGCCAGGCACTTGAACAAGTGCTGAGTCACTTTGTACTGTGGAAGGGACAAAATTGTTACAGTATGTAGATGACTTATTGATTGCTGGCCCTTGAACCAGTGGAAGGGGCAAAATTGTTACAGTATGTAGATGACTTATTGATTTCTGGCCTGAGGGAAGAAGACGTAAAGATGAGCACTAAAGCGTTATTAAATTTCTTATGAGACAAAGGGCTAAAAGTGTCAAAGTTGAAACTTCAGTTTACGGAGCCTGAAGTCAAATATTTAGGACATTAGTTAACTAACGGTAAAAAGAAGTTAGATCCTGAAAAGGTGGCAGGGATCATTGCCCTACCTACCTACCCCATGGACAAAAATAGAGGTAAGACAACTACTGAGACTTCTAAGGTATTGCAAGCAGTAGATTGAAGGGTATAGAGAAAAGGTAAAATTTCTGTATGAAAAACTCACCACCACCAAGTTAAAATGGACAAAACGAGATGAAGATAGATTTAAAGACTTAAAAGAAACACTCATGGCAGCACCAGTATTGAGCCTCCCCGACGTAAAAAGGCCATTCCAGTTGTTTGTAGATGTCAGCAGTCATACTGCTCACAGAGTATTAACGCAAGATTGAGCCAAGGCCAAGAAACCAGTAGGGTATGTATCTAAGCTTCTAGACCCTGTAGGCAGGGAGTGGCACACTTGTTTGCAAGCAGTTGTGGCAGTGGCATTATTAGTAGAAGAAGCTAAGCAAGTAACCTTTGGGGCCCTGTTGGTAGTTTACGCACCTCATAACATGCGAAGTATACTGCAACAAAAAGCAGACGAATGGCTTTAGGAAGAAAGAGAGCTTATTAAATATTAAGCCCCGAATGTTTCGGGGTGTGTCCTGCCTGGCTTCGTCTGGCCTCGCTGCTGGACCAAAGGCGGCAGCTGTGGCGTTTTTCACCCCAGAGATGCCTTTGGCTGGCTAGGTGCTGCAGCTGGGCGCTCAGAACAAGTCCAGGCAAAGTAGGAACTCAGTTTACCTTTGGTGGAAAAGATTCAGGCAACGGTGAAGAGGAAAGGAGCGGGTTCTGCTGTGTAGCTTAGATCCAGAGTTTATTGTAGCATGGTAGACTTCTGAATCTGGCAACAGCTCCAGACAGACAGACAGAGACAGAACCCGGCCGCATGGTCTCGTGTCCTTTTAAGCCCCGGGGACAGGGGGAGGGGAGGGACAGGTGAGGGCCAACCAGGTGTGAGCAGGGGAAGGGTCAGGGGATGTGGACGCTAGGACAAACCAATGAGCCCAGGCCTGGGGGGCATCTGCCAATCACATGATGCCTTGCTGGAAGGTGCCAGGCAAGAGGGCAAAAGGGGGAGGGGGAAAGGTTGGCATACTTGAAGGGGATGGGATAAGTGAGACAGGAAATGGTGACATGCTGCAACAAGAGCTAATCAACACTCAAGGACAGGGCCTAGTGCATGTAGAAGTAATAAAACAGATTTTAGAAGCCATCAAGAAGCCAGAAGAAATTTTGATTGTACACGTGAAAGGGCATCAAGCAAAGATACAGTTTTGAGTCCAAAGGAACAATTTAGCAGATAGAGACGCCAAGAACGCAGCTCTACTAAAACTAAGTACCCCAGAGGTCAAAGAAAATGAGGCCATGGAATACCCTCCACACCCTTCCCAGAAAGAAATCGAAGGATATGAGAAAATTAGAAGAAAGAAAGTGGAAATTACTGGACGGGAAGGAATTATTTTCTAAAGATTATACCAGGAAAATTCTAATAAGGTTACATCAACAAAGACACTGGGGGGCCCAGGTCCTTGTGGAACAATTTTTGAAGTTTTTCAGGTGTACAGGAGTTTATGAATTAGCTAAACAAGAAGTACAAGGGTGCCTGATCTGCCAGAAGGTTAACCAAGCCAGGGCATGGCAAGCAATATTGGGAAGCCTCCCCATAGCATACTGACCTTTGAAAGAATTCAAGTTGATTTCACCGAATTACCTAAGGTTGGGAGGTATAAATTCCTATTGGTAATAGTAGATAAACTGACACATTGGGTAGAGGCTTTCCCAAGTTCAAGGGCAACAGCTCAAATGATATCCAAGGTCCTTTTAGAAGAAATTGTACCCCTATATGGGGTAGTGAATTACATAGATTCAGATCAGAGAACACATTTTACCTCAAAAATCATTAAGCAATTAGTGGAGACTTTGGGCATCTGATGGGAATACCACACCCCGTGGCATCCTCAGAGCTTGGGACAGGTGAAAAGATGAATCAGATGTTAAAAGCCCAGTCATCAAAATTAGTATTAGAAACTCTGATGTCCTGGCTGAGGTGCCTCCTTCTAGCCTTACTTAACATCAGGACTATGCTACACTCTGAGACAAGGCTCTCACCCTTTGAAATGCTATATGGAATGCCTTATGAACATGGTATGCCGGTGAGACACCTCAGGTTAGAAGACAGTCAAATACAACCCTACTTAATAGCTATAAATAAGAATCTACAAGAACTGAGAAAGCAGAAGATAGTAATGCAGAGCACCCCTCTAGGGCTTGCTATACACTAAATACACGTGGGAGACAAAGTGCTTATAAAAGACTGGAAAGAAGTCACTCTCCTCTCACTGAGAAGGTCCGTTTCTTGTCCTTCTAACAACAGACAGAGTCATTCGAACAGCAGAGAAAGGCTGGACACACGTGTTTCAGGTGAAAAGGTTGAACATCGGGAAGAGATTCCTGAGTGGAAGATCACCTCTTCCCCTGGGGACTAAAAGATAAAACTACATCAACCAAGTAAATGACTGACGGAGATCGGATAAGTTGTATACTGCCTGGTTGTGAATGTTATCCGTTTGTGTACTTTAAATGTGAATACTGTCTGAAGTTTATGTTATACATTGCAGAAGGGGACATTGGCCTAAAGGTTTGTGTATCAAGTGTCTTGAAGATGAATTAAATCTGACTAACCGTATCTTAATTCTCGCTACTAATTTAGGTATACTAGAATTGGACTCCCAAGATTAGTATTACTTATATAAAAACAGAATAAGAAGAAAATTAAACTCTAAGGCTGACATCTTACAGATCGATCATCAGAAGTTAAACAAAGTACCCTCCAGCACGGATGCAGTCGAACTATCGAGGTGGGACGCCTTTAAGAGAAAGTATGCAGCTCAGTCCAGGAATAAGACCCCAGAAGAATACTCTTGCTGCTGAGAAGATGGTCTTCCTCGCTGCTACTGGCAACCCAGGGTCTGCAGGCAACGGCAGAGGAGTACACCTATGGAGAATCCTGATGGGTCTGAGTCTAGTCGTGTGCAGAACAACCAGTCTGCACACTGAAATCCCGTTTTGCACGAAAGGGCAGAACCATGTAGGCAAGTGTGGGTGATGCACTCAGGTTGTCCCAGAGGGACAAAGAAAGGCAAGAATCTCAGCATACCTAGCCCTGGAAGACTGCAACAATAACGAGTAAAGCAGGTACTGTACTCTAAACAGCACTCAATTTAAATTATGCAAATTAGGTGGAGAGCCAGTATGTTTTGATCTAAAAGTGAAACTTAAAGACGTGCAGTCAGAGACATCCAAACATAAAATGCACAAGAAAGACATGGGATGAATATCAGTTCCTATCTGTAACCAATGCAACGGACAGTGTGGGTCGGGGAAAAAATTAAATCAATTTTTGTAGCTTATTACCAGATTAACCAACTGTGTTACGATAATGCTCAACTAGAAATGTGTGTAATAGATAGAAAGACATATTGAGTTGAGAATAATTCAAAATATAAAAATAAGCTCTCCCTCAGTAACAAGCCTGTCATCCTGGGCCTCCTTGAGGGAAGTGACAGCAGGGTCTATTGGCAGTATGATAAGACTTTCTGTTTCTCAAAAAACAAGGAAGGGATAGATCCTGAAAGTAAAATAAAACAAGTAGCTCAGGAGTTGAAGAGACAGGAGTTGGAAATGAAGAGAAAGAAGGTAGAGCAAGAAAAACTAAAAACCTTAAGCGAACAATACAACCAACTCGAAAGGCAGCATGCTGACTGGAGATTGCCTGCCCCGAACCGAAATCTATTCATTGATCTTATCCAAGAAATTGCCACTAAGCAAAAACAAAATTGTGAATAGAATGACAAAATTTGTTGAGTTAAAAGCTCCGGAGCTAATCCTTACCAATCCTTGGAAGAATTAATGAGATATTAAAAAGAACCAGAAAATAGAAAGATTAAGTAGAAAGCCCCAAGTAGAATATATTAGATTTGTGGAAAGAAAGCATACAGTGAACTACCCCAAAATCAGAAAGGGTCCTGCACATTAGGAATGATTTGGCCTGTCTTCCTCACTCTCCCTAGAACTAAGAGCAGCTTGTTGGGGGCTCTCCTGTACGAAACTCTGAACAGGGAAAAGAAAACCTTGAAAAAGAAACTCCCTGCCATAGGCTGCAGCCAAACATGGGAAGAAGAAGAGTAGCCTGCCAAAAGAATAATAAAATATTATGGCCCTGCCACATGGGCCCAAGAGAGAAGATAAAAATATAGGACCTCGATTTTATCTACTGAACAGATTGATTAGGCTGCAAGCAGTTGCAAAATAGTATCAAATCACACCTCAGAAGCCCTTGAGCTATTGAGCCAACAGCATTCCCAAAAGCAAGCTTTCGTATACCAAAATAGAATAGCATTAGACTATTTGTTGGCCAAGGAAGGGGGAGTTTGTGGGAAACTTAATGAGTCTGAGTGTTGTATAGAAATTGACGACTATAGGGAAACCATCAGGGGTCTTGCAGCAGAAATCAAGAAGGTAGCTCATGTCACAGTTCAAAAGTGGAATTCTATCCTACAGACATCTTGGTAAGATCAACTATTCAAAGGAGCCTAGTAGAAAAAGATGGTATTCTTTATAATGTGTTCAGTAGTGGGAGATATATTCCTACCTTGCCTAATACAGTGTTTTGTCATGCTGATACACTCTGTGGTACAAGGCATGCAAATAGCAGTCGTGCCTGTAGACCCTGAGCATGCTTGTGAGAACAGTAAAGAATCTAAAGTAATGAATTTGGAAGAAAGAGAACAAGAAAGTAGAGCAGCAGAAGTTCTGGCTAAATTTGAAAAACAAATAAAAAGTGATAGAGTCATTTATAGAATATATCAAGAGGTACCGCAAAGAGAATAGGATGGAAACAGGGAATCTTGAAGAGTCTCAGAGAACAAGAATTTCATTATTTTCCTGTCTTACAGCAGCTGATCTGGGAGCAAAGACTGAAAAATGGTCATAACTTGTCTCCATCTAAAGAAATTCTTGTGCTTAATGATAACAAAAGAATATAGTCTAAAAGCTGGCTGGGATTACCTACAGTGTAGGATTAAAATTTATGGAGAAAGAAAGAAGGATGGCAAGGAACTACCATGAGGAAGGAATGAGGGAAGAGAAATTAAAGTATATTAGTCTGAATAAGTCCCTCTTCTCCTTGTAGAGAATTCTTAGAGGTTAAAGGTAATTTTAGCAAAGATATAGATAGTAGAAAGTATAGAAATTGTAGCAAGAAGCATGAATTAATGTGTTTATATAAAAGGGGAGGGATTATAATATGTGATGTAAGGTAATTCATGCCTGTGTGAAAAATGCATAAAATAAAAATTGTAAAATAAATCATACATGTAATAAAAATCCAAAGAGCCTAAGACCATGGAGAGTCCAGAGACAGATTACCACATAGAAGTTGCGAAGCTCCAGGTGGCAGCAGGGAAGAATGCCTTGTTAGCAAGCAAAAAGACGTGGCCAGTGCAGAGATGGGCTTCTCCCAGAACCATCCAGGAACATCCAAAAGCGATCAACACTTGACAAGTATCATCAATCAAGATAACCAAAGTCGTCAAGAATCTGAATACCCGACTTCCCATGACATGATCAACACCCGCCACCTCCCAAGAAACAGCATTGTCCAGCCCTGTACAGTGAAAAGAAATTTCATGTATATGCAGGGTGACAAAAAGAATGGAGGCACCTCTGCCTCAGGCAGAAAAAACTGTAAAAAACCAGCCCCACCAGTGATGGCATTTGTGAATGGAGGGAAGTCTGATGCGATAGAAGTTGGATCTAGGTTCACCCAGCGCCAATCCTGGGCTCAATGCTATTATAAATGATCAATCAAAACCCAAATTATCAAAAAATGCAAAAAGATTTATTTATCTTTTTCTGCGACCAAAATACGGTCCTCAAAACCACCACAGCCAAAGAGAAAGTGTCGAGCCCAGGATCAGCGCTGGATGAACCTGGATCTGACCTCTATCACATCGAATCCTCCGCCCCATTCACGAGAGTCACTTCTAGCGGGGATGTTTTATACAGTTTATTGTGCCTGAGGCAAAGGAGTGCCAGTTTCTCTTGTAACTCTTCACATTCATAGTTGGTTCTTTCACTGTGCAGAGCAGGACAAAGGC
Source organism: Agelaius tricolor (assembly GCF_023055355.1). NCBI lineage: Eukaryota > Metazoa > Chordata > Aves > Passeriformes > Icteridae > Agelaius > Agelaius tricolor. The sequence goes on from NW_027269295.1 coordinate 6,390,417, forward strand.
CATCTCCTGGTTGATAGCCAGCATTGATTGAATTCCGGGAAGTCGCATATTCACATGTATCTTTCTGGCAAGTTGGCTATCTTGATCGATGTTATCCACAGGGCGATAATCGCTCTTAGGTGGTTTCCGATGGCTCGGGATAACGGTGATCATCGCGCTGCGTGCGTCTATTCTTGGGCTAAATGCCAATCGTTATCTGGCCGACTCCAGGAATTTCGGAGTTTGAATAGACATCCGCCTCTTGGGCTGCTTGGGGTCAGACACTTGTTTGGATTTCATAATCTTTATAAAATACATTCTTTTATAGCATGAATTATTTCTAACATATATTACAACGCTGTCTCTTTGCCTGTTGTCACAGACATCTTTTCATTAAACATCCTTTCTTAGGATTTTTTCCTTCTGAGAAACTGAGAGGCCTCAGAAACAAAATGTAAACAATGGTTATCTGCTGCTGTGGAATGCAACAGGTGGATCCATGATTGGTCTCATGTGGATGTTTGGAATTAATGGCCAATCACAGCACAGCTGGCTCTCTCTGTCCGAGCCACAGACCTTTGTCATTCATTCCTTTCTATTCTTAGCTTAGCTAGTCCTCTGAGATGAAACCTTTTCTTCTATTCTTTTAGTGTAGTTTTAATGTAATATATATCATAAGATAATAAATCAAGCCTTCTGTAACATGGAGTCAGATCTACGTCTCTTCCCTCATCCTAAGACCCCTGTGACCACCGTCACAGCCTGTGGCTATTGAAGACATATTTTCGGTTGCAAAAATAGACTCTTTTGCTATTATTATTAATTTGGCTTTCTCGTTGATTATTTATAACACAATTCAGAGATTTAAGAAAACCTCAGTTATTGTTTGCTACCTGCAGTCACCACAGGGGATGTGACCACATCCTCACTAGTCATCACCTAGAGACGCATTTCTAAAGCCCTTCGAGGCAAGACCCCAGGGAACAGAAAAGTGACAAAGCCAACATGTTTTTCACTTCTGGGAACTGTGTCCCGATTGACTGTGGCGGACCATCCCATTCCATTTCCACTGGCTCTGGCTCTCCCTACATCACTAGCTGTGGCAGGGGTGCCTTTGCACTCACTGGCATTTCCAGCATTCCCTGCCCCGCAGGGACTGGTGGGCTCTCCCCTGCCGCAGGCCGCCCTGCTGTGGCTGCCAGTGGCACCCACCCCTGCTCTGGACAGAACAGCCGTGTTCCTTTGTTTCAACTGGCCCCAAGCCAACCACCGCCACTACTGCCCCCAGCTTTGCAACTTGTTGGCTGCAAGAAACTGCCGGAGTGCCTTTGCTGAACTCGGTTCCGCTCCACTCAGCTGCAGCAGTGTTTCCTGCTTTGCACATTGCTTGGCTGCGCCTGCCGGCACCATTAGCAGTGGCAGAGACACCACCAGCGCCGCCCCCCCCCAGGACCGAGAGAAACTGCTGCAGCACTTTTTCATGCTCCTCTGGCTGTGGCTGCGCTGGCAGCTGGCCCTCGTGTGCCACCACCCAGTTTGTATAGACTGGCCGCACACCATGAAGTGTGGGGGGACCCCCTGCAATCCACGGCGGCTGCTACTGCCGTGATGGCATAAGTTGCTCTCACCACTCCACGAGCTGCCCTTGCAGTGGCTTTGCTCTGTGCCTTACTGCCTGCAGTGGCTTTGCTCTATGATTTGCCACCTGCTTCAGAGCCTACATCAACCCAGCCTCCCCTCTGCCTTCTTCAGACTGTCCGAAGCCGTGCTCTTCTGAAATGGGGTCTGGGAGAGCGAAAGGAAGCACCAGCCTGTTCCACAGTGGCGGCACCACTTGACAGCTCACTGCTGGTGCTGCCAAGCTGAGAATTCAGAAACTCAGTGACTTTCAAGAGAACAACATTTTTCTGAGACCAACACTCTCTTAGACGAGACCTTCCCTTACTCCATAGGGTTCCCACTGGGCTCATAGGGCCTCACCCTCCTGCTCACGTCTGCAGGGCAGGAGGGGTGGTGTCAGAGAATGCTGCCACTAGTCTCATGCCCAGGGGGTATAAGAGTAAGGCCACAAATCAGAGAGCTGGGCAACAGTCAATTGTATCATGGGGGAGGGTGGCACAGGAGAGAGCGAAGATCACTTGCTTATCCTGGCAGGTGTGGGCTGTGCCAAAAACCCCAAATATTGGGTAGACCTTCATATTCTGGGGAAAACCTCTCCTTTCCATTTTCCAACATGGACCAGCGGTCCTGGATTGAGTAGGGGGAGGAGGAAGAAATGTTCTGTCAGGGAGTCAGTCCCTTCAGACACTCCTGCAATCCTCCCTCTCTGTTTCGGCATGAAGGGTTAGGGGAAAACAACAGACCAAATATATCTGAGCTCAATGGAGAAATTGCTGCAGCCCACCATAGTCAGGGCTGGGGCCCCTACCCCTGGCCTCTAGCTTCTTGGGACACTGTCATCTGAGAGAAAAAAAAAAAAAAGCATTGTCTTCATAGACATCTCAGAGCACTGGAAAGTCACAAAGCCTGGTTGTATTAAAGGCTGTTGCCATGGCTTTCCAGTATTTTTCTCAAGTGTCTCTGAATTTGGTCAATTCTGCTTATGCAGCAGACACACTCAATTGTTTTGAAAACTTTGGGATGCAATTCAGACCTGAGTTCATTTATATCGCTCGAGTCGTTCATTCAGGACATGACTGCATAGGCCAAAAGCTTTGCATGATTCTTCTATCAAAGCGCACGCACTCTGCAAAAAGCAATTTCAGTGAATGCCAACCAAAGCTTGACCTGCTGCACCTTACTGGCTGGGATAAATCCCAGAGGTCTAGAGGCTTTGCAGCTGTGGCAAACAAATGTTACTCATCTTGCCAAATTTGGCTGATTTGAGTACGTGCATGTGTTTATCAATACCTTCTTTTCTGCCATGTGGGCATCTACTCACTCTGGGAAATGAGTTTTGACAAGTTGGATTGCCAGTCCTTTGACAGACAGAGAATGGTTTGTTACTTATATTAGAAGTAGTAACTGATTTCTTGGAATTAAAAGTTATCTCTTGCACAAAAGCCAACAAGACTGAGTACTTACAAAAAAGATGAGATTGCAGAAAATCTTTAGCAGGTGTGGCCAAACAACTGGCAAAGCAGGAAACACTGCTGCAACCAAGTGAAGTGGAACTGAGTTCAGCAAAGGCACTCCGGCGGTTTCTTGCAGCCAACAAGTTGCAAAGCTGGGGGCAGTAGTGGCGGTGGTTGGCTTGGGGCCAGTTGAAACAAAGGAACACGGCTGTTCTGTCCAGAGCAGGGGTGGTGCACCGCCGGCAGCCACAGCAGGGCGGCCTGCGGCAGGGGAGAGCCCACCAGTCCCTGCGGGGCAGGGAATGCTGGAAATGCCAGTGAGTGCAAAGGCACCCCTGCCACAGCTAGTGATGTAGGGAGAGCCAGAGCCAGTGGAAATGGAATGGGATGGTCCGCCACAGTCAATCGGGACACAGTTCCCAGAGCCATCGCAGGCGAAAAACTTGTTGGCTTTGTTTTCTGTTCCCCAGGGTCTTGCCTCGAAGGGCTTTAGAAATGCGTCTCTAGGTGATAACTAGTGTGGATGCGATCGCATTCTCCCTGAAAACTGCCTCCAATAAACAATTGCCTAGCTCTTCCCAAGTCCCTGGATTAAATGCAGCGCCTACATCCACTGCGAAGATGTGATTTTTGACCCAAAATAAAAGATTGCAAAGTGCTTGCTCAGAGACAGCAAGTCTCAGAGGAGTCATCAGATTCCTCTACACAGAAACAATCATTTGTTCATCTGTGGAGAGTTGGTTCTCCATTTTTAAGGAAAACCCAGTCTGTTCCCATTCCAGCTCTTAGACTAGATGATCTCTGCAGTCCCAAAGGGACAAGTCGTCTCCCAGAAGATGTGGAGATAGATCACAGTTACCTCTCTAGGAGGGCAGAAGGTGTCCAATCTGTCTTGCAGGGAATGCTAGAGGTCAGCCTGAGTTCCTCTGATGGAGAGATCCAGATGGTCTCCAGTTTGTGCCAGACACATGGCTGGGGTCAGTAATAGTCACCCCAGTCTGTCTGTACCCTCAAAGGAGTCGGCAATGTCAGGCTGATGTTCAGACTCCCTTCAGAGGAGTCATGAAAAAACCAAGGCAGAGTGTTCACCCACACGAGGGGTCACCAATTATTACTGAAGGGGTGTCAGGGACAGACAAAGGTGGGACAGAGACTCCATCATTAGAAGGCATGAAAAGGCTCTTTATTATTAGAAATCCACAGTTCTTATAGAAAACAATGGTGGACCTAAGACCTGATTGGCATTTAGGAATCTTCTCTCACCTATTGGTCAAGAAGGGACAACTCCTTCTTGTAAACATCTTTGACAAACAGGGATTACCTGCCAGGTGCAGAGATTGAGATAATAATTGTTTTAATTCTTTCTCTGAGCTTTCTCATGGCTTCTTACAGCTTCCCAGGAAAATCCTGGGAGAGCTTATATGTCTCTCTGTTCAGAGGATATGTGATTACCACAGTACCATGAGATCTGTGTCACAATGATCTCCTGGCTTGCATGAAGCCCCACTGTGTTTGCAATTGACAGTTGGTTCCCCAAGATTCCATGGAGTCACTGTGCTCTCCTGTGATTCATGAGGCTGTGCAGTGTCACAATGGACACTTGCTTCCTTGAAGACTGAATATGTCCCAGTGACACCAGGTTTCCATGAGGCCGCACTTTGTCACAATGGGGCCTTGGTTCTATGAGAATCCATTGCCCCACAGTGGTCTCCTGGGTGCCATGAGGCCTTTCTTTGTCACAGTGGAACCTTGCTTGCAGAAGCCTTGGCAATGTCCCAATGGCATACGGTTTCCATGAGACTCTGCTGTGTCACAACTGACCCTTTGTTCCATGAGATTCCATTGTGACACAGTGCTCTCCTACGTCCAATGAGGCCTTGCTCACAATGGCGCCCTGTTTCTACTAGGCCTGGCAATGTTTCTGTGGCCCTTTTGTTCCCTGTGGACCCTTTCTGTCAGAATTTACTCTTGTTTCATGAGATTCCATGTTTCCATGAGGCGCTGTGTCACAATGGACACTGGATTGCACAAGAGCTGGCAATGTCCCAGTGACATCTGTGCCCCATGAGGTCCCATTTGGTCAAAGTAGAGCCTTGGTTCCATGAGATTTCATGTTGTCACAATGGTCTGTTGAGTTCCACAAGGCTGGGCCGTGTCCCAACAGACACTGAGTTCCACCGGCTGACACCTAGGCAACAAGATAATTCTTGAGCTATTAAAAAAGGTGTAGCTATGCAGAAAGAAGGAGTTACTTTGCAACAGTATGTGAATGAATCATTTTCTAAAATCAGCAAATTTAGCAGAACAAGCTAACTGCAGAAAGCTAACCACTGGCTATTTCAGCAATCTTATAGAGCCTGCATAGGAAGCAGGGGTGAAACGACCAGCAGGAGGCTGATGACCACCTCCTGCAGAAACCACACATGTGCTACAAGGACATATGTGATCAGAAAATATGTTGCAATATAACATTGCAATATGAAGGTTAGGAACATATAATGTGCACATTAAGTTTAAAAAGTATAAAAACAAGTACTCTGCAAAGAATGGATGAGTGAGCTTAGGGTGGACCTATCCCCCTCACTCCCAGTATCAAATAAACAAATACCTGCTCTACAGGCCCTATGGAGTACTCCATAGGCCCTATGGAGTTTTTTTGCTTAGTTTTTAGGCATCCATCTGGGTGGGGGAAATTTGAGGGGACTCCTCCATAGCCCCAGCCCTGCTTCTTGTCCTGGCTGGGCATGCAGTTGCTGGGACACAGGCGTGTCCTGATGCCTCCTCCCTGCCCCACCTCTCCCCCCTCCAGACAAAATTTGGGGCACTTTGTAGCCATTTTGCAAGTGGTGTTAGGCCAGTTCAGAGAGGGCAAAGGGACCATTTGTGGGGGCTTTCTAGGGTATCCCTATGTTCACTCCTGCCCCAAATCTCCCCCCTCCTCTGACTCTTCCTGCCCCTCCCATGCTGGTCCCTTCTGTGCCCCCACCAAACCCCCTGTGGAGGATGAGAGTCTCCTGTGCAGGAGGTTTTACAGTGACTTCTCTGAGCTAGAGAGAAGTTTGATAAGAGGATCCATGCTTGATAAGAGGATCCATGTTTACCCCTGAAAGAATTTCCTACCAAGGAAGTTGACATAGAAACCAAGAAAGAGAGAAGGATAAATAAGAGAAATCTGCAACTCTTTATTCCAATAAGCACTTTCTTTGTCTCTTCTGACCAAGGAGTAAAGTGTAAACTTATGAGCTTTGTAAGAATGTATAAAAAGCATGCATGCATGCTAAAATAAAAACAGGTTTAAAGCCTTCTGAAAATGGAGTGTTGCTTTGTATTGTGACCATCTCAACTACAACAATTGGTGACTGCCAAGGTGATGGGGCGGGGGGCAGCCAAGAAGGGCTGCCAGCAGTGGGGAGAGCTGTGGCAGTTGGGCTGTGGGACTGTGGGTGAGGTGCACCCTGAGACAGGCCCCCAGTGCAGCGTTTGAGAGGCAGCAGGGAGATGCTGCCAGTCCAGACGAGATTGATTTTGACACCTGGAATGAAGGTGAGCCACTGGGGACAGCAGGGAGCTCCAGTGAAACATAAAGCAGAGTGGAGAGCTGCTGTAGGTCTGGACCAAACTTTGACACCTGTAATAAAGGTGAGCCACTGGGTGTGGGAGGATAGAATTTAAGAGAATTGTGAAGAAGGCAATCTCACCCCTGAGGAGTTGCAGCTGTACTAATCACCAAAGATTAGGAACAGGCCTGCCCTTAATAGGCCACAGCTGTGTCCAATAAGAAGACATGTGCTACAAAAGAGTTGGAGTTTGTTGGCTATGCTCTGAAGAAGTAGGAGTCAGTGCTGTGAGGAGATGCGCATGCGAAATCACCAAGAAGGTATGGAACTTTTGCAATAAGATGACAACAGTTGGTGAGCCTGATGTGATCCCATGGTGATTTGGGTAGAGAACTGTAGAGAGAGCAGTAAGGAGGTAATCCTGTGGTGGTTTGGGAAAAAGGACTTAAATATTAAGTGATGTGATCCCAAGGTGATTCAGGAAGATGACTGGAACCTAAGAGAAGTAAGATGGTGGAGTCAGGCAGAACAAAAGCCTGAGAGCCTAAAAATCCAGATGAGTTACAGCCAGGTAGACCTGGGAGCCTAGAAGTCTGGACAATGTATGAGACACCACCCGCAAGAAGAAGAGTGCTGGATATGAGGCGGGGACACTACACACTTTGCTTATTTGGTGCATTGGAGCAAGCCCCGTGCCCCCTGCCAAGGTACGGCCGCAGTCCAGAGGGGACCCAGGACGGTGCCCGGTTCCCCCCTGATTGGCAGTGTGTGCAGCAGGACCCAGGAGTGGCATCATAGAAGTGGCAAATGGCATGGCCACAGCAGTAGCCGGTGCCTCAGCACTAGCATGGCCCCTGAGGAGTACAGGGGGAGGTTTAAGTTGCTGCTACATGAGCACTGGAACAAAAGCAACATGAAGCTCTGAGAGGCCGAGTCAGAGCTGCCCAGACAACATGTAAGAGAAGCCTTCTAAACTGTATAGTGGCCATCTCCACAGTAACCCGATGTGATTCGGGATTGGGCTGTATGGTGAGATGGAGCCCACTGTAGCACTGAGAGCAGCAGGGGATGCTGCCTGGTCCGGACCTACAGATTTCAACACCTGGAGTACAGGTGAGCCGCTGGGGACACAATGGGAAATAACTTATCAAGTGAAGAACAGATTGTTTCATCTATATGGAAAACAGACCAGGGCAAGAGAGGCTTGCAGTGGCCAACTAATACAACAAAGAACTGTAAAAGGAAGAAGAGAATTATTAAAACAGCAGTTGGAGCTGGGGACACAGTAGTTCTATCATTCCATATGGTGTATTCGTTTGCTGATGAAACATGTGCATTTTTGTTTGTGAATTGCAACTATTAATCTTTGATTAGGCTTAAATGTAAAAGTTTATATTCCATAAGCATAAGCACACTCGACAGTTACTGGATCAATAACTATTACTGGATCTATAGCTATTGATAAAAATTATGTAACTGTTGATTTGTTACTAGCTTAACATATAGCCTTTAACTTATTCTTGTGAGTCACCTTATAAAGTTGTACAGCTATTGATATTGTCAATATTCTAGAAGTGTAAGTATAGGAGTTTCTGATAATATGTAATGTAAGTTTGGGTAATGAATCAAGGTCAACACACAGACACATTCCAAAGTTAAATGGAAATTACACAAAATACGTTTGTACTGGGTTTAGTGTCTTTTGCAAAGGGTCCTGCAAAAGATAGTAAACACAACATTAGTTTATGAAAAGCCTTAGGTTGATGTTCTAGACTGTGAAAAGCAAAACTAAATCAGAACTTAGAAATTTATGTTCTTGCTGTGATGTGTTGCCTGAACACTTGTATACTATTAGTCTTAACTGAGATATGTGAATATGTTATAATATCAGTTTACTCAAACATATAGCGATGCTGCAACTTTGTAATTAAAAGAAAAGGGGGAATTGTGGGAGGATAGAATGTAAGAGAATAGTGCAGAAGGCAATCTCACCCCTGAGGAGTTGCAGTTGCACTAATCACCAAAGATTAGGAACAGGCCTGCCCTTAATAGGCCACAGCTGTGTCCAATAAGAAGACATGTGCTACAAAAGAGTTGGAGTTTGTTGGCTATGCTCTGAAGGAGTCAGTGCTGTGAGGAGATGCGCATGCGAAATCACCAAGAAGGTATGGAACTTTTGCAATAAGATGACAACAACTGGAGAACATAATGGAGCGTCGGTTAATAAGGAAAGAGAAACTGGTTTAGAGTTTTGCTGAAGAAGGATTTTCAAGCATTTAATTATGCCCTTTGTGATGTGTTTTTGTGGAAAAACCATAGGACTTTGAAACTGATGCCAGTACTGCCCTTAAGTGTCAGAGGATGGAAGACAGAACAAGAAATGGGAGTTGATGTGGAACAGCAGAAAGATGGGATTCAGCTTGAGAATGTGTTTATCCCTGAGGAGTCTTCTGGAGTTGCTTTTGCGGGGATTTCTCCAGGGTCTGTTATCGTGGGAGACAGGCTGGTTGTGCACCTCCATGTGTCTCTGAATGACTGTGCTAAGCCTGTGTGCCTTTCTTTGGCACAGCAATTAATCGAACTGAATGCTAAGTTAAAATATGTTACTTCTGCTGAAATGCATTCACAGAAGAGACAAATTGAAGAACAAGCCAAGCTGCTTGTCCCAAGACTCCCACCCCCCCCACCTACGAGTCATCTGTCTCCCCACTCCTTTCTGAACTAAACAGAGGAATGGATTAACTAACTCTGTATTTTTCATTGCCTGAAAGGCCGGCAATAGTATCTCCTGGAGGAGCCTCTGCCCTTCCCCCTCCCCACCCTGCGCCAAGGGCTGCTGGCACCCAGGACAGGGTGCTGCAGGTGTGGGGGAGGGAAGGACTGTTCAGGACCCCCCTCAAACACCCTGGGATCCCCCTTGCCCTTGCTGCCCTTTTGGAGGCTGTGCAAGGGAGGGGCAGGAGCTGTGCCCAGAAGATGGGTTCTGTGGCTGGTGCAGTTAGAGGAACTCCATGGGGGCAGGGCTGGAGCTGTCCTGTGCCATTTCCCTACCCCCTTCGGCTGATGGCTGTCTTAGGCCCCTTTCAGGACCTACAAAACTGTTGGGAGATGCTCAGAGCTCTGTTTTGCCGCTCCACCTAGAGGAACCTGGACCCCTCCCTCACTGAGGCCCTGATGTGGCCCTATGGCACCCTGGGGCAAATGATTTGAGGGTACATAAATATTTAACAATGAAATGCTTAGTTTAAAAACCTATATCATCAGTGTGTGTGCTGTATTGTATTTGATATCTGTATATTATTTAAGGTATTAATGTACATCTAGGTATTATTGATTCTGATTGTGTGGGACAAATTTATGCTCTGGTATCTATTAGTAAACCCCCTGTTACTATGTAAAAAGCAGTCTGTATTGTTCAGCTTGTTCTTTTTGTGAGTTATGTTCCAATTGAAGTGAATTATAGTTGTGGTACAGGAGGTCTTGGATCTACAGGACCACCTCATGTATTTTGGACTCAAAAAGTGACAGATCAATGCCCAGAAAATTAATGTATCATTACAGCCAAGGGACATCATGCAGAGACCATAATAATAACATTTGATTAACATGGGAGCAGATGTAACTATAATTTCACAACTTCTTTGGCCTCAATTATGGTTCCTCACTCAAGCAACTTTTAGAGTTGTTGGTGTGAAAAACATGTTCAATCTCCTGTGAAAATTTAAACAGAAACAGTTTAATAAAGGACAATAGGAGACAAAGACAGTAAAGCAAAGATTATTCCTGGGTGCATCTTGGCACTCAGCCAAGAGCACACCTTCACCTTCGGGGATACCCCTTAAATGCCTTTTCCATTACATCAGCCTGCTGCATAATTATAGACCCTTACGCATATCCATAAACTAGTTAACATTTTCCAGGATCTATTATATGTGGCACCTCCTTGGGTCTGCCTTTTTAGAGCATGCGTGTTTCTTGGCTATGGTTTTGGCTCCTTCTCCTTATCACTTCCAGTTTGGGCCTTGGTCCGTATTTTCTTCAGATGGCAGATGCTGATAGTTGGCATATCAATAGCAGCGTCCACATTACGTGTCCACGAGATAGTATCCTGACCACAGAGACCATTCACTCATAACTATCAGCTACCACTACATTTATGTCTAAGTTTTTGTTAATAGCAGAAATAAAAGCAAAGGTATTGTAACATCATAAATATAACATTCATCGTAGTAGTTGAGAAAAGCCAACAACATAATATGTATTTATAACAGTATGGGGAGCGGGTGAACAGGGCAACACAGGCTACACCCCTGCCTGTGGAGTGGCCAAGGTGGGGCAGCTCTGAGGTTTTTGGGGTGTCCCCAAAAATGGCTGCCATGGGTGTCCCAAACAGAGAAATCCAGTTAAGCACAACTGGTCTGGGCCCCTCAGACAGGCTCCAGGGCCGCAGGCAATCTTAGCAAGCTGAGCTCTTAAGTGAGATCAGCTCATTACTGATTTCAGCTCTTGGCTTGCTAACTGCCTTTGGCGGATGCAGGCAGAGAGAGGAGAAGCTCTGTATGAGGTTCCACAGAGATATCTTTATTGGTATCTTCTGCAAAGGGTCTCAGTGACAGCTCTTGTGCTGAGCTGGGCAGAGGAGGTTGTTTATATAGGGTTTAGGAGTTTTGGAAATCATTCAATAGTAAGGGTAGAGGCGAAAGTGACCTATTGTCTTAGAGAGAGATAACAAGGGTCGGAAGGCAGAAGAGGGGCTTCTTAGGTCCAGTCATCATGACTAGGCATTTCCTATCTTAGGCTGCTGAGTGCCAGAGAGGCCTTGCAGGCCCTGTGCTTGCTACACTGCAGGAGCCTGAGGAGCAGAGAGGGAGGTGCTGTGGGTATTAAACAAAGGGCTGGAATTAGGCAAAGTGAGGGGACACTCTGTGGGGAATGTAGCGTGTGGAGAGCTTTGTGGACAGTTGGCTAGCTGAGAAAGGTCACGTAGACATGATACCGCTGGTTAAGATAGAAGGAGGCAAGTCTAGGAGTCAGCAGTCAGTGTCCAATCACTGACAAGGGCATTGTGTCCTTGCTGCAACAACAGGATGGAGGAGAGGATCTTTTGCCAGAAATATGAGGATAGTTTCAGCAGAATAACCACAAGAATGTAGAAGTAGTAACAAAATAACCATAAGAGTATAGAAGTAGGTGTGGTTGACCGATAAGTAATTGACCAATAATGAGCTCAGCTTTGCAATATGTATAAGCTTCATTAAGACCAATATAAATATGTGTGAACTATCAATAAACTTTGAGACTTGCTGATCACACATATTGTGTGCCGCATTTCTTCCGCCGATCCGACAGTAGGGAATTCCAGACTGTGAGCGACAGTGCCTGGGAGGCACTGCTGGCTCTGGCAGGGCGCCTGGTAAAGTTGGAACCATGTAGTCCCTGACCTGAATGGTTTGGCTTGGAAGGAACCTTAAAAGCACATCTCATTCTACCCCACTACCATGGGCAAGGACACCTTTCACTATACCAGTCTGCTCCAAGGTCCAGCCAACCTGGCCTTGGACACTGCCAGGGATGGGGCAGCCACAGCGTCTCTGGGCAACCTGTACCAGTGCCTCTCCATTCTCGCAGGAAAGCAATCCTGCTTACTATCCCACCTAAATTTTTTTCCTTTCTAACAAGGTCTATTTGAAACACCTTGCTACCTTGTTACTTGTTACTGTTGTTACATTTTTACTTTACTTGTGTTCTGTCCAAAAAAACCCCCAAACCTCGAAACAATCAAAAGAACACCAACACATGTCCTTTTTCCCCCCTCCCTCCCAGTGATGTGGTATAAATGAAAACGATGTGAAGAAGCTGTGAAAAATTGGATTTCACATTGTGGAGACCTCTAACTTATGCACCAGAAAAAGAGCTGCTGTCGATTTGACATGGTAGAGATTGCATCTTAAGCACCAGAAAAGCAGCTGCTAAACATTAATTGCATCAGCAAAGCCAAAGCTGACAAAATCCTGGTAAAGATGTCCTGAAACCTTAACCCAAGATATTCCACAAATTTATTTCCATCAGGTTAAAGAGTGCTGGTGGATTTGGAAGTTCTCCAAAGGGCACTAAAGATGATTAAATGTGTGAGATGACTTTTGATGTGAAGGGGCAAAATGCACCAGGACTGAACTAAAAAGGTGGGGAACAGTATTTTCATAAAACACACAAAAGAGATGTTTGAACTTTTTCTTGGAGCAGAATTTCAGTTTTTGTTAGAGGTACCAACTAGTGCAAAGTCTATAACTTAAAATGGGCATAGAATGATACAGGTACTTCTCTGCAAGACAGGAAATATTAATTACTGGGGAGTTAACAAATAGCTTGAACTCTTCTGGCACTGCTCATTTGGGTTTTCCCTTAGACTAAGGCAGCCATACTGGTTCCCATGGGTTTTACCACAGCCACAGAATTGCAGCAGTGAAGGTCGGAGATCATCCAGATCACCACTGGCTTCAAAGAACTAGATAAACTGCTCCAGGGTCATAATTTTATTATTTGTCTTTCCTGCTTAACCTCAGTTATTGGGGTGGGTTTTTCCAATGAATGTGATCCTTGCACAAAACCACATAAGACCAGTTCTGGTTGAATAAAAGACCTCTGGGGTTGCTCTTACATAAGTGCTTTTATTTTAAAAGGTGCATAAATAGTCTTTAATGACCTTTCGGTCATGATGCAAGACCCAGAGCTGTCCATTCATGAATGTTTCTGGGTTATTTAAGTCTGTGACGTGTTTAGGGAAAACAAAACTAGGTATCATGAGCTCCTTGATCCTCTGGTAATCCAAATATGAAAAGTAATATCAGCTCTTCAGAATCTTCCAAAACACACCTGAACTTCTTATCCCCAACATGAACAAACCTCAGGATGACAACCAGTTTTCCTAATTAGTTTCTTATCTTTAACCCAAATTAGGTATTTAACTGAGTCTCTATAAATGTAATACTTTATCTGTGATCTGTTGTATTGCACTAAATAGTTTATTTTAGTAGTTGTTCTGCACTGGGTAATGGGAATTTTGTACTGAGTGTGGAATGTCATGTAGATTATTCCCCCTTCCTCATCACATGGTTTCTCCCCATGCACTCCTTTCTACACACCTGGTGGTCTGCCCCATGGATACCCCTCCCCTCGCCCCTCCCCAATGGCATCCCATTGGCCACGGTCCTCTTTCCCCACCCCCTTTCCCCTGGGGGATAAAACCCCACTGCAGGTAAAGGTTCGGTCTCTTTTGCCACCTGGGTGGTTGCTGTGGCCAGCAGTGTCCCATCACAAGCCAATAAACAGGATACTCTTCCCCACGTGGTGGAAAAGTGCTCCTCGTCTTTTATCTTCAGTCCATGCAGGTCCGTGTGGGCTTGGGTTCCAGGTGGCCAGATTGGACCCATACAAAGCCCAGAGAACTACGGATTACTGCAGTGATCTGTTTGTAATATGTGACCTTTTAATTTTTATTCTTCATCATTATTTTCTTCATCATCATTTTCTTCAATTTTTATTCTTCATCATCATTTTCTTTTCAGGAGGAATAGAAACAGGGTCTATAACAGAGTGATTTGGGAAATTCCATCTAGGGAAGATGCAGCCGTGCCACAGTCTGGCAGTCATCTGTCAGGTAAGTGATTCACCTCATTGAAATCCAATATTCAGACACCACAGCCGTGGGATATTTGCTAATTCTGGCACTTTCCTTGACTTTCTAAATGTTTATTACTTTCTAGAAGTTGCTATTCCATAAAATACTAGAGGTCTGGACTTGATTTGATCATTTAGTTGACTACCTAAACTTACCAGCTCAAAGTTAAGCTTCTGCCCTCTTGTGTAGAATCATGGAATCCTGGAGTGGTTTGTGTGGGAAGGTGTACAAAGCAAAGCAATGCAGAGTCACCAGGCAGGTGCAAAGAACAGCCACTTTATTGCAAAAAACATGCCTTTTTAAGCAGTTAGGCCTTTATCAGTTACATAGTTTTAAATCATAACAAACATAATCCAATCAATCACCATACATCACAATGTGAACATGTAACGGATTTATAACTTGTTTTCCTACCTCTAATTCAGCTGAGTCACTTTCCCCTCTTCTACTTAGCTGTAGTAGCAGGCCCTAAGACATTATTTTACAAAGGTAACAAGGCCCTTAATTTATAAGGTTTTACCTATATGCAACAATTCCCCCTTTCTTTGTTTTTTGTGCGAAGGATTAGTGTTCCCTTGTTGTGTTGTGTTATTATGCTCCCCCGGTTTAAGCTGGAATGTTCTGTTACCCCCTTTTTCTGTATAATGGTTCTGTCTGGAATTCCCCCTCTTTCCCAGTTATCTGTCCATCACCAGTTACCCTAGAAACCCGCGCCCTTTCTGTCACCCCCAAATGCCCCCCTTTTATCCAGAAACTTTGGTGTTATACATGGAATTATTGGGCCGGGGACCGGGGTCCCACCTTTGAGCTCTCTTGGTTGGCTACCCATCCTGTCTCTCTGAAAAGCCCACGCTCACCGTGGGCCCCCATTCGCTGCCTGTCTGAGCTCTCCCCCTCCCGTTTCTCCTATATAACACGTGTATTCCCTCCCCTCGCTGCCCTTCGATTTGGCAGCTTCCCCTGGGTGTTACTCCGCGTTCTGGAATAAAACCTGGACTGGCCCCGGTCAAGGGGACGCTCTCCCCATTCCCTGTCTGTGGTCCCGTGCCTTTTTGTCCACCTCTGGCAGAGCTGAATGCCAATCCGGCGCGTCCCTGATGACGAAGTGGCTCCCGTGCGCCGAACCGAGAAACCGCGAATTCCTCCCGCTCCGTCTGCTGGCAGGCAGGAATGGCGGTGCAGGCGGGATTTTTAAAGTCACGGCTACCGCAGATTTTGGCGCCCAGACATCGGGCACGTGTGTATTCTCTCGGCACTCGCGGCGCTGGAAACCGCCTCGCCGAAGAGAACTGCGGGACCCACGTTCTGAGACAAACAGTCTCAATTGGTCGCGAAATCCCCCTGGGGGCGAATTCGGCTGCGTTTTAGCATGCTGTACGCCCCGGGGACGGGACGGCAGCTCCGAAGCACCTCAGGAGTCGTCCCGGGACAGGACACCACTTCAGATGGTTTTTTTCACCCTTGCTGGAATTCCATGAGTCTTTTTCTCCCCCCTGTCCTTTTAACCCTTTTGTTCCTCGTTGCCCTGGGCGGGCAGAGGCAATTTTCTTCTTTTCTCGGCTGCACAGCCACTCCTTTTTCAGACAGGGGCCAGCGTGGAGTTTTTCTTGATTTCTTTTTCCTTTTCCTGAAGTGGTGTGTGGTTTGAGCTGCTCTTAACATCTGTGCAATGGGTGCAAAGCAGTCAGCAGCTCAAAGGAGAGCCTTTATCCAAGTTGGGGATATCCTTGCTGGGGGGGGTTCATATTCGAAAAAGGGAGTTGAATAAATTAATAAAGTGGCTGTTTTCTTAATTTCCCGAAGTTTCCACTGACCAATTAGATAATTATAGGTTTTGGGATCTTATAATGAAGAAATTACACAATTCTGTAAAAAATGGAGAGACAAAACTGGCAAAAATCAGCTTTTGGTCCTCCCAAGTTAAAACGTTGTTAAAATCAGATTCTAAATTGAGAAAACAGTCCTCTTCTTCGAATTTGCAACCCAGTTCTCCCTCTAACCCTGATCCTAGCCCTTTTCCCTCCCCTGCCTGTCCTAATACTGGGATTCTGAGAAGAGCAGCTCGCTCCAGCAGGGCGCAGGGTGGTCATCTTTCCCCTGGCTGTTCTCAGAAATCCCAATACCCCCGCCCTAGGAGTCCTGGCCAGACTCTTAGGGGATCTTTTCCTTCTCCCTTTCTCCTGGTTCCCAAATCCCCAGTTAAAACCTCTCAAGTTCGTTTTCAGCTCCCCTCCCAAGATGGCTCCTGGGGAGCACAAGATGGAGGGGACCACATGGCTTTTCCCGCCCTTTTTCCATCTTCTCCCCACAATCCTCTTCAGTCAAAAAAAACCCCTTTCCTCTCGCCAGACTCCTCCCAATTTCCTTTCCCCCCCCCTCCATCAGCACCTCCCTTTTCTCCTCCCCCTCTCTACCAGCAAACCACGCCCACCAGCTCCTCCCTTGTGGCAGCACCTTCATCATCTGATGCCCCCACCCAGTCCTTTGACAAGTCCTCCAGCCACTCCCCCTCCCCTCCCCCTTCCAGTTCCCATGCTCCCCCTTCCGGTTCCCATGCTTCAGCATCTGGGGGGGGGGGAAGGGACCCGGGATCCGGAGCCGGTTTCCATCCCATCAGTGGCTCTGGTCTCATACCACTCTGAGGGGGCGGGGGGAACCCAAGCCCAATGGACTCCCTTTCCCCACCACCAAATTAAAGAACTCTGCAAGGCCCAAAAGGATTTCTCCCGGGAGAGTGAATACTTCCGGGGGATTCTAAGGGCCACTTTAGCAGGAACGGAAGTCACTCCCTATGACCTCCGAAACCTTTTCTCATGCCTCCTCAACCTTACTGAATATGAGATGTGGGAGGCGGCATGGAGAAGGGAGGTGGTGGGGATCCTTCCCTCTTTGTGGGTGAACCCCCACATGGGGCTCGATCGTAATGGTGAAGGCATCTCGGTCGAACACCTGTGTGGGGAGGGAGTTTTTGCTGGCGGGCAGTTCCAGGCCAGAATCATCCCACCTGAAGTATTAAGGGAGAGCCGGAGAGCAGCAGAGAGGGCTTTTTTGAGGTTGCCATCGGGGGTGCCCCAAATTCCCTATTTAAAGATCATGCAGCAAGCTGACGAGCCATTCATTCTTTTTGTTGAGTGTCTCCAGAAAGCTATTGAATTGTAGGTGCAGGAGGAGGAGACAAGGAAAGAACTCCTAAAGGAAGTGGCCTCCACCAATGCCAATCCAGCCTGCAGGGATGCTATCTTGAGCCTGCCACTGGACCCTCCTCCAACCCTGCAGCGGATGCTGGAGATCTGCGCCCGCAAAGTCTCCTTGGCTTCCGGGGACCTTGACCCAAGGGCCCGACCACCGCCCAGACGCATCGTTGCTGCTGATACCTGGGATGCCACTCCAGTAGACCCTGCTCCTGCTTCCCAGAGGAGCCATCCACCACCATCCAGTACCCCTGGGCCAGTCCACAGGAGGACTTCCCCCTGCCATCTGTGTGGACAGTTAGGGCATTGGATGCCTGACTGCCCCCTGCAGAAGCAGTTTTATGAGTTTAAAAGGGGGCAGGGACTTCGGGGGAACCCCCCGCCAAAAAACTAGGAGCTGAGCTCAGTTCCCCCTTGCGTGCAGAAATAAATAAGGCGGGTTCAACATCATTATGCAGGGAGGGGAAAAAGGGAAAACTGCCTGCCACCTCAACCAAATGTGACTTTTTTTTACCGGACTTGTCATGCTTATCATGCCTCCAACCTATGCCTATTCTAACCACCTTTTCCAAAATTGAACCTTTCAGGCTGCAGCTGACAGAGCCACTCCATCTGAAGGACTCCGATTTTCATCTTGTGACTGTGCTCCCGGAGTGCCCAGGTAACTGGGGACGGATCAACTGTGGGTATGTAGTTGTTGGAGACACAAAATTCACACCATCAGAGGTAAACATTGTCCTGGGTCTCTTGACATCAGACCCGGGACAATTCTCAATGGGGCTGTACTTTGTCCGCCCTCCCCTCTTCCTGCCCAAGGGACAGATTATTGCTCAGGCCATTCCAGTGCCTGAGCTGACCTGGGTCCCAGGACCGCCCTCTACACCACCTCAAGATGAACATCCTACGGTGGCCTGGGCTCGGATCCTTGGGCAGGAGAAACCAAAAATTACTTGGCAACTCTCGAGGGGAGGAGACCAAATACCCCTTAAGGGTCTTTTGGACACAGGGGCAGATGTGACGATCATTCCTTCTCGGGAATGGCCATCGCATTGGGAATTGTAGGACGTGGCTGGTCATGTCCGTGGTATTGGGGGTCTTCAATTGGCCAAACAATCAAAGAGCACCATGCAAATTAAGGGGCCGGATGTGCAATTGTCATCTATACGCCCATTCATTTTGGATTATACAGAACCCCTGTGGGGGAGGGACCTCCTTGCCCAGTGGGGAGCCCGAATTGACCTACCAGTGGCTCCTCAGGTTTTTCAATTAGCGGTCGCTGCTGAGCGCTCTACCTGGAAACTGAATTGGAAATCGGACATACCAGTACAGGTAGTGCAGTGGCCGCTCAATAAACAAAAATTGAAGGCACTCAATGAGCTTGTCAAGGAGCAGTTACTTAAAGGCAACCTGGTGGAGACCATGTCAGAGTGGAACTCCCCAGTGTTTGTCATCAAAAAGCCAAACAAAGATAAGTGGCGGCTCCTTCACGACCTCCGACAAATTAATAATATTATTGAAGATATGGGTCCCCTCCAACCCGGGATGCCGTCCCTGACGATACTCCCTCAAAACTGGAATCTGGCAGTTATAGATATCAAAGATTGTTTTTTCCATATTCCACTTCACCTGGACGACGCCTCGCATTTTGCATTCACAGTTCCTGCCATCAACCGTGAGGCCCCAAGCAAGCGCTACCATTGGCGTATTCTTCCTCAGGGGGTTAAGAACAGCCCTGTGATTTGCCAGTGGTATGTCGCTTCCTTGCTGTCCCCCATTTGTGCAGCCGCCGAGGATGCAATCATTATATGGATGACATCCTTGTTTGTGCTCCGACCGACGACATACTCACACACACGCTTGACCTGACAATCAATGCATTGATTGCTGCAGGGTTCACGCTTCAGCAGGACAAGGTTCAAAGGATGCCACCCTGGAAGTATCTGGGTTTGGAGATAAATAAGCGGACCATTGTTCCGCAAAAATTGGTTATTCGTACAAATATCAAGACCTTGGCAGATGCCCATCAGCTGTGTGGGTCTTTGAACTGGGTAAGGCCTTGTCTGGGCATTCCTACTGATGTCCTAGCCCCTCTTTTCAATTTATTGAAAGGGGGAGAGGAGCTTAGTTCTCCTAGGGTCCTTACTCCAGAGGCTCGCTCAGGCAGCACTGGAAAAAATCCAGCAATCCATTTCGGCCAGGCAGGCCCACAGATACCAACCGGGTCTGCCGTTCAAATTTATCATCTTAGGGAAATTGCCACACCTCCATGGGGTGATTTTTCAATGGGACGATTCTATCAAAGGCAAGGACCGAGGCTCGGAGGACCGCCTCTTGATCATAGAGTGGGTTTTCCTCAGCCACCACAGATCCAAAAGGATGACATGGCCATCAGAGCTGATGGCAGAATTGATCAGAAAAGCAAGATCGCGGATCAGGGAGTTGGCGGGGTGTGACTTTGAATGCATCCACATTCCAATTAAATTAGAGTTGGGCCAATTCAAAAAGAAAACCTTTGAAGAACTGGTCGAGATTAATGAAATGTTGCAATTTGCACTGGACAGTTAGACCGGCCAAATTGCAGTTGATCGGCCGGCCCACAAATTGTTCAATCAAGAATTCTCACTATCATTAAAAAGAATTCAGAGCCGAATCCCTTTGGAGGCACTGACTGTGTTTACCGACGCGTCTGGAGCATCCCACAAGTCAGTAATGACTTGGAAGGATCCTCAAACTCAGCGGTGGGAGGCCAATGTTGCCAAGGTGGAAGGTTCTCCACAAGTAGCTGAGTTGGACGCTGTCGTCAGGGCCTTCGAGAGGTTCTCTGAACCATTCAATCTTGTAACTGATTCAGCATATGTCGCTGGTGTAGTGTCCAGAGCTGAAGAAGCAGTTCTTCAAGAGGTATCCAACATTCTCCTATTTAACTTGCTCTCAAAATTGGTAAAACTGATCTCCCACCAAGAGCAACCTTTCTTTGTGATGCATGTCAGGTCACACACTGATCTGCCAGGGTTCATTGCAGAGGGCAATTGAAGAGCTGATGCCCTGGCTGTTCCTGTTCAGATGGCCCCACTCCCAGATCTGTTTGGTCAAGCTAAGATCAGCCACCAGCAGTTCCATCAGAACGCCCCTGGCCTGGTTCGTCAGTTCCAGCTCACATGCAAACAGGCCAAGGCGATCGCGGCTACATGTCCCCAGTGCCAGTCCCATCAGCTCCCATCACTCAGCTCCGGAGCTAACTGTGACTGTGGTCACAAGGGTTTTCAGGGTGAAGAAGAGACGAGAATGTTGACTCCATGATCAGAAGGCTTGATTTATTATGTTATGATATATGTTACATTAGACTATACTAAAAAGCAATAGAAAGGAAAGGTTTCTTCAGCAGCTAGCTAAGCTAAGAATAGAAAAGAATGAATAACAAAGATCTGTGTCTCAGACAGAGCAAGAGCCAGCTCTGCCATGAGTGGTCAAGAAATCCAAACACCCACAAGAGACCAATCACAGGGTCTACCTGTTGCATTCCACAGCAGCAGATAACCATTGTTTACTTTGGTTGCTGTAACTGCAGCTTCTCACAAGGAAAAATCCTAAGAAAGGATTTTTCATGAAAGATGTCTGCGACATGTCACCTTTTTTTATTTAATTAAATTAAAAGGAAAAAGCGTTTGTAATTTTCTCTGCTGTACTCATGCTGAAGAAAAAGACAAACACTTGACAGGTTATCTGTTGCCAATCAAACTCCACTCAAGTGCTCCTGTGGAATGCACTGGGAATTTCTTCACCTGTAGAACATAAAAGTCTATCATATCACTAAAACAATTTTACAATATAAGAAAATGCAAAAACAATGCAAAGAAAATTCAAGTCCAAGCAGCTGAGTTTCAGGAAAAGTCCATGGTCTGAAGATGTCCCTCTTTGCCATATCTGAAAGTTTCTTTTGGTCCTGAAACAGGCTTGCTACAGAAAAAGTCCATCAATAGTTATCAAGAGTCCATTGACAGTCTTCAAAGAATTTTGAGAAAATTTCTGAAATGTCTTGCCGCAGCCCTTTATTGAACAACTTGGGCTGAAGCCAATCCCTGGCTCCTCAATGCCTCTGCTCAATGCCTCTGATCTGCTGCCAGCTCTTTCACCCTTTTTTATTCAATTAATTTTTTTTTTTTTTTTTTTTGTCGGAAAGAGCAGCAGCAGCAAAGGAGCCAGAGAGAGGCCCTTGGGGGCCCTGGCCCATGTGGAAGGATCAGGAACCCCAGACCTGGCCCACAGAAAGGTGGCCCAGGACCAGAAGGGGGAAGCAAAGCCCCCAAACCCAACAGGAGGCCGGGAGGTGGCCCTGGCCCAAGCAACCAAGCCAGACAGCCCAGGCCCAGCCCCCGAGGCAGGCTCTGCATTGGCACAGACCTGCACCCTGCTGCCAGTACAATGGCAGAAGGGGTGACCAAACGCTTCCTTTCCCCAAAATCACCGAGGCATGCCGGCAATGGGAAGACAGAAGCTGTCCCGAGAAACTTCGTCTCGGGTCTGGGGATGTCCTTTCCCCACAGCAGACAAGCGATGCTCGCTTCCTGCTGTGCCCTCTGCCTCTGCGATGCAAATGCACCAGGTGTTCCTCCCATCTGCCTCACGGCACCACCGCCACCCCCTCTGGGCTGGGGACCAGGGGCAGAACTTTCGGGACCCACCTCCCCCTCGCCGCTGGGGCGCGCGAGGGGCGGCAGAGAGATCCGCATCCCCCAGGGGAAAACCCCGGACCAAACACCCCCCAACCCGCCAAGAATGCTGATCTTGAAAACAGGCAGCCGCGCTGCGCCCACAGCCAGCTGTCGGGCCATGCCTCCTCCATGGAAGGACAGGCTGACGCCCTCTTCCCCTGTCCCAGCTCCCGCTGTAGGGGCAGCCCCGGGACAACCCGAAAAACTCGGGGAGGAAGTCACGCTGGATGCAGGAGGCGCCGCTGCAGCTGCCGCCGGCTCCAGGGCAGCCTCTGACGCAGACACGGAGGACGGAGTCCCCACAGGCGGCAGAACTGCTGGGGCGGGCAGCGGGGCCGCCTGGGGAGGCGGCGGGGGCGGCGGGGGCGGCACGGGGTCGGCAGCATCTTCTGCGCCGGGCTCTGACATCGGCCGCGGAACCGCAGTCGCAGAAGGCGGCGGGACGGCCGGGGGGAGCGGTGGATCGCTGTTGCCCAGCAACATCAACGCAGCCGCGGGAAGCGGTGTCTCTGAGACCTCAGATGCAGACGGGAAAGCCGGCGGAACCGCGGCCGGAGTGCACATAGGCTCCCCGGCAGGGGCGGCCGCGGGACGGGCCGCGCGGGGAACTGCCCGCACCCGCGGGGCGGGTTGAGGCGGCGCTGGCGGCACTGGCCGGGGCGGTGCCCGTGGCGCTGGCCGGGGCGGCACCGCCCACTCCCATCCCCCCTGAGAGCAACGGGAGGGGGGAGGAACCGGCTCCGTCTGAGCATGCTCCGAAGACGCAGTAAAAAAAACTTCGGCTGCGGGCGAAACTTCGCCCCCCCACTGTGGTTCAGGGGGGCTGGAAAGCAGCAGAGCGTCCCCCTCCAAAGGGTCTTCCCCCGGAATCGGGGGGAACGGGGCTTTGCCCTTGCAGTTAGCAATCCAGGGAAAAACAGCTGCTCTCCGTTTCAAGACTAGAAAGAGCTTCAAAAAGGTTGGATAAATCGAGGGGCATCCGAACCCCCGGTATAAAAAGAAATGGAAAATGGAGCCCATACACTCCCAGACAAACACATCAAGGGCATATAGCACATTCGTAAAAAACCCAAAGAGCTTTGCCCATCGAAAGAACTCATAGAAATCTGTTTCCAACAGGAGAATTCCATCCTCTTCACCCCATTTTTGCCAGAGGGCAATAAGTTTCTCCTCTGAAGGGGAGAATGGAACCTCATCCTCTAGGGGAGAAGTCCTCCAGATGAGCAGCCACAAACTGCGAATGGCCTCATCTTCAGGAGGGCAAAAACCAACAGTACCTTGTGACAGTGTCCAGGACTCTCTGGCTATCTGCACGGTGCTGCTGAGCTTTCTGAACATCTTCCTGGAGGCTTTTCAGAAGGTTCTCTTTGTGGTCAGCCTTGCTGTGAACTCTGTCCAAATTCGGATCTTCAGTTCTTCAGCTCCTGGCTAGAATCCACTTCTGTGGTCACTTGTGAAGCAACCATCAATGCCACACATACAGGGTTTACCCAGTGCAGCAATGCTCCTCTGGTGGTCTCACCAAGTGATGATTGTCCTCCTCAGTCGGGGGTCACCAATTGTGACTGTGGTCACAAGGGTTTTCAGGGTGAAGAAGAGACGAGAATGTTGACTCCATGATCAGAAGGCTTGATTTATTATGTTATGATATATGTTACATTAGACTATACTAAAAAGCAATAGAAAGGAAAGGTTTCTTCAGCAGCTAGCTAAGCTAAGAATAGAAAAGAATGAATAACAAAGATCTGTGTCTCAGACAGAGCAAGAGCCAGCTCTGCCATGAGTGGTCAAGAAATCCAAACACCCACAAGAGACCAATCACAGGGTCTACCTGTTGCATTCCACAGCAGCAGATAACCATTGTTTACTTTGGTTGCTGTAACTGCAGCTTCTCACAAGGAAAAATCCTAAGAAAGGATTTTTCATGAAAGATGTCTGCGACAGCTAACCCCCAAGGTCTTTCTAGCTGCAAGGTGTGGCAAATGGATGTTACACCTATCCCTTCTTTTCGTCAGTTGAGTTACGTACGTGTTTCAGTGGACACTTTCTCCAGTGCAGTCTACGCCTCTGCCCACACAGGTGAGAAGGCAGCTGACGCCAAAAAACATCTTGTGCAAGCATTTGCTGCCCTGGGCATCCCCAAGGTCATCAAAACCGACAACGGCCCAGCGTACAAGTCCAGGGAACTGCGAAGTTTCCTGCAGCAATGGGGAATAGAGCACAAAACAGGCATCCCCTATTCCCCAACAGGCCAAGCCGTGGTGGAGAGGACCCACCAGAGCCTTAAGAGGGTTTTAGAGCAACAACATACGGCTGTGAAGGTGGAATCTCCCCATGTCCGTCTCGCAAAAGCACTTTTTACTATCAACTTTCTAAACTGTTCCTTTGAGAATTTAAATCTTCCAATAGTGTGACACTTCGGGCAACACAACCAGCTGCAGCTGAAAGCCAGGCCTCTGGTCCTAGTTAAGGACCCGGAGACCTGGAAAACAGAAGGGCCTTTTGACCTGGTCACCTGGGGGAGGGGATACGCTTGCGTGTCCACTCCCTCGGGGCTTAAGTGGGTACCATCTAAGTGGGTCAGGCCCTTCTTTCTGAGAAAAGTCACCAAAAGTTGGAGGCATAGCACAGGTTGAGGAGGCTTGTTGGAGGAGGAGGCGGAAACCCTTTGCCCTTGACTTTGATGTCCTCTAAGTTTCCCTCTGGGCAGAACCAAAACTTTAAGTTCACCTTTTCACCCTGTTTTCTTTGATGTTTCAGTGACACCCGTTAACTGTTCTGTTGGTTCTTTTTATTTTAGTTGCAGTTTTAGTTGCTTGTTCTATAATTTGGAGTCTGATGAAAAGACTGCTGGGTAGGATTGTTCCTACCCTCGAGATAAACCAGGTGGTGGCTCCGGGACCGTACAGCAAAGCAGAAGCTTCGGAATCAGATCAATTGGAGGCCTCCTCAACCGTGGATGATGACCAATGGGCTTCTGCACCTTTCAGCCACCCCTGGTTCGGAGATTCCATCCCGGACTCAGGCTGCCTTAGTCAGACTCAGTTCACCTCATTTTAAGTTTTGTTTTTGTTTTTTTTTTTTTAAACAAAAAACAGGGAGATGTTGTGTTGTGTTATTATGCTCCCCCGGTTTAAGCTGGAATGTTCTGTTACCCCCTTTTTCTGTATAATGGTTCTGTCTGGAATTCCCCCTCTTTCCCAGTTATCTGTCCATCACCAGTTACCCTAGAAACCCGCGCCCTTTCTGTCACCCCCAAATGCCCCCCTTTTATCCAGAAACTTTGGTGTTATACATGGAATTATTGGGCCGGGGACCGGGGTCCCACCTTTGAGCTCTCTTGGTTGGCTACCCATCCTGTCTCTCTGAAAAGCCCACGCTCACCGTGGGCCCCCATTCGCTGCCTGTCTGAGCTCTCCCCCTCCCGTTTCTCCTATATAACACGTGTATTCCCTCCCCTCGCTGCCCTTCGATTTGGCGGCTTCCCCTGGGTGTTACTCCGCGTTCTGGAATAAAACCTGGACTGGCCCCGGTCAAGGGGACGCTCTCCCCATTCCCTGTCTGTGGTCCCGTGCCTTTTTGTCCACCTCTGGCAGAGCTGAATGCCAATCCGGCGCGTCCCTGATGACGAAGTGGCTCCCGTGCGCCGAACCGAGAAACCGCGAATTCCTCCCGCTCCGTCTGCTGGCAGGCGGGAATGGCGGTGCAGGCGGGATTTTTAAAGTCACGGCTACCACATTCCCTGATTCCCAAACAGTCTGCACCTCTAAGGTCATTATCGTCTTAAGACTATTGCTGGTCATCTGCTGGACACAGGATAAAATACATGGAATACAGATCACAATCAGTAAAAACTTATCAAATACAACCCAGCCACTGACAAAGGGACCTGCAGCATAGGAAAACAAAAAGATAATGTCCAATGTCCCTAAGAAGTGGAAATAAATGGCTATGTCCCAAATTTCATATGGCTGGAGCTGAGGGGCCATGCTGTTTAGGCAGGCAGGAGTCCATTAGCTGGAAAAGCTGACTTTGACATTACTGAATCTCTTTCTGGAAGCATGGAACAGTGTGACAGCTACAGCTGGTCTGTAAGCTGGACAGTAAAATTGGCCATAACAGACTACAACTCAACTAGCCTAGTTCATTACACTAGAAATAAACAAGTCCCTGGGTAAGACAATGATAGGTTGGATTTGAACTCAAACAGGGGACCCCAGCAGACCCATTCAAGACTGAAGGCAAACATCTAATTGGTTGGTGAGCTGGGTGGTATTAAGACCTCAACCAATCAAATGTTCAAGCATGGGAATTTTGAAGCCCCTATGAAAGAGGGCATCCATCTATAAACTTTGGCTGTTTTCCCATGAACTTGGTGTGTTCAGTCATGTCACACTCCAAAAGTGTGACAAGTGGTGATCCCGACATGATAGCAGGTGCCATGGGTAGAGCTGGGAGGCAGAGTCCTGGCGGAGGAGAGCAGCATGGACAGCTGCCTAAGAAGAGTAGCGTGGACAGCTACCTAGGTCCAGACCCCTGTAAATAGAAAAACACCGCTGGGAGACATAGGAGGATGGGTTTCGGTCGAGAAAAACCCAGTTGTTAAGATATAGAACCTCCTTTTATGGGAACAGGGGGTAAAATATGAAGAGCAGGCTTTTTTAGTCTTGCTGATCTGGTCTAAGAACTACGGGTTGGACACAACTGAAGAAGCCACCCTTGATATTAAAATTTGGGAGCAGACTGGGAGATTTATAATTGAGGCAGCTTCCATAGGTGATGACGCCACCAGAAACATTATAAAGCCCTGGAGGCTTGTTTTCAACTTGGCAAGGCAGTAAAAAGCCAAGTGGGATGCAAGGATGGCAGTGAGGATGCCACAGGCACTGCCCACCAAAACACGCAGCATGGGGCGAAGCAGCAGGAGGCATTGACACCACACCAGGCACACGGGAGGAGAGGACAGGCAAGGCAGCCCCACTGCACTGACTGAGTGGCACTGTGCCATGGCGCTGCGCAGCCCCTGCAGGAGCTCCCCTGTTGGCCTGCACCGAGTGTGCATGTGCGATGAGCCAAACCACTTGTGCCAGAGCCACACACGCCCCCACACTACCCCCTTTGTCACCATAGACACGCTCAGACCACCTCCACCCAAGGCTGATTGGCTTGGCTCTGAAACCACGTCTACAGTCAAGCCTCCGCTTGGCACGCCCAAGTGCTGCCGTGACTTGTGGGCAGACACTGGAGGTACAACAGTGTGGATACCTGGTAGTCAAACTACCCCCATAGCTGGAAATGCCGGTAGGACACAGGGTCCCAAACCCACAGTGCTGCATGCACCGCTGCTGCCACAGCCAGGGCTTGGACAGCCACAGAGACACATATCGGCAAAGGACTTGAGAGACACTCACGGAGGGAACCAGGGCCATCACCTTTCTGCCAAACCCTGAGAGGACACCGCTGATGTGCTGCTGGTAGCTACGCTCAATCTGGTCACTGCCTGGAGACAGGTGAAGTGAGCAGCAGTCATGAGCAGGGATTTTGAGGGTGTAGTTAAGATTAATGTGCCTGTATCAGGTGGTTGGGAGCCTGGGGACACGGCAGTTGAAGCATTCGTGGTGCTGAGAGGCAGCGGAACAGTGCCTGATAAGTACACACCCTTTCAGTGGCTGGTCCTCTCTGGTCTGCACCAGCTCACTGCAAAGCATGGACTAGGGTCTCCTGCAGTAGCCAACATGCTGTGATTTCTAACTGCAGAAGAAGTAACTACTTTTGATATTTAGCAGCTTGTTAAATTTATATATAGCCCAGTCCAACATATGATACTTGAGTCCACCTGGCGACACAGTGCAGAGGAGCAGGAACTACAAAACTTAAGAATTTTGCAGCAACCTCCACATTTTGGAGCAGGGCTTCCTCAGCTCCTAGGACTACCACCAGTGGGAGAACCACAATTCCAACCACGATTACATCCATTGGTGGTGGCACAAGTAAAAGACTTGGGGATGCAAGCCCTGTTCAAAGTGGCAAACATGGCTAACGCTACCCAAATATATTCAAAGATCAAACAAGGCATCAAAGAACCATATCTGCAATTTATAGAAAGATTGCAGGATGCCATGGAAAAACAAATTGTATACATTGAGGCTAGAAATCAATTAATATTACAACTGGCATGGCACAACGCTAATGAAGATTGCAGAAAAATCAAAGAACTGTTGCCAAATGAAAATCCATCTTTAGATGAAATATCAAATACCTGTGCTAAAGATCTGAATCCCATAGCATGTCTTTTTTAGCGGATTCTATTGCAGCTGCTGTTAAGACTGCCACCCCATTGCTGCAGATATGGACAACAAGGCCACATCTGAAAGTAAACAGTCCCTGCAAGCTCCTTCTACTGGGGACATTTTAAGGACAGAGTGATGTGCAGACAGAAGACTCTTCAACTAACTCAAGTTGAAAAGTGGCATGTTAATTTGCCACATTGGGCACACGGGAGGTAGTCCTCCAAAGACGTGCAAATTTCCAAAGCTGTAGCTTCTCCATATATCTACAAAGGCTCTACATATTCATAAAGACATCTGAAATGCCTATACATATTACCACATATAGCAGTATTTCCTGTTCCCGCTTTGTATTATAATGAACTGGACGTGCATTACAGCTGTGCAGTCATCTTCTTTAATTGGGTCAGTGGGCTCTGAAACGAGTCAGTGGGCTTCTGAAGATGAAGTAAGAGGTGTTCCTCATGGTAAATTCTTCACCTTTATCTGGCTACCAGGTCTTCTTGACCCCTTGGTTATGATCCAAACTCCCTCTTCTGGGCCCAATTATTCTTAGAAGCCAGGTGTATTTATGGTTCCTATCCTTTTACAATACTGCATATAGTATAATGTCTTCGCTTCAATTATCCCCAATTATTCAATTATCTGGTAACAATTAATCTCCTCATTAAGCCCTTAATTAAAATATATGGCCTTCATCTTAGTAACTACATTTCTAACTTAACCCCTTGATTCATTGATTCAAGAGGAATGTAAACATAATAGGGAGCTGCAGCTGATGTGGGAAACCCAGTCATGTGGCCAGACAATGCAAATCTAGGACTCATACTAATGGACAACTTCTAAAGGATCAGGGAAATGGGAAACTGAATGCAAAAGGGAGACATGCGCTGACACAAGCATCTTCTTGCCTTCCCGTGCAAGCTTATGTGACCAACGTACAGGAAAAACTAGAGGATCATCTGGAATGGATGTTTCCACCTGAATCCCAACAACTATAAGCACATTGAAGGTACATAAAGTCCCTCTCAAGGCCCAGGGGCCCAAAGGGAGAGGATTGACTGCACTGCTGATGGGAAGATCCAGTGCTACTCTACAAGGTATTTTTGTACATCCAGGTGTTATACTCTCTGATTATACAGGACAAATACACACTTCGGTATCAACCTGTACTCTGCCTGTGACTATCCCTGTTAAAACCTGAATTGTTCAACTCATCCCTTTTAAGTCTTCTGTCCCAAAAATGGATTCTAAGGTGCGAGGAGACTGAGGTTTTGGGGCAACAGGAGAGCTCCCAGATGTAGTGGACTCAGGTCCCTAATATGGTTTGTACCATCACAAAACCTCGGGCAAGTCCCTTGAAGATAAAGATCACTGGAATGATCAACACAGGGGCAGACTTTACTATCACTTCTGCCAACATTTGGCTTCCATCATGGCTGACCATGGCTGTGGGATTTGCCATTGCTGGCCTCAGAGGGACCACACAGAGCTTCTTGAGTAGCAGGTCTGTGTTGGTCAGAAATCTGGAGGATCCAACAGCCATGATTCAGCCATATATCACTACTGCACCACTTAACCTGTGGGGGAGGGATGCTCAATCAGCATGGGGAATCTGGGTAGGGAGGATTTTTAACGAGGACCACTGTATTGAAGAGTGTACAATATCCCACCCTAGCCCTAAAATGGCTTACAATTTGACTTCTGTGGGTATCACAGTGGTCCATAGAGAAAGAGAAACTGCACACCCTTAAATCCCCAGTAAAAGAACAACTAACTCAAGGACACATAGAACCATCCACAAACCCTTAGAACAGCTCAGCATTTGTTGTAAAAAAGAAGTCTGGTAAATGGAATATGCTCCATGACTAAAATTAATGCAGTCATGGAAAGCATGGGTGCTTTGCAACCTGGTATGCTATCTCCTACAATGATTCCTGCAATCTGGGATATTCTGATTGTGGATCTAAAAGACTGTTTTTTTGCTATTCCTCTACACCCAGATGATACCCCAAAGTTTGCTTTCACAGTGCCATCCATTGATAATGCTGCAACAGTTGAGCATTATCAATGGAAAGTTTTGCCATAAGGTATAAAAAACAGCCCCACAATTTGTCAATGGTTCGTTGCTCAGGTGTTATCATCCATAAGAGAACAATTTCCAGGGGCATACTGTTACCATTACACAGATGATACCCTAATAGAAATCCTGAAGAATAAAGAATTTTCATCAATTTGGCCAAGCCTCACGCAAGCATTTGAAACATTTGGGCTGCAAGTAGGACCAGAAAAAATGAGACAGCAACCACTCTGGAAATACCTTGGACTCAAAAAAATGGATCAGACCATGCAGCCAGAAACAATTTAACTCTCAACCAAAATTCAAACTTTAAACAAAAACTTTTGGGTACCATAAATTGGCTCATATCGCCAACCGGGGGACTATGTACAAATCATGAATGGGACAGGACTACTGAGGAACACGTCTTGAGCTGTTTTGTTTTCCAGCATCAGTCTCATTACATGGTTATGACAATGGGAAGATGCCAGCAACTCACATCCCAGGCAGCAGACCAAGAACTTAATGTTACAACTTACTTAATAAGTTTTTTGACCAACCACACAAAGCAAAAGCATATTGACAGTAGTTCTATCCAACCACTATAAGCACACCTACCTTCTGTTAAAACAATGCTTGCTTATTTCAAATAAAACACCTGCTTGTAAGCCTTAAGATACAATGCACAGAGCTCCATTATTAAATTTAGAACTTCCTAATGTCTCGCTAGATATACTTTTCTGTAGCTTAGGGAGTTATTCTAGACAAGCATTAATACACAGACCATTGTTCTATTTGTCCTTACTTTTCTACTTCGTATATAATTTTTCTGCTGACAAATCTTAAGGCTACTGCTTAGCTCTAATTGCAGTTCTGCTGTCTCTGAGGCCTGCCTTTTGCAGCTTTCCCAAAACCCTCTGATTTTAAGGATTCCCACTGGCTCAGGCCCCATCTAGGATTGACCACCTCACAACTGGCACCCTTATTTAACATCCTAAAAAGTGATCCTGATCTAAATTCTCCCAGAAAATTAACCACAGAGGCAAAAGCCACTCTCAAAATAGTAGAGCAGGCTATCATAAACAGACAAGTCCACTGGATATACCCAGGGATGTGCATTACTCTATTTATTTTCATCATTAATTTTCACTCTATCAGGATTATCAGTCAGTGGGATACTCAGTGGTGTGACCCTTTGCATGTTTTAGAGTGCATTTTCCTACCACACGAAGTTAAAAAGATGGCACCTATCATCTTTGACTTGATTGCACAAGTCATCACCAAATGCCATCAGAGATGTTTACAATTAAGTGCAAGAGATTCTTCCAAATTTATCATACCTATGCCACAAGAACAATTTGAATGATGCTTTGTCAACAGCACAGCTTTACAAAGTGCCTTGCAAATTTTTTTGTGGCAGTTTAGTTACCATCTACCAAACCATAACTTACTGCAGCTGAGTGGGACCACTGAATTATCCCGAAAACCACTGAATAGTCACACACCCCTTAGAGGTGTTTTTAAAGGTGTTACGGTATTCACTGATGGTTCTGGGAAAACAGGAAAAGCCATTGTAATATGGAAAAAGGAAAGTGGATGGCAAACATTGGAAGGCTGTGAGAGTGGATCACCTCAGTTGGTGAAGCTACATGCTGTAGCTACAGCTTTCCAATGTTTTCCCTATATTCCTTTAAATATTTCGACTGACTCTGCCCACGTTGCTAAAATTACACAGAGACTAGACTGAGCCCTGCTAAAAGAAATTGACAATGCACAATTATTTGACCTTCTAAAAAATTTGTGGCATACCATCCAGGCCAGAACTTGCCCTTACTACATCCTACAAATAAGGAGTCACACAAATTTACCAGGTTTTATTGCAGAGGGCAATGCTCGAGCAGATTGCCTAGCTAGTCCTGGTTGGACAACATCACAGCCAGTGTTTCACAATGAGGACCTGGAGAAACATGCCTGGGCAAGGTTTCCAAGTTTACCTTGAAAGGGGGTCCAGCTTTTGTAAGCCAAAATTGAAGTACAGTTTAGGTTAGAAACACCTGGGTCCACTGGCATACATCTGACCAGCTAGGGCCAGGGTTTGGCCAAAGCCACGGCCTTAACTGGAAGGGTCTCTTTAACACAACCTACAAACAAGCCTCTACTAATAGCAGTTGGGAAAGTTTCTTAAAATTATACGTCTCACAGGTATGTGAAAGTTTGTAAAGCAGCTGGCTTTGTAATTTATCCCTAGTTAAATAGTCAATGGTACAATAAATAAACTGCAAACAACCAAAGGAATGCATATGTGCAACCTCAAAAAATGTCTTATGGATAATGCCTGTTATAAAAAGTCAGTAAATTCACTCTATGATATTAACAACATATTCAGAATCATTAGTACATCAGCAGTAACTGTCCTAAGAAGTCGAGATAATTTTTTCCAGACATCTATGCATACAT
Source organism: Agelaius tricolor (assembly GCF_023055355.1). NCBI lineage: Eukaryota > Metazoa > Chordata > Aves > Passeriformes > Icteridae > Agelaius > Agelaius tricolor. The sequence goes on from NW_027269295.1 coordinate 6,423,411, forward strand.
GACATTAAAGCAAAATAAAAGCAAGAAAGAAAGCACTAAACAGCTTACAGTTAATAACAGCCATAATTTGGAATTGTTACTCATTCTTCAGTGCTACCTATAGAAGATAAAACAGCAAAGATTATAATGAACAATTGTCCTAATTGACCAGTACAGAACATTTATACCCATAGAATCTTCTATGAAATTAAGGATCTAATAAACCACATCTTCACATATTTTTACACAACTTATAATCTTATATTCTTAAACAGTTGCTTACCAATTCTTCATCATAATTATTTCAATCACTATAACAAAGGAACTGTATCTTGTAATTTAAATGAGCAGATTTCAACATACTTCATTCAAACTTATCGTCACTCATCTCTATAACAAAAGAATTGTCTTGCAATTTAAACAAGCATATTTTGATAGAACTTAAACGTCAATGAAACTTAACATCACTTAAACATAACAGAAAGTACACTAACAGAACCTCGTTAACACTACTGAAACTGAACAGAAATTGTTCTTAAGTTCTTAATAGAACTTAACAGAACTGAGACTGAGCAACACTTAAACTTAACCTTGCTTAAACTTAACAACACTTAAACTTGACAGAAATTAAACTTAACAGAACTTAAATGTAAGAGAATTCAAATTAACAGAATGTAAACCTAACATCACTCAAATTTAACAACACTTAAGCTTAAGAAAACTTAGCATCACTTAATCACTTAAGCTTTACGGAAACTTTAGCTTAACATCACTTAAATGTAACAGAACTTCAAAGTAATGTACTTAAATCTAACATCACTTAAACTGTACAAAATTGAAACAAAACAGAACTGAAAATTAACATCACTTAAATAAAACAAAAGTAAAGTCAGAGTTGAAAGTGTTCCTTTAGAAGTTCTAGATACAACAGAATTTAACTCATTTTGACTCCATCATTACAAGAAAGCTACCAAAAATTTGTCATACAGCAGCTAAACATCAATGACCAATACGCAGGCAAACAACTGATTTGTAACTGAAATAGCATCAACATAGATTTACTGGAGAGAATATAAACGTGTGGCAAATACCATTGTGGTTTTATATAATTTAGTTTAGAGAATAGCTCATGGTAATTGCAAATATTATTGAAAATATTTGTTCACAGTCAGGACTTTTCTGGAGTAAGCATAACTTTGCCAAGGTATTTTAAAGTGCAGGTTTACTCAGAAAAATGACAACAGCAAAGGCTAATTGCCTTTCAAGCGGGTTCAGTTTGTAGATAGTAAGACAGCTTTTCAAGATTGCCTGTACAATAGATTTGAGCTTGGACTATTAAAGGTAATTGGATATAAATATTTAAGGCTAAAACAGCAAAAACCTCATTATATAATACTACCATGAGTCTCGCACATGTAACTTGATCAATGGGTGTGTAAGACTAACACTTGTATGTAAACAGCTACCAAGTCATAGTTTCAGATTATTCTTACGGAATGAGATACTGTTTAATGCACTTGTGATCCATCAATGTACTTGAACTGTTTTGATATTAAGACCAATTTCAATTTAAACGTGGCAAGGAAGCATAACTACACTTGAATCACTAAATATCTGTACCTATCTGAAATGCTATCACATGTGTCTTCATGGCAAAAGAGTCACAATAAAATGACCTTATTAGAGCTGTGGGATAAAAAGGCAAGTGAGCAGGCAAAGCTAGCACAATTCTGTCTGCTTTTACAGTGGAGTTTCATGTGCTAATTATATCTAATTCTTGAATAGCTGCTGCAGATAAAGCTCAAGGTTTGTTTTCAAGTGAGCAAAACAATGCCTGATTTATGAGTGGCATGGGCCTCCCCTAGCTAATTGCTCCCTGCAGGTAAATCTTGCAATGTTTTGACACTGGGCTTGAAAGTTAACTGCTGTGGTGTAACATTCTCTTCTGTTAATATCCACTCTAAATATTTCCAAGGAGGAGTCTACCAAATTTTCTCAGGTGGGCCCCGTATCTTGCTATTATGAATCTCCCTGTCTACAAACTAAAACATTACCTACATAGTGATAAATGGTACTCTCAGGGTACTGTCTTGCAAATATTCTACCAGGTACACAAGCTTCTAACTTTGGTGGTAATAGCTAACATCATTATAACTGAGCAAAGAATTGGTATTAATTCAGTGCAATCAGACCTTTAAATCAAGATTCCTGAAAAGGGACTATACATCCCACATGTCAAGTTTTTAACCAGTCATGCAATATATCAGCCTTTCTGTTAAAGGATTTAGACCTTGCTATGCAATTTATATGCAGGAAGACACTACATTCAGACAGCTTTTAATCTCTCCAGTAAACAATCCTGTAAAAATCCACAGCTCACTGAAAGTACAAGGTTAGTTTTAACAGAGTTCCGGTAATGATGTCACAAATATCGCGATGATAGCCCATCTGCATTCTCGTATTTGAGTAAGCAACATCACCTGTTAATTGAATGGCAAGCTCTCCCATACCAATTTCCGCAGTTCTCTCATAAAAGAGTAGCCTAAGGTCTCCATATTTCAATGCATCTTCTTGGCATTCTGACAGCGATGTGCTGTGGCATCAGCACTCCATGTAGGCCATAAATCCACTGTGATTTATGGTTCCAGGGTTGGATGGGTAGGCTGAGATAGGATAGTTAGCAAAGGTCAACATCTCACACAGTAGGCTGATGTGACACATGCCGTGATCCAGGATTCCAAGCTGTCAAGGGCCAGCTACCTCTGGGTGAATAGCAGCCACATAGGCCAAAGCGACTAAGGGAGGAGTGGGTAGTGAAGAAGCTGCGGTTGGAAGGGCGGGCGCTGGAAGTGCTGCAGCAGCAGAAGCACCCTAGAGAGCAGCCACTGCGGGGTATGCAGAATGCGAAGATGCCTCACTGTGGGAAGCCGGTGCTGGTGGGGCCGGGGAGGGGGCGCTGAGGGTGCTGACAAGGGCCTAGAGGGCAGCCGTGGTGGGGGGGACTGGCATAGGGGGTCAGCATCAAAGGAGCCACTGCAGGGGGAGCTGGCAGCCAAGCAGCTGTTTGTGTGGGAGGCACCGTGCAGAGTAGCCTGTAGAGCAGCCATGGCAGTAGGCGAGGGCAGCCTACTCTGGTAGGGAGCATCTTGCTCACTCTGGGCGGAGCATCTCTCACTCTGCGGGCGGGGGGAAGTTCTGCTCCCGGGCTGAGCTCCTGTGGGAGCTTCATTAGTGCCTGTAACATCGCGCACTAAATTGAGGATTGATCCGTCCCTTGGATCTGTTCCATAGATCCATTCCCAGGATCCATGCCCAGGTTTGTTATCAGTATCTTTTCTAGCACTCACTGCTGCAGCTGCACACAGGAGTTTTTAAGATCAAGGCCTCTCTCATTTAGGAAAGAGTTACAGGTTCTTTAACCTATAATAAAAGTTGCTCCAATGTGGAGAAAGTGCTTCAGTATCTTTAAGCTGCACTGACACTACCAGGACGCCTCCCCAGTCCCAGGATACTCACAGTCCTGTGGTTCTTTGCCCAGTGAACATCACTGACCTAACCTTAGCAGTTGTGCCAGCATCTTGCTCTCCATTGGATTCTGGCTCACAGATAAAGTCCCCTGTCGTACCAGGCTCTGCTCTCGGCTTGCAGTCTGAAGGCTCTAGGCTTGTAAGGGTCTGCCTTCCCAAGCTGCAGTCCATCTCTTCACTGTGATCCAGTATCCCAGTGTTCTGGGTTTGCAGGGCTTCACTGTCGGCCACAGTCCTCCTCCTCACTGTAATCTTATCTCCTGTCATTTGGGTGCCTGATGTACAAAGTGATGCAGAGTCCCTAGGCAGCTGCAAAGGAGAGCCACTTTATTGCAAAAACCAGGCCTTTCTAAGCAGTTAGGCCTTTATCAGTTATAGTTTTAAATCATAACAAACATAAACTAGTCAACCACCATACACCACGATGTGAACACGCGATGGTTATACAACTTGTTTTTCTACCTCTAATTCAGCTGAGTCACTTTCCCATAGCCCTCTTCTACTTAGCTGTAGTAGCAGGCCTAAGCCATTATTTTACAGAGGTAACAAGGCCCTTAATTTATAAGGTTTTACCTATATGCAAGAGGAAGGGACCTTAAAGTCCATCCAGTTACAGAGGCAGGCACACCTTCCACTATCCCAGGTTGCTCCAAGCCCCATCCAACCTGGCCTTGAACACTTCAAGGGATGGGGCAGCCACAGCTTTCTGAGCAGCCTGTGCCAGGGCCTCAGCACCTTCACAGGGAAGAATTTCTTCCCAATATCCCATCTATCCTTGCCCTCTGTCAGTGAGAAGCCATTCCCCCTTATCCTGACACTCCAGGATGACAGGTACTACAAAAGGAAGGTGACAGAGATTGGGACCAGGAGTCTTTCCTCTTGCTTTGCCCAGCTAAATGGGACTTCAGTCTCAATAATCTGAGATGTCATTTGTCTCTGTCCCTCTGGGGAGCCTCTCAGGAACCCTCGGCCAGTCCTGAGTTGGCAGACACCAGGGGCAACCCCAACCCAGCCGACAGCAGGGAGACACTCTCTGTGCCCCGAGGGTACTGAGGGCACCTGGGCTAGTCGCCTTTGCAGCAGAAGAGACATTAGAGACATCGGTAGAAGATAAAGGGCCAACTCTTAGCACAGGTTAATCCAAGGTTTTATTCTAGGAGTCCCGAAGGAGCTCCTGCACCTCAGGGGGCTTCCTGCTGAGAGCCCCGGGAGATGTGCCAAGGTTACATTTAAAGGGAGGTGGAAACCGAAAGTAGATAACATTTTACAAACCAGTAAGTGACCCTAAGTGATGGGTACTGGGGGATAGACATTTAGGACAGCGTATGGGGCAAGGCTTGGGGGGCTGACCCCTAGCCTCTGGCTAATCACTCGACATCCTGGATCGAAGCTTCTAGATGGGGGGGATGGGATGCTGAGTGATTGACAGAGAGCCAGGGTGGAGGTTTGGGGATGATCTCATCCAGGGAGAGGGATTACACAGGTAAAGGAAGGGGGGTACAGTCTGGGATAAACCATTTGGGAAAAATATGGGGATACAAAACAAAACTACTTCAAAATATTACAAAGTATAAAAACACACTACAACAGTTATTTACTGTATGAACTCAGTGAGGGCATGTGGCAATACCTGCTGTATTATGGATACTGTATTCCATGTTTATTACTTTCCTTCTTTTGCTCCCCATTGACTGCAATGGCAGTGAGGGGAAAACCACATACATCAACACAGAGGGGATCTTCCTTCTGGAGCAGCCTCTAGCTGTGGTTGAAATGTCTCTGAGTGGAAGAAAGGAATATATTGACTCACAACTCACTTGGAAGATGTTTTCTAGAGCTCCTGGAGGTTGATTCAGCGGATGTTTCCTTTGGAAACCTCTGATGTTGCTGTTCCTCTCCCATCTCTACCACTCTCTCCCCACAGCTGTAGTGTTATTGTCCCTCGGTATAAGGTGATCTCCCTCTCTTTTTGCTACTGGGAGGTAATGTAATCTTCCCAGGCAGCTAGGGACAGTACTAGCTGGATCCTGTGTTCTGCTAATTGACAGAGGTGACTAAAGGACACAGACATCAATAGAAAGAATGGTCTTATTTCCCTAGGAATTGCAAGGCAACACAATGGTAAAATGATACATTTCATAAAATAATCAGCTTACTATGCACTTGGGTTTAATGACAAGAAAAAATTAGCAAGGTAATGTGTAGCAGGTCCTGAGCCTGCAAGGGCTCTCTGGTGGGTCAGAAGCCTAAGATAGGAAATGCCAAGTCATGGTGACTGGGCTAGAAGCCCCTCTTCCGCCTTTGGACCCCTGCTTATCTCTCTCTAAGACTATTGGTCACTTTCCTTTAACCCTTGCTATTGAACCATTTCCAAAACCCCTGAATCCTATATAAAGAGCTGCTTTTGCCCAGCTCAGGCAGAATACTGTCACTGGGAACCTTTGCAGAAGAATCAATAAAGACGGTTCTGTGAAACCCCACACAGACTTCTCCTCTCTCTCCCTGCATCTGCCTGCCTAGGCACCTAGCAAACTGAAGAGCTGAAATCACAATGAGCTGATAAGCACTAAAGAGCTGATCTCACTTAAGCTTGCTAAGGTTGCCAGCGGCTAAGAACTGCTTGGGAGCTCAGACAGTCTGTCCCGAACAGGACTGTGCTAGCTGGAACTCGTGTGAGCCTGCTGGGGACAGCCTGAACTCCAGCAAAAGTTCACAATAGTAATGCACCTAATCATTACTATACAAGAAGGAGAAAGAGAATAGTGATTTAGAAAAAATATACCACCAATTCCTGAAATACTTCACCATCATCCACAATTTGCAATCACTGGGGAGCCCCATTTCGCAGAGAGGACCTGGAGAGCTCTTCCTGGCATCTGGGAAAATCCTACGTGGCAAGTTAACCCATAGGTGAGGTCTCCAAATTTGCCCTGAAAGGGAGTTCAGTTTTTATAGGCCCAAATCAGCAAGTCCAAGAAACCTGTTGATATTTTTAGCACAGAAGTGCCTGGGTCTGATGAGCCTACTTCCTGACCACCTGAGGCCAGGACTTGACCACAGCTCAGGCATTGGCTGTGAGGGTTTTCCCTAAAATATCATACAAACAGGCCTCTATTACTGTCAATTGGGAAAATTTCTTAAAATGATACATTTCTTGCAGATAACTACACAAGGTGTAATGAAAGTTTCTAAAGCAACTGGTTTGGTTTTAAACAGCTAGCATAAGTGTCTCAGTCATCTATTTTTAGCTAAATAATACTGCTGTTGTTAGTCACATAGTGCACAGGATTCATCTTTAAAGTCAACTCTGTCTTAGGCCTGCTGCTCAGGCCTTAGCATGGCAATCCTGTTAGCCCATTCTGAAGGGAATTTGATCTAATCCTTCTGGCCTTTCCTGCAGCAAAGAGTGCTCCCTGTCGCCAGGGAATATTTGGCAAGCAACCAAAAGAGAGGAAGTGAAACGATGTTTGCAGCAGGCACCAGTGTGTCTGTGCTGGCCACATCCAGAGTATTCTTGGTATCATGGAATCATTCTGGTTGGCAAAGCCCTCAGATCACGGGGCCCAACCATTCCCCCAGTGCTGCCGAGGCCACCACTGTTATATGCCCCCAAGTACCACATCCACACAGCTTTAAATCCTTCTGGGGAATAGAGATTCCACCACTACCCCTGGGCAGTCTGTGCTAGGGATGGACAGCCTTGTTGTATTGCACTAAATAGTTATTTAGCTATTTGCACTGGGTGTTTGGTAACTTGCACTGTTCACATGTTTTGTATCCTATCACCACATGGTCTTCTCTCCCTCTCCCACCCCCCCCCTCCCAGTGTTGGTGGTGTCTTCCTGGTTTGCCTCTCCCCTTGCCCCTCCTCACTTGTATCCCATTGGCTGCTGCCCCCTTCCTCTGCCCCCTTTCCCCTCAGCTCATAATCCTCCCTGGGAGAAAGCCACTCTATCTTTTCCACCTGGGAAGCCACCTGAACAACTTGGTGTCTTCTATTAATAAAATTGAACCTGGTCCCCACGTGGAGAAGAGCACTTCTCATCTTTTACGTTTTGTCCTATGTAAGATCGTGTGGACTGAGGTCCATAGCTAGCCAGATAGGACCCGAACAGCCCATCAAGCATGGATTCTTACACAGCCTTTCTACTAAGAGATTTCCCATTATCCAGCCTAACACCCCCGTGGTATTACATGAAGCCATTTCCTCTTACACATTTAAAATGGTTCCAATTTTTCCATTCTCTTTTCATCACCACTTTGCATTTTTTCCATCTGTTTTTATGTTCCCTAGGGATGTGAGGTTTTTTTGGGTTTTTTTTTTTTTTTTTTTTTTTTTTTTTTAATTTTATATTTATTCCAGTCTTTTGGCAAAGCTCCTGGCTAACTTGTATGGATGAAGTTGTCACTGCAAGGTTCATCCCTTTATTTTTCATGATTTTGCAGGTATGGTCTGTCTGGCAGTGAAGTCCTGGACAACATGGCCTCCATCTGGGACTTTAACACTGACCATCAGACCCATCTACTGGATTAAGCCTGAGTCATGGTAATAGCACTGATTTAATGGATTTTGTTCCTAAATGGGATTAGCCTTTGTCTTCTCCAGGGAACCAGGTTGCTCCATTAACAATCAGTTGTCAGCAACACACCTTTCTGCTGGAATTCTGGGTAATAGCCACTGGCTCCAACTGATGTGGCTGTACAAACACAGGGAGTTAATTGTTTCTCAGTTGCTCCTGATCAACAACTTTGAGGCTCAGTTTAGAATTGTTTAGAAATAGTGCTGATGATTTCCAAGCTCCCAAGAGACCTATCCAGGCAGTTTGGGATTGAAAATAAGACTTAGACTCTGTTAGAGGAAGAAGGTGGTGGTGGTGGTGGCATGAGGTATGTAGGAACCTGTGCAGAGGTACCTGTGTCCAACAGGAAGTTTATAGCACCACATTAAATCTGATCTTCTAATCATGCAGGAATTTCTTGGGGTTTGCTGTGTTTTCTAGTGAGGTAAGTAATGGGAACAGGTTGAGGCAGGGGCATTAAAAACCCTGGTGATACTGACTAACAGGTGGGGCTGTAGAGGCATTAGCCAAGCCTGGGAATGGTGCTGAGCCCCCGCCTGCCCTTTCCCAGCTGCTGATCGTGGCCAGTGCCATGGCTGTGTACCTCACGGATTACTCTGGAAGGGGGGAGTTCTCCACCAGGCAGAAGCACAGAAGACCAGGTTCCTGCAGATGCTGCTGTGCCTGGCTGATGAGATGAACACCAGCTGGGCTTTATTGCCAAAATAAAACTCCCCAGTTTTCTTATAAACCCCAACAATTTGGTCTCAAGGGCTTTGTTGCTCAGTCTCTGCTTACATTCGTTTGGAGGGGCCATGGTGGTGGGTGGCAGGAGTGCACCTGTGTCCTTTTTCCCCCTTTTCTGTTATGATTGTGGGAAATAACTGGATTTTGGGTGTTTTCCAATGCAGTTTTCTGCAGATCCCAAAAACCCGTTGGAGGGGACATCATTGCTCGTCCTTCCACTACCAAGTGAGAGAAGAGATGGTCATATTCCAGGACCCTTACTTTGGAATGTTTAATGGAATTGGCTAAGTAGCTTATACTTCTGGGGTTTCCACAGTCTGTCCATGGCAGGTCACAGAATCACAGAATCACTAGGTTGGAAGAGACCTTCAAGATCATAGAGTCCAACCTCAACTAAACCATGGTACCGAGTGCCACATCCAGCCAGTCTTGTTTTTAAACACATCCTGGAATGGTGACTCCACCACCTCCCCAGGCAGACCATTCCAGTACTTCATCACCCTTTCCATAAAAAACGTTTTCCTAATATCCAACCTATATTTCCCTTGGCACAGCTTAAGACTGTGTCCTCTCGTTTTGTCAGTTGCTGCCTGCTAAAAGAGACCAACCCCCACCTGACTACAACCACCTTTCAGGAAGCTGTAGAGAGTGATAAGGTCACTTCTGAGTCTCCTTTTCTCCAGGCTAAACAACCCCAGCTCCCTCAGGTGTTCCTCATAGTTTGTTTTGTTCCAAACCCCTCACCAGCTGGTTGCCCTCCCCTGGATGTGCTCAAGCGTCTCAATGTCCTTCCTCAACTGAGGGGCCCAGAACCAGACACAGTACTCAAGTACAGTCCAGGCTGTGCTTCAACTTAGTGCCACTCTGAGCCCTCAGTCTGCAGGGAAATTAACATTTTGGGAAGTTCTTACAGCCCTACATAATGGTTTGTGGATTATGATGATTTTCTGGAAGTAGGCTGTCCATCCTGACCTGTTTTCTTCCCTGTCAGACTGTACCTGCAGAAAGGCTGAAGCAAGACCAGGATCTTTAAAATCTATTACTCTCTGTGTCTTCCCGAGGCTGAAGCCATGTTTGCTATCAATGCTGACAGAGCAGGAGATGATAAAGAGTGAAAACTCCTTTTTAATCCCTTGAATCCCAAGACTCTGTATCTGTAAGATGCTCCTGTCTATGTGGCGCCTTGGGGACGCTTCCCAATGCATTGGGCAGAAGAACCTGTTGTGTGTCACCATGGGAACTGCCAGGACATACTGAGCACAGGCAGAGATGTTGGGAAGAGATCTGTCTTTGGGCAGTAGTCACATATTAGGTCAGTGTGGTTCCTTGGGAACATTCCCAGAGGATCATACCCTTCATGTTTTTCTGGATCCCACCATGGACAGAGGGCAAGTCTTGGTGGCTGCAGTTTGGAACTTGGTGAAATGTAAGTTAAGTTGAAGGGTTTGTCCACTAAGATAGGTGGTGTTTTATAAAAGAAAGCAGAGTGGTATTCCACACAAGGGATTCAGGATTGGTGATGATCCCAGTCCATAAACTTTCTGTTCATTTTCTTTTGGATGCTGCAACCTGTTGGGTTGAGGCAACTGTTCCTTTACATTTCACTTAAATTTTCTGTATTTCATTAAGTCTCCATGGAAATCTGCTTTAATAAAAAGGACCGTGAGGATATTGATGATGTCACATATTCCTGGGATTCACAGGTGCGTGTTCAGACTAAGGATTGTTTTGGATGGAAGAAGTGGCAACAATCTCCCAGTAATGTCAGTCTGGTTTTTCCTTTTCTCCTAATTCTCCTTGGTTTGGGGGTACAGTGCAGCCCTACACTGTATATCCCTTAAAAGACTTCTTAGGGTGTAAAAAGCTTCTTTCATATTCCACAATATTTATTTATAACTCGATTAAAGAGAATAATACCATATCAATGTGGTTTTATTAAGTTCTGATGCCTTAAGGAGCTGGAACAGAGGCTAGACAGACTTAAGAGGAATAAGGTGGATATTTATTGAAGTGCCTTCAAAGGCCAAAACCTGGCAGTACTGGAGCCACAGGTGTGGCTCTGCGCAGATGGGTTCAAGATAGAAGCAAAAGAGGGCTTAGTCATGAGATCTCACCTTTTCATAAGTTTTAGTCCATTTGCATATAGGAGTTAACTGTCCAATAAGTAGCTTCAAATTATTAACTTTTATCCTCCTTGCTTGCTTGCCTGCCCTCCTCTTTTCACATTTATGCTTTGGGCCTGAAGTTTGAAGAGATTGTCCTTGAGTCTCCAGCAAGAATAGGATTTTTTTTTTCTTCACAACCCTGTGAAAAGATTATAGCAACACTTAATATAAAGCTAAAAGCTGCACACCAAAACAGAACAGAAAAACTTAAAACCTAATGTATCACTTCATTTGAATTGGTTAATTAAAGCAAATCATTGATAAGGGGTTTGAGCATCCCTTGGTTGGAGCTGGCAGCTCTTTTTTATTGTCTCTTCATTCTTTTAATTCCTTTTCATTATTTCTTCAGTGGTTACTGAAGAAATTAGGATATACAAGGAGGAGAACGGCATTTTTGCCCTGCCGGACTGGAAAATCCAAGTCTGGTTCCATGGAGAGATTGAGACAGGGAAAGGGAGCTGAGCCTCAAGTAGGGTTTTGGTAGCAGAAATTCAGTGAGGAAGGGAGTGGTTAAAAGCAATGCTGCTGGGTTTGGGTTCTCCCACCCAAAAAAATGATCCTGATTAAAGGGTACTTTAGGAAGCAGCAGAATGTGCTGGGGCTGAGACATAAACTTTCAGGAATTTAGAGATTTTTGAGGAGCTAAGATTTTAGTTAGTTTAGTTAGTTATTGGAGTTAATTAAAATAAATGGCTAGGCCTTGATGAAGTTAAGAGTTAGTAGTTAACTAATAATTGATTGCTTGTCAACACAATGTTTGGTTAGCTGGGTTTATAATGAAGAATATAGAAACTGAAAAATAGCTTTTAGGAACATTAAGACAATTGTAGGCCTCCTCTGTTCTGAAACCAATTGAGGATGGGAATGGGAGTTCTACCAAGGGTTCATTTGTCATATTTGCATTGAAAAGGTAGAAAAGTCAGAAGGAGGAAGACTTCATTTACTTCCTCATTTTGGGACCCCTCCCCATGAAAGGGACCACTGACCTATTTCAAGGAACAAACTACTCATGCTTAATAGCTTTTGAACTAATTACCATACAAATCGGGGAATGGGATGTACCAAAGTTATGAATATGTATTTGTATTTTGGGTATTCAATACTTGTATAAATAAATTGACTCTGTAATCACCTGCAAATTGAGGTGTGTATTTGGGAGGTATCCCACACGTTGCCCAGCGTCACAATAAACATACACTTTCTAACCTTAAACTGTTAGAGAGTTTTTGTCCATTACAGTTGGGTATCAGTACTAGATCAATATCCATAGTTTTTAATAAATCAGGGCTTGTGCTGAGACCCCCAAACCCTGGTCAGGCATGCTGGGCAGTGTCAGATCCACAGGATCACTATGGAGGGACGCTGCTGGGACCCCCCAAATCCCAGCCAGGGATTCTGGGCAGTGCCAGACCTTTGGGACACTATGGAGAGGCTTCACTGCTGACCTAGAGAGTTTTCCCATTATTTTCTGTCATGCTCAGTACCTGGCAGCTTATTATAGCTCCACAAGTTGAAGGTCTTATTGGAGTCGTTGGAATCACAGCAGATTGCAGAATAGACAGTCCAGGAGAGGAAATGAGCTGTTCCACAGACGTATTTTTCCCAATGTGCTTTTAATTTTATGCAGAACCCCTCTCTTTCCCTCAGACCCCATATCCTTTAGCTTTGAGTTTTCTCAAAAAAGTTCCCTGCCTACACCAGAAAAAAATATTCCAAATTATTTATGGTACTCTGGGACTCTCTGATCTGGGCTCAGTTGGCCACTGTCTTGGGTTACAATGTAAGATGTAACCCAAAAGTATGTATTCTATTACCATCTATGTACGCTGCTAAGATGGAGGGGCAATGTTCTTTGTCTTCTCCATGAGTCATCCCTGATAACTCCCTCCAGGGGCTATCTTCTGCTAATGGTCCATCAAGCCTCATCCCATGACTTATAGAATTACATCACACCACTGTGAGATGTTCCACCCAGGGGGAGGAACTGAGCATCCCTGCCTGGATATAGTCTGAGGTTTGGAACACCACAAGCAGCCTTATCCACTGGATTCCGGGAGGACAAGAGCTCGATGAAAACCTCCAGAGAAAGACTAAACCTTTTACAGGATCACCACTTTGACAAAACTACATCCATCACACCAACAGAACTGTAACCACCATTTAATCAGACTGCTACCACCACCCTGACCAACAGGGTTGTATTCTGATTCTGTCTGTTTAAGCCAGTGTTTCTGTACTATTGCCTTTATTTTAATTTTCCTATTAAATTGTAGTTCTGACTCGGAATTTCCCGCGGATTTGCTTTCCAACTAGTACAGCCACTTGGAACACTTGGAAAGGAATTCATCATCTCTTGTGCGCATTGACAAGCTCAACTTGAACATAAGTGAAGAAATAAAAAACAAGCCAATCCAAACCCCTTGGAGAGTGTGGGTGGTACATGGGCAGACCCCCGGGACAGGAACACATACTGGGGGCTGCAGTGCTGGCCTTGCCCAGTGGTGGGGGATAGGGGGAGGGCAGGGGAGGGGAGGGAAGTGTAGGCTTTCCTAACATCACCCTGGCAGCTCTGCAGGGCATCATGGTTGTGTGGTTAGGGTGGACCCCCTCCTCAGAAGGGGGTCTGGGGCATATGGGTAGTGGGTGGAGCTGGGGGGGGGGGTGGGTGGTGGGTCAGGGTGGGTGGTCTCCTGAGGAGAGTGTTCTGGGGGCTCATTAAGGGGGAGCCCCTCAGGAGGAAGAGTTCTGGGAGAGGGTTAGGGTGGACCCCTCTGCAGGAGGGAAACAGGGGTGGAGGAGAGACTTTCCCAGCTGAAGTATTCACTCTTTATTTCCAGATCACAGGATATTCCAAGATGGAAGGGACCCCCAGGGATCATCAAGTCTGACTCTCAAATAATTTTCCTACTTGGGGATTGAACCCACAATCCTGGCATTCTTAGCATCCTGCTCCAGCCAACTGAGCCAGTCTCAGGGTCATAGACAATGTTCTATCTGGGATGGGAATGGCTGGCACCAGCAAAGTAATTCCTGTGCAAATACAGCTCTTTCTTTTATGCTAATACTTAGCATCCTGCTCCAGCCAACTGAGCCAGTCTCAGGGTCATAGACAATGTTCTATCTGGGATGGGAATGGCTGGCACCAGCAAAGTAATTCCTGTGCAAATACAGCTCTTTCTTTTATGCTAATACTCCTTTAAACACCAGACCCTGGAAAGTCTCTGGGACATAACTGGCTGGCACCTGATGATGACAGCAGAGAACTCTTACAATAATGCTGATTTCCTCCCCTCTCCAGCATTTACCCGTGAGAAATACTCACTTGCTGGTAAAGCTGAAATCAGACAAAGTCATCAAAGCAACACTACATATTCATGTAAATGAGTCAACTGAGTCAGGTGCATCTCACTGGGGAGGAACTTCAGGAATTCTGAGCAGTGACTCTAAAATGCACGAATACCCTTCTTCAACCAGTGGGGTACCTGTCTGTCGCAGACATCTTTTCACTAAAAATCCTTTCTTTAGGATTTTTCCTCCTGAGAAGCTAAGAGGCCTCAGAGACAGCATGTAAACAATGGTTATCTGCTGCTGTGGAATGCAACAGGTCCACCTGTGATTGGCCCATCTTGGATGTTTATAATTAATGGCCAATCAAGGACCAAGCTATCTCGGACAGAGTCCAAGAGAGCTGCCTTTGTTATCATTCTTAGCTTAGTTAGCGTCTGAGAAAACCCTGTCCTTCTTTTTCTTTTTAGTATAGTTATAATGTAATATATATATATATCATAAAATAATAAATCAAGCCTTCTGATAATGGAGTCAACATTCTCGTCTCTTCCCTCATCCGAGAACCCCTGTGAACATGGTCACACCTGTCCTTTTTCTCATTGGCTGGGTGTTAGGAACTGTTCAGGAACTCACATTCTTTCTGACCTCCTACCAGGCTCAAACTGACACCTCATTTCCCCTCCCCTTTCTATCCCTCTAAGTAACTAGCATCCGTTAACTCCCTTTTTCCTCCTCCCTCACACTCAGGAGGCCTAGCCTGGTGCAAGTTACATCTTTGCCTGTGTGGCATAAGTACACATTCTTACAGATGAAACAATGGCTGAAGCAAAACATTATTTTATCTCTCAAATACCCAATGGCTGTGAAGGTGCGTGCGCAACATCCCTTTCCAGGGAGAAATGAGCAAAACAAGTCCTGAGAGGTCACTTGGTCCATGGCAAAAGGGTTTTGGAGAGTGTCAATGGATGGTCCTTGCCTGCAGTGGGGCATTTCCTACATGTGTTTACAGCCCAAAATCATGGGAGATGATGAGGCTGGGGCTGCTTTTTTGAGCCCAGAGCTGAGCAGAGCCCTCAGCAACTCCCACCCACTGCCAGGAATGTTCCTTTGATGTTTTCTCCATATGTTCCAGCTGGCCAGGGAGTGTGAGGCTGTAGGAGGCCAGGAGCCACAGAAAACAAACCAGTACCTCTTGTCCTTCTTATTTCCAGGAGATGAACTGTGCCCTGCAGTGTCCTGCCCGTGGCACACAGCATGCAAAACACACATCCCGGCGATGGGAACCCAGTGATGGGCACTGGGATGCCTGGGCAGAGCTTGAATGGACATGGATAAAGGTCTGCCTGTGGTTCTTTAATGATGGACTGCTCTGCACAGGCATCTGGAGATGCTTCAACTCAAACGGATCCCACTGACACCCCAAAAATGTAGCATTGGAATCCCTGGGTAGATAGACAGGGACCTTCACCTATCACGTTCCATCCTGGGCTGCAGGCATCTCACTGGTCTGGAGTCGGGCTGTGTGAGGATCAGACCAATGAGCTATCAAGACCCAGGAGTTTTGAACTCCCTATATATAAGAAGGCTCTCAACAATAAAACATGATGAGAGGAGCAGCGGGTTTGTCTTTACAAACAAGCTGTGAGTTTGCTGGTAGATAAAGCTAGCACTGGGAGATAAAAGAAACAATGACAAGGATTCCACTGATTGATGAATGGAAAAAGATATTTGCTTTTACAAATAAACTTTAGGTTTGCTGATAAATGAAATTTGACATTGAAAGATGAAAGAAACAATGGGGAAGAAAAGCCCCTAAATTCCGCAAGAATTAATAATTAAAAAGGAGGGTTATGCATTAGAGGGAAATCTATGGTATCAGGTGTATCGGGAAGTCTGTACCTCTCAAGTACCTCAGCCAATGGGGAAAGAGAGAAGGGAAATGCGACCAGGAAACTAGGATAAAAAGGAGGCTGCATCCTCCAAAAAATTTGAAAGATTCCAGGGGAATGCCCCATGGCCTCTCCCTTTATTAGAATAAAGTCAAAGGACTCCTCTGTCTCATTTTTGGACATAAACCTCTGGTGTTTGTGGATTAATTTTCCTAACAATGAGTTTTGTCAGATGGAGCTTTGGCGTGTGTGTGTGTGTGTGTGTGTGTGGTCCCTGTATCCAACTACTGACCTCAAGGAACACGTGGCTTATATCGTAATACAAAAATACCCCAAGAAACCAACCAGCACCTGAAAATACTTTCCCGATGGTTTTTTTGGAGGGGCTCAGACAGCAATTCCCTATGCTAACCTGCCAGAGCTCCCACACACCCATCAGGTACCCATTAGGTATGTCGTACCAACCCCAAATCCCAAGCCAATTAAAGTCAAGGGAATTTTCCCTCACAGAAATTAAATCCCAAACAATAGCCATCAGAGGTGCCTTAAAATAAAAGCTTACAGTTGAATAAAGTTTTGTTTGGATGAATTTTGAAGTTGTTCAGGGACCCAGCCAGAACTGATGGAAAGTTTTAACAGGTGGGTCAGACCTGAGGTAACCTGAAGGCAGGTATGTGCATCCCTCTCCTCAGGGAAAACAACTTTCAGAGGCCATTCCTTAGACTCTGAAATGAAATCAGCTTTCTGAGGGAAAGTGATCCTCACCTGGCCACAGGTGCTGCCTCACCAGGAGGCAGGAGAGCATCTGGTCACTTCTCCAGCTTTAAAATATCAAATGAAGCTTGACCTCAAGGTGGCTGACATCAGCTGTGTTGCAGGGAACTCAGTCAAGTGCCCCATAAGAGACATCAGGGTTTTCTGCAGGACAGGAATTAAAAATAGAAAATTCTGTGGAATATAAACCTGTCCTTTTCATGATCCTATTGAGCTTTCTTGGAACCTTTGCTGTTCCTGACAAACCTGGTGTTAAATAGGCAGTTCTGCATGGGAGTATATATGCTTCATGAGGCTATTCCAGCAGAAATTCAGCATGGACTTCAGGATTATAACTATAATTCATCTAAACTAGCAAAGCTGAACCCCAAATTTAGGCACCACACAGAGAACAATCTTTGTGCTGCTGTGCTAGCCAAAGCCCCATGGCTGGGAAATTTCAGCTGCCAAATGTATAGAATTACAATCACAGCAACCAGCATCACCCAAAGGGATACTCCCAAATCCAAGGGTGTAAGTGCTCATGTCCTTACTCTGCTGTTAGTGGTACAAATTCTTCTCCTCAAAGCTGGCACTGACTGGGTGAAAACTAAGAGCAGGAGGGGTGAGAGAATAGATTGGCTCCTCATGGAGTCACTGGGAGATGAGGCTACTGGAATCTAATTTAAATCAATTGAAAAAAATTACTTCCTGGGCAGAAGACAGGAGTTAAAGCAGATCCCTCCTGGCCAGGCTGGTGAGCATTATCTGGATCCATTCTGGGGAAAAACACCCTGCCAGGAGCTCTGACTCTTCTTTTCCTGCTAGCTCCTGAGCAGTGTCAGAGCCAACGTGAGGGAGTTAAAGAGCAAATAAATCCCAAATCCTACAAAGTGAGTAATCCAAAGAAAGAAATGCATTGTTGTCATGAAAAGCTTAAAAATCTGTAAAAATTCTATTACAACAATGTAATGGGATTCCCAGGGATCGCATTATTGCTCTTGGTTCCATTTTTATGTGGTTTTAGTCTCGGCTGGCAGCTTGTAGAACTTCTGCTGAGATTTAGAGGTCAATGAGGGGTGGTTTTGGATTGACCTTCACCTCTTTCTCCACTTTGTGCAAACAAACTTAGGCCAATGCAGTTAAATTCTGTTTGTGCACATGTATGGGAGAGACCCTGGCATCAGGAAGCACTGATTCCCGCAGCTGTGCCATCCAGAATGTGCTGAGCTGACCACAGGGAAAAAGCTGCATTCTGAGTGTGACCCCTCTGCCAACATTCTGCTCTCCAGGCAGGAATTTTTCTCACATTGCAGTCATTCCAGTCATTCTCTTACCATCACAGGGAGCAAGTTTACAACCCCTCACAGGGTTTGTACCTGCCCTCAGTGTGGTACAGATCTGCATGCTCTTAGTCCCTTCCCTGCAGGTCACTGAGCACTGACAGATAGAGGGGTCAGCTCAGGACATCCCGTGTCACAGCAATGGGCGCAGATCCTTGTCCCAGCCAGCCCCAGGCTGGCTTTTAGGACAGGCTGGTGCTCATCTGGGACTGGGGTCTACCTTTCCATGGCACTCGATTGTGGAACCATTGGGTCTCACCCTGCTCCAGAACTTGGCTTAGACAGAGCAGTTGGTGCCGTTGGCATGGGGCTAGACTGCAGCACTCTCTACAGAGCCTAACAGACAGAGTTCCCACAAGTTTTGCTGAATTATTCCCACTTGTCTGCTGACCAGCTAGGATGGGAAATGGAGTCAGACACCATGAACTCCTACCTGTTATCTAGCTGTGGCTGTCTCTTGGTTGGAAACATTCATGGCCAGGTTGGAGGGTGCTTGGAGCAGCCTGGCCTAGTTGCAGGGCTTGGGAATGAGATGAGATTTAAGGTCCCTCCCAATCCAATACATTCCACGGCTTTATGATATATGTGTATATTTTTATATGCATATGAAAAATATCCTACAACCACCCCCTTAGATCAGTACCCATTCTTACAGAGGTAGAAACTCCCCTCGATATTCAGGAACTCCAGGCTGGAAAGCCAACAGCATCCCAGTAAATTCATCCCACCCAGTGTGGCTGGGGCTTCCCTGTCTGGAGAAGTAATCCCTGCTCTCTGTCCCCAGCAGGGGAAACCCCTCTCAGGATTTCCATGCACTCCAGGATGCACATCCTACAAATGGGCTTTGGCTTTTTGCTGCCCCCTCAGAAGCTGCGATGATTCATCTTGTTGTTGCTCTTCCTGTAGCACCAGACTTGGTGTGTTGGAATCCCACAAAATGTGTCACAGGAATCAAGATAAACAAGTCCTTGTAAGAACATCTGCTTTAAATACAAGTTTTCTGGCCTATTAAATGGGTTTACAGGACAGATATTTTGGGATTTGCAATCCCCATTCCTTGCCTAAGAGCCATGGATACACCACGAGTACAGGAAACACTCAGAAGCATCAGTGCCTTAGTCTAGACTTCCAAAGTGGCCTTGGAGGCTGAATTTAAACACCTAAAAAGGTCTTTTGTCTTCCTAGGCTGGAAGTGTGACACCTGAAAACAATCATGCACTTCTGCTTTTTAAAGCTTGGGCCCAAAAATAACACACTGCTGTCAAAAAAAGGGAGGCCAAGAATTCAAAATCATTGTTTCGCTGCTGTTTTTGTAATTTGTCCCTTGTTATAGGTGCCTCATCCCCTGCTCACCTCCTCTGTGTGGTTTGGAATACTGGGACCAGCTCTTCAAGGCCCTCTTGAAGATGTCTGTGTCCTCACACAGCACATTAATGCTGGACATGATTGACACAGAATGCTTATGGGGGATGTATTTCTGCATCAGGCTGGATCTGATATCATTCTCCCAGAGAATGATCTGTGAAATAAGCAAACATAAACCCAGAGCTGTTATTGATTCCTCTGTGAAGTACAAGAGTACACCAAGGTCTGGGTCTGGGGCTGGATGATCCTTAGGACCCTTTCTAAGGCACAACCCTGTGTTTTCAGGGCTCAGCCCATCAACCCGCAGGAGCACCATGGCATCATGCAGGGGCCCATCCATGTCCAGCATTTCAGTGTCATCCTCAGTGCTGTACTCTCACTGCATGCTCAGAGTGATGCATGGTCAGGGTCTGGCCTCCTGCTATTTCCAAGGCAGGATAGATATAGTGGCGTGTAGCCTGGCTCTTGACCGCTGGGAGGAGTGAGACCAGAGTCGGTTGTGCCTCCCCTTCAGTGACAGCAAGCTGGGAGCACAGGGAGTGGGATTTCCATCAGATTATGAAAATAACAGATTTTCATCACATTTTAGTTTCGTCTGCCAAAACAGAGATAGGGTCCCAGATGCTAAAAATCAGTGAGCAAAGTGTCTTGAGTTGGAATTCCTGCAGTATAAATCAGTAGTCAGGTATGGTGGGGATCATGATGATGATGCTCCAATTAGAAGCCAATTCATTAGAAATCTGAATCATAGAATGATTTGGGTTGGAAGACATCATCCTTAAACAGCCATTTAAAGATGGACTCTCATTTATTCTTCTGTACAACTTTTTCTAATGCATCATAAGAAAAATTAAATACACAATGTAAAGATACAATTAAATAACTAAAAATACAATATAATTAAATAACTAAATAGAATAATTAATAATAAATTAACAATAATTAAATATAATTAAATAAATAAAAATACAATATAAAGATTCCTTGGTATTTTTTCCAAATCATTCCTGAACCTCAGTTGAGTTGGAGCTCACTGACTACCCTGTCTCATGGTCATGTCGGAAGTATGTCTGCTTGTACCTGAGACATCAAAGACCACCAAAAATGTTCCAAACTACAGGTAATTAGTGAGATTTTCAGGAAGTATTGCCCTTGGGAAGACTGGAATCCCTCCTAGGGATCTGTCACAGGTGCTTCTATAGCAAAGATTCAATCAACAGCATATAAGTTCCCTGAGTGTGGGGGATTATTTTCAGTTATTTTCTCTTTAAAAGCTGCAGATTTAGTTATGTAAAATTACTGGATTCTAGGACTAATGGATGCACTGGCAGTCTGTCCTGCCCCTGGCTGTTGGGTTTTCCCAAAGCTCCTGGGAAAACCCAACTGGAAGAGCAGAAGAGCTGGGAATACGGGAAATCGTGGTGCTGGCTGATCAATGCAACAACATTTCCAATCTTTTCACCTACTGCCTTTGGAGCACAGGGGACACCAAGGTTTAGTCTGGTTTGTTGTTATGCGTACATGCCCGCAGGTAGATAGGAACTGCAGTGGGAACTCTCCTGTCCCCATGGATGCCTCTCCCCTACAAGTCCTCTCACTGCCCCAGCACAGGAAGTCCTCCTAGCCACAGATCCTACACAGCTTTTTGTCATTATAGAAGCCGATTCCCTTGTCACACCCCACTTCCTAAAGAAAAACTGAAAAGATTGGATATTTGTAGGGCATTCTTCCCTGTGAGTGTGAGGAGGCCCTGGCACAGGTTTTGCAGAGAAGCTGTGGTTATCCCATCCCTGGAAGTGTTCAAGGCCAGGTTGGACATGGCTTGGAGCAACCTGGACTAATGGAAGGTGTTACTGCCCATGGCAGGGAGTGGAATGAGCTCCAGACAATTCTGTGAGGAAATTTCACATCCACAAATCGAGATCCCAAACTATGGACTAAGGTTTAGCATCTGGTCTGCAGGCCAAACAACTGACCTAACAGAAGAAGAAATTTATAAAATACAAGTGTGTCCATAGCAAGGAAGAAAGCAAGGCCGTTGTCATGGAAACTGATAAAATAGACACATAAGAGATACATGCAGTTAGAGGATACGTGCCTTAGTGAACGGCATGCGTGCCTTAATAATTTGCTGTAAACTCTTGCCAATTAATTATTGATGTTAATTGCTTTGCACCAATAAAATACAATAAGTTATTGCTTTGTCCAATGAATATAATGAGCTGTTTTTAACGTAACTAATGACTTGAGATCACACTTTGTTAGGGATATAAAACTTAAGAACAACTTGTAAGGAAAAAGAAGAAGAAGCCATTGTTGTCACTACACAAGTGTATGTGTGTCATGTGTCCATCTCTACAGTGACACCAAACCCAAAGGGTTTTCCATGGACATGAGGTAGTGTTGGCTTCTCCAGTAGATTTTCTCAATGTGCCCAACATAAAATACTTGTATCACTTCATAATCACCTTGCACTGGTACTGTAAAAATGGAAAACCAATTTTCTATCTCCAGAGAGAGATTGTCCAGGTCAGGCTGTAAGATCTTAAATTGCACATTTGTCTGGGGGACTGTGAGGTGGGATTCCAGCAGGGGAATGAACCTTGTGTGTGTGTATGTGTGTGCAAACCCAGCATGGGAATGGGCAGGTCTTCACTTGGGAAGACATTTTCTTCATTTCTTGGCAGTTTTTGTCTGGAATATTAAATGAACAGAGAGGGTTTGCAATTGCCATGGGGAAGCAAATTGCTGTTTCTTGTATGTCATCTATGAAGAAAACCATTCCAGGGATCAGCACTGAAAAGGCTGGGAGCTGCTGCTTCACCACACAGTGTCAGCAAAAGAGAGAAAATAATGATAAAACAATTCCTCCTGCTTTTAGTGGGACCAGGGCTAATTCTGCCCAGGAATGAAAAAGGGCATCTCCCTCAGACTCCCAGAGATCTCTCAAAAAGCCAACTGCAGCAGGTATGGGAGGAAAAGCACTTCTGCCTGACCTGCTGCTCCTGGGGACTGGGAACGTGTCGGGAGCCATAAGCACCTTCCCCAGGCCAGAAGGTCTTTCCTAAAGCACCACTTCTGAAATGCTAAGGGTTATGGAAAAAATGAAGTGGGAATTAATAGTTATAATAATAATAATAATAATAACAAAAACAACATCACAACAACTTTATTAGAAAATCACAATGAAGGGAGGAATAATACTTCATAATACTTCCGAGGGCGCAGGAGGGATGCTCAGCTTTAAACAGGGTTTGAGTGCAGCAGCATCTCCTGGAATTTATAAAGCACAACTCCAGGTATGGGATTACAGGAGCAGTGCAAACTCCTGCTGTCCAATCCCTGCATTTGCCTTCTGCCAGCACTTTCCACCTTGGGCATGTTTGGATGCAAGTGCTCCAGCACTGCTGCCTGGAGATATCAAGAAAATGGTCATTAACTACTTCCCACAGGGCTGACTCTGAGCTCTGGCTTGGGAAAGCATTTGGCACCTCTGGCATTTCAATAAAAACCATTTCCATAATTTTGAAAATATGTTGAATAAACCCACGGTAGACAAATTAACTTTTCTTCAAAAGTATTATGAACACACAATTATTTCTATGCCTGGTCAAACAAACCAGCAGCCAGTTTTCAGGGAGAGATTCCAGACTCTTGTCTCCCTCCCTGGCTGTAAAACACTTGCAGAGGCTTTGGAGTTCATATGAGCTCATGAGGATTTGGATACTCAGGCCTTAATTTAACTTCCATAGATACTAAGGAATTGGAAGTGTCCTAAAGGCACCTTTACTCAAATTTAATTTCAAGCATTCTGCCACTGATGAATTTTGCTGTTCTTTTTTAAAGAATACTCCCTGCTTCCTTAGCCATCTCCATCTAGGACATAAAATAAATGTGGAAAGTTGTTTGGAATGCTGTTTCCAAGTCAAGGAAATTACACCAGTTCTCTTGTATCTCAGTGTGTTTTAAACACAGCCTAGCCCTTCATGGGCTAGACTCTCAAATGCAGTTTCTGAGTTGGAAAGTAATATCAGCTGTGGTCTCATCTTAACTGTACACAAAAACATGGATTTGAGGTTGAATCTGGATGCAGGCATGTTTGAGCCACTTCAGAAAGCTTCAATTCCTGTTTTTCAGTGATTCAGTTCGTGACTGACTGGTGGCAAGGCAAAGAATGGTAGGCAAGGCAAAGCAAAGCAAGAAAGCTCTTGGTAGGGCCAGGCAAGGCAGACATAAGTAAGCAAACAAAGCAAGGGTAGACTAGGAACACTAGGCATGGTACTGTAAGGCAAGGCAAGGCCTTGCCAAGTGATGCTGAGTGCCTTTCCCTGGGAAGTAAAAGATCTAGTGGCAGTGTTGGTAGGGCAGATTTTAAGGTACCATGCTGCAGTGCGGGATTTCTTCGGCCCAACTAGCTCCTGAGACTGTTGGCAAGATTGGGCCACCCCCAGAAAGCTGTTGAATCCAGACTGCAGCTGTAGGGCACAGCTGCTCTATGGCACGGGTACACTGCATCAAGGGGAGGGACAAGGAAGAGGGAGAGGTCTTCTGTATGTTTTCCAAAGGTATTTATTCCCAGGAGAGTCAGGGACAGAAAGACACTGAACAAAGGCATACATTAACTTATATATGGAGGAAGTCTTAAGGGCTTTAACAATCTTTAACAGATTGGGAGAAACTGGGGGTGGAACACAAGGCAGGGGATATAATGTACAAACCAATGGGGAATTACAGGGGAGGAGAACTACATAAACAAACCAGTGGTGTTATGAACAGGCGAAATGAGGCTCAGATTCTTTAAAAAGCTCAAGCCTGTTTATTAAAAGTTAAAACAACTGAAAATGAGACTCCAGGATAAGCCTGGGGCCTACAGGGAAGTCAGAGATACAAGTAACAAGCTGTGTGCTGCGCAGAGCATTTCCTTGGACGCAGGTTCCACAGAAACACCCAAGTGCTGGGCACTTGGGGGCTTTATAGTTTCTTAAAGGTGCAGGATTGGTGTGCTTCCAATCCACTTGTTGATTGATCCATTTTCTCATTGCTGGTTGGTCCATAAGATGGTGCGTTCTTGACCAATCATTCTGGAATACTGGTATCTCATTGGTTGGCTAGTCTGCCAATCATAGTCCATATTGATGTCATCTTTTCATGAGGTAACTTTATAGAAAATTCTCTCACACGGTTCTTACTACCCCCCTCTAGTGGGCACACACTCATACTACAGTACATTTAACTTCATAACTTATTGTATTAATTATGTATAACAACTCATTATATTAATTAAAAAATTATAACCCCACCTACAAAGCCAACTAATTTATAACAATAGGGCCTCGAAGGATACAAAATTGATAGGGAAGTTTCTAGAGAAAGGGGCAGGCATGGGAAGGGATTGACATTCAATGGGAGGAGGAACAGGGAACAAAAGGGCAGGTCTTTGGGAAGATGGACAACTAGGGAAAAACTAACATTACAGATGGAAAGGAACAATCCATTGAGAATAAAATATGCCATAACAATACAAAAGTTGGTGGTGGGGGGGTTGTAAAACTGACTACTAGGACTGAATTACAATGAAAAACACACACTGCAACAGTACCGTGCAGAGGTATAGTCCAGCAAGACATTTCTGTCCTGGCCCCTTCTGTGTAAGCGCCATTGTTGGACATAGTGCTAGACTTGGTATGCAACTTTCAGTTTATAAGTTCCTGGACGAGAATGGCAATGCTTTCTCATGGGAAGGAAAGCACATAGTCCCAGTGTTGGAGGTGCAGAGAAGAAGCAGCATTGTGCAGCTCAAGGGCAGCAGCAACTTTCTGTCCGGGCATTGGTTTGGAAGCACTGACTCAATTCATACAATCGTAGAGTCGGTGTCCATCTTTGAAAGGCAGTCTCCCTCCTGAAAAAATCCATTTGGTATGTGTTTTCCACTTCTCAGAGGCAGCCCTCTTGAAATTCTGCCAGCACACTTCTTTTGGACAATGTAAGCAGCTGCACTGAGTCTTGGTGTGCAGCTGATCTAGATCTGGGCAGCTGATCTAGATCTGGGCAGGTAATGACACCTTTGTATGGGATCAGTCCCTGGATGTTTTGGATTTTGGAGGAGGAGACACCACTTCTTTTGAGATGGGCTTCTAGTTCTTCTCTTTGCCGAAAAAAGTAAGTTTTGATGGACACTCTGGGTGTTCACAGTGAATGTAAAGTCTTTTCCAAAGGAGTGCCTTCCAAAGGAGTGCCTTTCCTTGGGAAGTAAAAGATATGGTGGCAATGTTGGTAGGGCAGCTGATAAGGTACGTGGGGGAGCTAATCAAGAGCCCTGGGCAGGTAAAGTCCAGTACCAGTATAGGATCAGTCCCTGGATGTTTTGGATTTTGGAGGAGGGGATGCCATTTCTTTTGAGATGGGCTTCTAGTTCCTCTCTTTGGCAAAGAAAGCAAGTTTGGAGGGCACTTTTCCCAATAGGCAGTTGTTTGGGTTAGAGCTGTTGAACTGTCAGTGGGAATGCAGACACTAAACAGTGGAGTTTTTGCCCTTGTAGCTATAGTGTGTGAGCAGTCCCTGGTGCCATTCCATTTTGATCCTGACTCTGAGACTGAAGGTTTATGATGATATCTAGAGCTGAGAAGGAAAGTGGTGATAGCAGGGTGTGTGTTTGTGGTTTGATGGGTGCAGTTGAAATTGTAGGCATCAAAGAGCTTTCTCCACCAACAGTTTTGCAAGATGTGTTTTTGGCAGATGTTTTCAAGTTTGTTATCGGACTGTAAGAGAGTGGAAAAGTTTGTTCAGGCAGAGGCATTGGTGTTGCCCTTTGAGTGTGGTGCAAAGAAAAGTATGCAATTGGAAGGGGAAGATCAGTGAAATCTTTTTGTCCTGACACAGTTGATTGGAGAGCAGGGACGTTTCTGACTTGGCTGGGTCCCGGGGGTGGTTTCAAGCTGGGCTCGGTGCGTGTCCTTTTTTGTGAGTCAACAATGTCATGGTGTGGTTATTTTCACAAGCGCTGACAGTGCTCAGGAAAAAGACAAGAGCTTTTCTAGCCCAGCCCCATTCGTGAGGGAGCAGGGTGGGGGCAAGAGCTCCGCTGTGGAACCTGGCTCTTGGGCACTGATAGAATGTGATCCTGCATGTAGCAGAGAAGGAAGAGGAATCATTTCATTGTAGGCTGTACAGTTTATCGGTTGCAAAAGAAAAGACAGCTGTAGCACGGCCTCTTCCTTTTAGAACCTTTTCTGTGCAATCAGCTGCTGACCACGTAACTTGCACCCACTGAACTGCATCCAGCTCCCTGGAGATATGCACTTTTCCTCAAGGTCTATGTGCTATCTTGCAGATCCCAAACCCCTTCAAAACCTCCAGCAGTTGCTCATGCTCACTGTAACAGAGTGGAAATTTAAGAGGGTAGTAATCCATTTCAGATTTAGGTGAAACATGCCACTTTGAATATTAAGTCTGTAGCTTGCTAGCATAGATGAAATATGCTGTTTTAACTTGTTTAGTCTGTTAACTCTGCTGTGCTCGCAAAAACTGCCTCAGCCGAGAAAAGAATGCAAAAGCTAAAAAGGAACATAAGAGGGGCTCCTTGAACTTTGAATCAAAGGCGAAGAGCCAAAGCTGAGTCTGCAAGAGAAGGACAAAGTGACCAGAGAGTTCTCTGTACAAGGACTAATTGCGAGTTGTAAAGTGAAACCAGTAAAATGAATATGCATGAACCTATTGTGAAACTCTATGCATATGTACCAGTTAGGGGGGATAAAAATGGTTTTGGAATTCTCAGGGGTGCACATGTCCTTTAGGGGTAACAATCCCAACATATGTCCAGTGCTGTAATAAACATACTGGCTTCACAATGTTTACAAGTTGTGGAGTTCGGTTTTTTCCCACAAATCATCTCATAGAAAAAGTTCAACAACAAAAAGCCAGTGCTGGCCATAATAGTCTCTTTGTGGTCTGTAAACTAAACTAAACAAAACACATTAGTGATTTGAACGTTCCTTCTCAACTATATGTATATTATCAGCACATTCTCTCAAAGTGGCAGTGTCTGTTGTTACAGTGAAACGTTTCTATCTGCTGTTCTGACTGATAGATGTGCCAGGACAGAAAGCATTTGCCAACCTACCCTCTTTCCTGTGCAAGCTGACATTAGCAGCACAAATATTTTCAGACACGTTCATTGTCACCATGTCCAAGCAGCTAGAGAGCACATAGATAGAAGTGTCAAGACAGAAGATGTTCTTAAAGTACCTCCTTTACTTAACAGTTTTAAATTGTGCATAAGATAGACCTGCTGTCACAAATTTTCATTCTCATGTCTTCGTTGCAAATGTCCTATAACTACTCTAATAGAAAAAGGCTCTAGAAGTAAAAGCCAATGCAAGGCTGCACCTTCTGTGTGCCCCACGCAAGTCACATCAAAGTCACTGGTGCACTCTGTCCTTCCCTTCTCTGCTGCATCTACCATTGTGTTCTCTGGATCTTGGAGCCTAAAGGTAGGCACAATTCCACAGAGGGGTTGGAAGAGGCATAGGTAGCTCTTCTGAACTTTAATCCTAATGACTGCCACCGTGGGTGCAGTTGGTTGGACAGTGACAGCCACACTCCTTTTTCAGCCTGTATGATGCATCCACTAGCCCAGTGCTCTGCGACTTCATTCTTCCCCTCTTTTAAGTGGTCACACTTCTACTCACCCAGAGGCGAATAGCCATCTACTTCTTGCACACATCACTGGGGTGGCAGCAAAGGGCTCTGGTACACTGCTCCTGCCACAAGAACCTTGGGCCAGGCACTTATGTTCCCTACATTAGGTAGCCCCATATTCTGCATCTTTTGTCATCTGAATTATTATGGAAAGCTTTTTGGTTACATCTTGCACAGAGAAAATGTGCCAGTACAACAAGCTTGCCCAGAGCAAACCCCTGAAACTGGTGGAAACTTGTACTTGATCCACATTCAAGGGGCAGTCGTCTCTCCTATACAACATGCAAAGCACTGTAAGATGATGGTGCTCTCTCCACGGTCCTTCTCAGCTCAAAATGCTGGCACACACATTACAGCCTCACATAGACAAAGGATCCCAAGAAATGGCACAGTGCAATGCATGCAACAGATGTTGAAAAGCGGCAAAGCTGTATGCCTCCGCTGAGCTTCAGTTCTGAGCAGATGACAGAAGGAGAATGAAGTGGTAGAGCGGAGGGCTTATGTGAATGGTGAACCGAATTGCAGCAGTACAACAGCAGCAGCACCTTGTTCACAATCAGTCAGCTGCGAATACCCTTGCACTGCGAAACATCATCACAAAACATGCCGATCAGCATTTTCGTACATCCTCAGCACTGCAGACTTCTGCCAAACACAAGGTGTCCTTAAAGTTGTCCTTCTCCAAGAACCTTTCAAACAGTGCACAACACACGGTGCCTCTGTGATCTGCACAGAACTGAAGCTCAGCAAGGGTATTCAGTTTTGTTGCTTTTCAACATCTGTGCTACACACACGCACTCCGACACCCTTTGGGATTTTTGTCTTTGCGAGGCTGTAATGTCTGCGCTGGTTCTTTGAGCTGAAAAGGAGCGGGGAAAGAGCACAGTGATCTGACAGCAGTTTGAAGGCTGTACAGGAAAGAGGAGTGCTCCTTGAATGTGCTGCATTTACAAGTTTCAACGAGAGGTAAGCACCGTGTAAGCCTGTTGTCTTGGCACATTTTCTCCTTGCGGGACATAGTTGGAAAGTTTTCTGCTAAGATTCAGATGACAAGAGACGCAGAATACTGGGCTATGAAGCGCTGAGAAGGTAAGTGCCTGGCCTGAGCATTTTTTGAAAAAAGCAGTGTGCTGGAGTGTATCGCTGCCACCACAGAGATCTGTGCAAGAAGCTGCTGCCTCTTCACCTCCAGGAGACAGACAGTGTGGCAGCTTCCATGAGGTGAAGGATGAAGCTGGAAAGCAGGCTTGTGTGTGGAGCGTTCAGCCTGCCAGAGGATGGTGGGTGCCACTCACCTGCCTGTAAAATTCACATTAGCATTCATATGGAAGGAATTCCTGGGCAACTTTCCTGTGCTTCTACCTAGTCCTCTTGCAGCCCTCCATGGAAACTCTTGTGCTTCTCTTTAGGTTCTGAGATGCAGAGAACTCTATGTCAGCTGCAGCAAGAAGGGGTTCCTACCAGTGGCCAAACCACTACCCTCAGCCCTAGCCTGTGGCTCGAGGTGGGGAATGGCCACTCAGTGGTGCATGCCGAGGAAGGGGGTCGGAGCTAGCCAGCAACCAGCATCACCCCCTCTCCCAAGATCAGGAACATGGCATCATTATGTGTTCTTCCTAAGCGATTTGGAGAAAGAATGCTTTGTGTTCCACAGAAACCTGCTGCAATGAACATTTAAGAAAGTGCTTATGTCCATGTTTAGAGATGAGCTCCCACAGCTGCACATTATATTTTCAAGAAGCAGGAGCATACACAGCTGACTGTGCTTGGGAATGAGCAGCTGCTGGATTTTTGCAATTCCCTTTACTGCGCACAAAAGCCTGGTGCTCTGCTGCCTCATTCTTTGTCTTCTGTGATCTGCACAGACCTGAAGCTCAGCGAGGGTATTCATCTTTGCCACTTTTCAGCATCTGTGCTACACGTATATACTGTGACATCTCTCAGGACCTTTTGGCTTTTCTCAGCCATCAATAAAATCATAAGTTGCCTCCAGTGGTTCTGACACACCTGCATGTAATCTTCCCCACAGCAATTCCCTGTCTCTCTGGAGCTGCTGTGGATAGGGTGACAGATGAGGGAATTCTGCCAACAACAATTTTTTCTCTCTGATTTTGTCTTGCTGACCATTTTGCTGTCTTCTGAGGGGTTTGTGTTTGAGGGCACAGGGGAAGTTGATGCTGATCTGGCTAGGAGAGTCACTGCTTCTCCTTTCACTATGGTAAGAGGAGAAATTGGTATGCAGCGGGGATGGGAAGATCTGTAGTATTTTACTTGGGGCAGTGGAGACTTTTCTTGGGAAAACTCTATGGTCAAGGGGAGCAGAGGAGGCAATTGCCTTTTTTGTAGATCCCTGCAATTTCTTGCTTGGCAAAGGTAGGATCATGTTTCCCTCAGCAGGTGCAGGGTTCTGTCAGTGCTCAAATAAGAACCCAGAGAAAGCAGCTGCCCCTGTGGGATGGAGGACAACAACTCCCTCCCTAATTTATTGTGTGCAGCATAGGACCACAATGGTCAGACCTTAATTACTGTCTGGTGGGGTCTTCTCCTCTTTTCCAGTATATTCATTCCTGTCTTATACACTTCCACTCCCCCCATCTCATGTTCCTTCATCATTTTGAAATCTTCACACACTACTGGAGCACAGTTCACCATCTGGAAAGGCTGCCAGGGCTGTATGTCCATAGGAGCATCTGGAGTAAGGGGCTGCATGGTGGCCCAGGACTCCCTCTCCAAGCCACATTCACCTCTGAGGAGAGGGGAACATTGCTCCCAGCAGCCCTGGAAAGGGGTTGCTGGGAGTCCTTGGCTTGGAGAGCTGAAAGCAGGGCCAGGATGGAGGCAGTAGGTGAGTTCACAGCTGGGAACTGTTCTTTTGGCTTTGCTTTCAGTACTAAAACATTGTGTCCTTCTCAGGAAGGAGAGTTAAACACAACATAACAAGTGCTGTGTGCTGATCATCCCATTGGACTGCTGCAAAACAAGGCACCAATGCCAGAACTTCCCCAGAGTTTTCCTTCAGCTGCTGGTGTCATCACAGAAAGGCTGAGGTGCTGCTCGCACTGGGTGTGTTTGTGCCAGCCCAGCAATCTCAGTTGAGTTTCTAGTGCAATAAATCACAGCTTCTTCAAAGCATCCTCTCTCTTACCCTTTTCATGCAGTTTTGCTTCCCAGAGGTGCATCCTGCATAGTTCTCCCATGCTGGGAAATGAGAGTATCCAGCTGCAAAGATTCATTAGCACAAACACCTTCTACCATTAAAAATGTGCCGTTGAGTTGGACATGGCAGTCAAGCATGTGATTTTACAAAAATTGGAGCTACAATTTGAAGCAGTTTAGGTTTTTACCACTCAATGAAATGTCCCTTTTAAAGCATTTGTTCTTTGTAGCTGGATAGAAATCCAGTCTCCTCCTGGTCTGCAGTCATTCTTTTGTGTTGGCAGCTGCTCTAATTATGCATAAATTAACCTTAATTAAACCAATTATTGTGTAACTGCACATGCAGACAATACTAATATTGTCTCTTGAAAGGCATAAACCCACATCAAATCCTTAAATGGAAAGTCAGATTGTAAATTGCAGCAGATTTTTAGCCCTTTGTTCTTCAAATGATTGAACAGGAGTAGTGTCCAAATACCCTGAATGTTCCCAAAACCTTGCTTGAATTAATTTTCTTAGCTGCTGAGGCCAAACGATGTTATTTGTTTAGGAAAAGGGAATGATGGAACATCCTTAACTGTAACATTTGTCAGGCTGCTCTAGAGGGTATCAGTATGGTGGGGCCAGGTAGTGACACCAAGTTCCCCTCCTGGAGGATGGGTGATTTTGTGCAAATTGCTGGATTATTTGGCAATTCCTCCTGCCATCTGCCTTGCTGTTTGTCCAGAAAATGTCCCCTAAAGCTGGGGACTTTCCATCATGTTATGCCATAGGCTGCAGCTTGCACCCTGTAAGCAGTAATGCAGCCAACAGATGGTGCTTGCACACACGGCTGCTCCAGGTATCTTCTCAAAATGCCACACAAGCTTTCTGCAATTCGGGATCCAATTTTTATGATTCCTATTTTTAGGGAGCTGCTGCAAAGAGCAAAGATTTTGCCTTGATTTCTCTGGGCCAAATAATTCTATGGGACTGCTGGTGTGTGGGCAGAATTCTTGCCAAAGGGATTTCATATCTTCACTTTGGCCCTTTTTACAAAGTTTGACATAGAGGAAGTAAGTTGGACTATGAAAAATTCCAGGCTCTGCATCACTAATTTGTCCTCCAGTGAAAAAAAAACAACAAAAAACCAGAGACCTTGAGACAGTGTAGCAAGGGAAAAAAATTAAGAACTAGCACTGAATTCAGAATTTCCTGCTGTTTGTAAAATGGGTTTAGTTGGGGGTGAGGGGAGACAGCATTTCAAATGCTTTAATATGTATTGACTTTCTGATGGTTCAGCTTTGTGCTGCTGAATGCTTCCCTTTCTGTAGATAATCAAACAGGCACTAAGCATAGAGCTTTGTGGGAAAATATTCTGCCTTGTGAATACAGTAAATAAAAGCAGAGCTAATTAAGTATGTCAATCATGCCCACATCAATTAGTTACTAACATGTTCCCTTGGCCACTGGCACTGGCTGCTGTGGTGGGCAGGGGGATTTGCGGGTTCCCTGTGCCTGGGGATTTATGGGAACCCTGTGCCTGTGCAAGGTGTCTGCTGTGAGGAAATGTGTGGGAGATGACATGAATAGTGTGGCGGGCTGATGCTGGGATGGTGGTTGGGAGCTGAGGGTGGGATGCAGGGTGGCAGGTGCTGAAGAAGCTCAAGCCAGGGATGGGAACAAAGATTACCCAGACACTGCATGGCTCCATTTACAAAGGTATGTGACCCCATCCATTACTTCTTGAAGCACACTTCTCTGGAATATAATCGTTTGGGATTTGGCCCAGAGTAAATCCAGTAAAAGGATGTAGGTCTGGATTAAAACACACTCTCAGAAGGGACAGGAGCTGCCCCACTTGCTCCTTGCAGTCCAATCTCAGTCCTGCAGCCCTCTGAGATGCCCAGCAAATACGGGGGGACTCAAGAGTGTTTGATGAGACTTTGTTGGAATATTGAACATTTCACAGCAGGCATGGAAGCAAGCTGACTGCACAGTGGAGAAAACAAGCAGGGCTTGGCCTGTCTGGGAGCAGAACTCAGGATAAGTGGCCTGGTGTGACAAAGAGGGAAAGAGGAATGAAAAACCTTTTGCAAATGAGGTAACAAAAAATGTGTTTTGGCAGCTGGACAGGTCTGTGAAATCCCAGGCAAAATATAGATGGGCTAAAAATTGCTGCCATCCTCAGGGAGAGTGCTAATACAAAATATGCATGCAGAACTAAGATTTTTTTTTTCCCTAGGAGCATCTTTTTTTTCTTCCAGGCCATCCATCAACCTGCACTATGTGGCATCCCTGCACATCCCTGACATGTGCAGGAGGGCCCTGGGGAGATCCTGTGAGCTGCCTCAGCTCTCCATCTCCCTCACATCCTCAGAAACCCTGCACAGACACAGCAAGACCTTGAAAAGCATCTGAAGGCATCCAACTTGCTTTTCATTAAGGAGAACAGAATGAACACCTGGATGGATCCCAGGGGGGGCACAGGGGTGCCAGCAGAAGGAAGAGCAGGTTTTGGGCTCCAGGGCCAGATGAAGGTGCTTCTGGAGAGCAAAGGTTGGGTGGGAAGCCACAGACAGCAGGCTGCGAAACGCCAAATGCTGAGGTATTCCAGATGTTTTCATTTTAAAATTAAATAGAAAATAAAAATTGTCCTCACCTCTTGCAAAATCTGGGGCCATGAGGTTAAAGAGCACATTTTATCACTCCCACCTGTTTGAAAGCAAGAATCTGCAGGCATCTTCTGAGAGCAGGGCTCACTCTTCTGAATGCACTAAGCTGATCTTTGGTGCACCAGGCCCAGGAATCGCCTGCTTACCAGGACTTGGGTCCAGGCTGTCTTCTGCAGCCAATGCTGTGCCCTCTTCTTCCTGGAAAGCACCTTCTTTGGCTCTGGCAGCAACTCATCCTCCTTCTTGGAGCAAGTCCAATGGGTAGTCACAAACAGGAGTGGCCCCAGCATGAAGGAGGAGGAGGCCTGTGATGAAATTGTTGGGCCATTCCCCTGTCTGACTTCAGTCTGTTCTGCCTGGACACTTCATTTGTTGTTTCACACCTTGCTGGCAGGCCAGGAGAGCTGATGGTTTCTAGGACATGGCGTGAGCACTGGGGACAAACTGCACAACAGCTATGAGTCTAAAATGTATTTTTTCCCCTTGTCTGCCCTCAATGAAGGATTTTTCTATAAAAAACTCTTGGGTACTAATAGACCGTCTGGTAGCAGTGGAAGGAGTAGCAGCGCAATTTCCAGTACCTCTGGACAAATTCAGTTCTATTAAAATTAAATAACCACAGGAGCTTTTTCACCAATTTTTGCCAACTGAAGCTCAGAAGACACAAGGAAATACTCCCCAGAAGCTTCCTTCATCCACAGATCACAAGAGAAGAGGATCAGCTCTGCAGTGACAAGATCCATGCATCTGTTTGGAATTCAAATGGAGTCAAGTTCATTGCAAATCAAGTTGTCAGGCGGGTACCCCAGTATTTCCTTCCCTCCCACAGCAGTCTCCACACTGTCATTAATGCAGCCGGCTCTACCCTTCCCACCTCCTGCTGAAGTCATTAAAGAAGTGCCAAACATGCCAGCATGGATGTGTCAGCCTCACCCTGCGCCTCCTGGTGCCCTCCAAAAAATTCCTGGTGCCTTCAGCAGAATTCTGTGAATGAGCAGAGAAGAGGAGCCTGGGCAAGGTACTGACATGCTCTTTGATGTTGAGTCCCAGACCTGGAATCTGCAGCCCACATCTACAGCTGAAGGAAATAGCTGAGGAGCAAATGTGTCGCCCAGAGGTACCTGCTCTTCACTGGCAGGTGGCAGCAATGCTCCTCTGGCTATGCCGAGACCTGAAATTCTCCTGTTCTGGAACAGATCTTTTGGGTCACCTTGTTGAGGAAGGTGTTTAATCTCCCCGTGTTTCCATTCCCCAAGTGAAAGACAGCAGAAATAGCAGCACTGCCTTCCTTCCAGCAGTGTAAGCGAGATTGCAAGGTCATGGTAGTCCTGGAAGGACCTCGATGGAAGAGATTCATTTGAATGTATTTGTTGTACATTACTCACTCAGCCCTGAGTTTTAATCTTCTCCTCTCCATCACTGTAACTGAAATTTCTTTGAGCTGTCTCACCACAACTCAGTCCCGGTTGCCTTGTTTGAGTGATTTCTCCAATTTCTCCTTTAGCAGATAATGAGTTTTATGCTACCTCATCCCTCCTCTCAGTCTATCCCAGGAGAGCTGCAAAAGCTCCCCAAGCTCCCCTCCACAGGGAGCAGCAGTGGTTTATCTGGGAGCTTGTGCAACTTCTTGGGATAATCCCTCTTCTGTTTTTCCAGTCTAGTGATGTGTGGTTCATAGCCTTTCCCAGACCTGCTGCACTGCCTCATGCTGGGGGGTTGAAGGGAACCTTTCTACCAAAGCATCAGCAGCCTGCAACTCCTCTTGGCCCCCTTGGGACATTTTGGTCTGGGCAGAGGTGCCTGGGCACCCCTTGTTCATGCAGGTGGGAGCCCTGTGTTTCACAGAGGTGCAGCTGGCAAGCTGGGCGAGCAGCATCATAGAATCAGGGAATGGGTTGGATTGATCTTTTATGTCCCTCCCAACCCAATTTACCTCAATATATAGAAGTTTTTCAATATTGCTATAGAAAGTGATTTTCTGTGAAATGTCTACTGTCCTAGATTGCAAGGCAATGTGTATTCTATTTGCCATCTGTCAGAGGTGTGACAGTTGTCTTCAGTTAATTGAGCGGTTTTCTTTATCTCCTCCACAAACCAGTCCTCCCTCCGGAGAGACATCTGCTGGGCCATTGAATGTCACTGCATGACTGATAAAAATTACAGCATCCCATTGTGAGATGCTCTGCCCAGAGGGAGGAGCCAAGCATTCCTAACTGGATTTAATCTAAGATTTTGGGACACTGGAACAGCCTTTCCACTGGATTCCCAGAGGAGCAGCTGCCTTTTCCACTGGATCTTCAGAGGAAGACTACACCCTTCTACAGGATCAGTGCTCCAACATAACCATATCTGCTACACCAGGAGGACTGCAGCCACCATTCCAATTGGACTGCTGCATCCAACAGGGTGTCAGATCATATTCTGATTTGGTCAGTGTTGTTTTGTATTACTGCATTGTTTATTTTATTTTTTATTTTCTTCCCTAACAAAGAACTGTTATTCCTGCTCCCATATTTTTGCCTGAGAGCCCCTTAATTTAAAATTTATAGCAATTTGGAGGGAGGGGGTTTACATTTTCCATTTCAGGGGAGGCTCCTGCCTTCTTTTAGGAGACACCTGTCTTTTCAAACCAAGACCTCTACTTTGGTTAGATCATGCAAATTTAATGTTGGCTGGTGCTTCTGTAAGATGAAGAGTAAGAATAACTCCTGAATGTTTCATCATTTGTCTCTGCACTGGTCAGAAATGGTAATTTGAGCTCCAAACTGTAGATGTTTAGCAAAAAGGAGTTGGACACTCAGAGGATAAAAATATAAAAAAATGCTTTTGAAAGATTTCTCCTTGCTAGTGCTGGTATGTAGACAAGTTGCCTGAAAGGTATGAAAGGGCACATATTTAGGTTATGCTGCTGAAACAATTCTTGATTTGCAGTGCATTTAAAATGATAGTGTTTTCTTTATTTACCCTTTTTTTCCCCTTCAGAGAAGAACTGAAAGCCCCATGTAGCTCAAGATCTCTGGTAAAGTGTCCTACAGAAGACAGCCATGGTCCTTATCTACCTCAGGCTTGATGTGCACCAGCATCTTCCCATCTCCCTCAGGACCTGAGCACTGCCCTAGAAAAGCTGTGAAGGCGAAAGTGTCAGCAAAGGTGCATTAGCCTGGATTCTTCTTCATTTATTTTTCGCCTTTATCTTTTGTAATGTCCATAGCTAGCTGGCTTGTCCTCTTTCATGTAATTTGCCCTCCCATGAAAGACCCTAAAAGAGTTTCAAAGCCAGTATTCATTGAATCATTGAATCATGGAATGGTTTAGGTTGGAAAGGACCTTAAAGATCATCTTGTTCCAATCCCCTGCCATGGACAGGAACACCTTCCCCTAGACCATGTTGCTCCCTGTTCAGCCTGGTCTTGAACACTTCCAGGGATGGATGGGGCAGCCACAGCTTCTCTGGGCAACACCTGTGCCAGTGTTTTTTCTGTAAGCAGTGTGCACTAATAATTTGCTTTCCCTTTCCCAAATACTAAGGGATCTTGGGTCACATTATTTTGGGAGTGGGAAATGCCTAAATTTCTCTGTGTTCCAGCCTAGCACTTGGAAAATTATTTTTTTCCCTGACCTGCGGAATTCAGGTCTTCTTTGATTTTTTTTTTTTTTTTTTTTTTTTAATTTTAGGGAGATGGATGGAAATCATATCCTGCTGTTCACCTAACTCTGAAGCTCATGGAAATATTTTACAGCTCCAAGAAAATGAATGTTTACAATTTTTAAAACTACCATTTCTCAAAATTCCCAACTGATTCCTTGGTTCCTTTCTCTGGTGCATCCCTCCAGCAAGAGGAGGGGGAGAGACCAGCCATAAGCAAATGAAGGCCTTTTCCCAGTAGCTCAGATGTCAACTCTCCCTCTGTTTGGCACCCAGAGCAGACTGTCTGCTCCGGACTGAAATTTGTTTCATCAGACTTGCATTTCAGCCTTGCCACCTGACATGTTATGATAAGCTTTTAACTTTGAAGCAGAAGTGCATGGAAACATGTCACTGCTTTGGGAGCAGCATGGCACAGGCAGCCAGATCCAGCTCCTGCTTCAGGGGTGTCAGCACCTCTGAGCCCCACACCCATCCCAGCCATGACTCCTGGGGAGTGAATGACCTGGAATGCTTCAAATGGCCTAAGCAGACCTGAGGCAAATGTATGACCTCCAACAAATAAGAGACTGGGAGCTAAGAAGTGAAGCTGGGTGGCATTTTTCAAGAAGTAGGTACTTACAGTTTTCAGGACCTTGGTTTGTAAAACCAAGGCTGTCTAAAAACCCAAAAAGAGGACGTTGGAACTGGAAACTTCCCATTGGGATCAGGTGGTTAACAAGGGCATGGGCTCTGCTGGTTTATCTGTGCCTATTGCTACTGGTGGTGGAGGGGAAATACAAGATAATTCTGGAAAAATTCCCAGAGATGACTCTACACTTCAGAGTAGGACAATGAGGACAGCTACACTTCAGCTGCTGAGCCGAGTGGCTTCAGCAGGAGCTGCTGCAGACTTCATGGTCTCAATGGCTTGTTCTGTATTTATCCCCTCACTGCTCTCTATCCATTTAGACACACCTGAGCTATACAAAAAAGGGTTTTGACAACAAGCTGTCTCTGCTTTCCCAGCTGCCCTGTGCATTGCTGAGGGCTTTTTGTGGATGTATTGTCCTCTGAGGAAATAGTCACTGCTGACAGAGCTGGTTCCCGGGGCTGCCATGCTGAGCTCATCCCACTCCCTGCCATTGCTTCATCACAAAAAAGGGACTGAGCAGGTGAAAGCAGCCTTTGAACCAGCTCTGTGACTTCAGGGTGTACTTGGGAGATGACCCACCATGGTCCCTTCCAACCTTCCCCATTTTGTGGTTCTCTGCATTCATGAGCAGAGAACTTTGAAAACCTGCATTACTTCTGAAAACCTGCAATAATGAGTCTGTTTGACATTTTAAACAACCTTTGCCTGGACCTGAGAGTACAACTCCAGTAATTACAGCAGGCCAGTACTGAGGGAAAGCAGTGTGACCCAGCCAGTGTCCTACAGCTGAGACCTCTTCATCCCTTCACCAGAACGGTCTTGCCCATGTCTGACCATAATCTGAGAGTGAGTTGTCACAGACCAAATCCAGGCCAGGGAGTGAGTGCACTTGGCACAACACTGGGTCACTGGGTGACCCCCAAACAGGGCTCAGCTCCTGGGCATGTTCAGCACAAACGTTTCTGAAGATCACCATGGC
This sequence comes from Agelaius tricolor, assembly GCF_023055355.1. Taxonomy (NCBI): domain Eukaryota; kingdom Metazoa; phylum Chordata; class Aves; order Passeriformes; family Icteridae; genus Agelaius; species Agelaius tricolor. Next base: position 6,462,792 of record NW_027269295.1, read on the forward strand.
TGTGGGGAGCTGTGTGCTGCAAACCCTCTATCCGGGTGCAGCGTGAGATGGGCAGGTTGGTCGTGGCCAAGTTTCAATACCACCCACAGGAAAAATCTCACGGCCTTGTTGCTCTCTGAATTTTCAGGAAAGAAAAAACACTAAACCTTGCCTGTAGGTAAGGTTTGGCTTTGGCGCTCCTCCTGGGGCAACTCAGAGAATGACTTAGACGGAGTCAGCTCCAGAGCAAGCAGGGCTGATGCCAGCTTGCCTGTTGCTGGACCATTTCATGGGCAGAGTAGGCAGATAAGATGCCCAAAAAAGTAACAATTAGCTCAGCTGCCACCATCAGCACTGAGAACTTTGGGTCTCCTGCTCTCCCTGGCCTACTCATGCTGTGTGGGCTTCTTGCTGCTCCTTCCCTCAGGCCCTTGTGAGGGAGGGACAGCTGACACTGCTGGATGGCTTACATGTCCTTGCATCAGGACAACAGCTGCTGTTACCCAGGGGAAGAATTCATGCTGACAAAAAGGGGAAAAATGAATTCCTGCTCTCTCAGTGCTCCCAACTCCATCCTGCAGCAATGGCAGCATCATTGCAACACTGCTGGCTTCCTCACAGCCACTGAGTTATCTTCAGGTTTAATTGTATTGTGGGCTTTTCTGTGATCCACTTGTTTTAACTGAATATTCCTTGGGTCTGGTTCAATTTTCCACCAACCTCAGTCCCAAGAGAGGCCTTCAGTCTTCTAATGAGGTCAAGAAGCTACTGCGAAATTCAAAGCAAATGGTAAAAAAGAAACTGTGGTGACAAGTCACACACCATTTCAAAGAGCAAGAGCCATCCCTCCCTGGCAGGCTGCCTTTGTCTCCCTGTAATCTGTCCCACAAAGAGGATGGGAGATAACCCAGTGGCAGATCCCTCCTTGGACTGATAAAAGGGGCTTTAATTTACCAGTGTGGTCTTGGCACTGCAGAACAACATTAGAATGATGACACCCCTCATGCTCAATGTGCTTCCAAATCTTATTTATAAACTTGAAAAAAGGTCCTGAGGATTCTTTATCCTTTGGATGAAAAAGAAGACAAACAGCACATATACCTTGGAGTTTCCCTTATTTAATACCCACAGATAGTTTGTCTGATGCACTACCTTCCATCAAAAAAAAAAAAAAAAAGTCATTTTCTTGAGGTCAGTCTCTTGTTTTCAGAGGAAAAGAAAAAAGAAAAAGGAAATTATCACCTCTGTAGATGGGAAAGAAGAGGCAGAAAGAGGGCAAGAGAACTGTTCTGTAGAGCTGGAAAAGGATCACATTGCTGATTATCACAGCAGTAATTTTATCACAAGTTCTGTAACTTTGAGGGCAGACTAGCTAATGATTCAATTAGCAAGGAAAAAATCCATATTGCTGCTTGAAATGTGCTAGACAAATCTGTCACTCATTTTGTTATATATCTCTGTACCTACACCAGGAGTCAAGTTTAGAAAATCCTTTTTGTGTACCCATATTCTTTGCATTAAAAGAAACAAAACAAAACACCTTCACTGGCTCTTTCCCTAAGCCTCAGCATTCAGGGCAGTGAAGGATGGACTTTGACATCACTAGCACAGAAAAAAACCCCAACATTTTTTAGTCTTATTCCCTGAAAGAAAACAATTGGCTCTTTATTTAAGGGTGTTCTGCCTTTCTTTTTTATCATATTCTCCTTAAAAACTCCGGCATCCTTTCCCCAGAGTTAACCACACTTGCTGGAAGCATTGAGCTCTCAGCAGTAATTACATCCCTGAGTGTTGTGTCATTTAGTTTTAAACAGGAAAGGCAGGAGACACTGCCTACCGGAAGGAGCAAGTCTTGGGAAAAGCCTTTTGAAAAGGATACATTAAAAAACCCCAAAGACCTGAAATGCCCATCACAGGATCCATGGGTGGTTGATGCCCTGGCAATTGGCTGAGAAGGGCTTACCAGTAATTTGTGGGAATGGTCTACTGCTGGGACATATCCATCGACTTCTCCAATAATACCAATTTTAAGAACTCATTAATGGTAGAAATTATTCAAGCAGGAGAAAAGACAAACAAAAGTCAACATTTGGTGTGATTTTGATTGGTCAGATTTCAGAAATAGAAAGGAAGGGACTTTGTTAGTGTACAAATCTTCTGCAAAACTTTTTGAGGTCAGAGGGTTCCCTCTCTCTGTCTTCTGCAGGACAACTCACAGGAGAGAAGCAAGGAGCGATTTTTATTTGTGATGCTTTGCATTTAACCATAATGGGAGGTGGTACAAAGTGAGACCTGAAGGATGGTGGCTCTTTGGCAGTGACTGAAGCTCTCTGACAGCTGTTAACCCCTCATCACTGGGGTTTTAAATTGGGCTAGGGAAACAAATGTCTCTGTGCTAATCCTGCTAGCAAGAGAGGCTTACCCTGGGTATCTGGCAGCAGGAACCTGTACCCCCAGGCCTTGGTAGCACTGACTTCTTAGCCAAAGCTTCCTGCTATGTATGAAGTATCCCATCACAGAATCACAGAATATGATGAGATGGAAGGGACTCACAGGGATCATCAAATGGCCCACACAGGATCAAACCCACAAACCTGGTATCTTTAGCACCATGTTCCAACCAGCTGAGACAGTCTCAGGGTCATCACTGAGCCCACGAGCAGAGTAAGATCTTCCCATGGTGCTGCCCAGACCAACTCAAGGGGGTGATGACACAGGCAGCATCAGCTTGCCGAAGTCACCGTGTCATTACTATCAGCCCAGGTATCAGAGCAAGGAGGAGGCAGCTCACCCTGTCCACACCACAGCCCTGCCTCGGGGCTGACTGCCAAAACGGAGCTACGCCATGCATGCCATTGTCTGCATGGCAAAGAGAGGACATGAAAAGCCACTCAGGAAATTTCTATTCCTCCCTGAAGTCTTCCCTGCAAGCCAGGTCATCGGCCACCACTTTGGGAAGACTGCATTTGCTGCCCATCAGATGCACTGTGTCTTAGAGGAATTTAAATACCCCAGGTGTGTGTTGATCCTGAGCAGAGGGCAGTAAGGAGAAAGGGAGAAGGCTGTGCTGCAGGGCAGGTGGATCCAGGCAAAGCTGATTTGGGGAGCAGGCTTGTCTAACAGCATTTCATTTTCCAGTACTAGAACTGCATGTCAACAGAATTCAAATATCTTCCTAAGTCCCAGTGGCCTGCTTGAAAGTGCTATGTCTTTATCAGACCATTGATGGTCCTTCTAAAATGTGAGTCTCACTGGCTGCATGCAAACCTTGTACTTGAAGAACATTCCTAATTAAAGCAGATTGGGCCTTTGGCAAAGAAGGGGCTGCAAAGCATTTCCTAAAGCATTTTCTACTCCAATTTCATTGTGAGGAAATACACCTGAAGGATGATGCCAAGAGTAGGATTGAGACAAATACGAGTTTGGTGGGTCAATTTTGCTTTGAGAGCTTGAGAAACACAGGAGGCTCAAGTGATGATCCCAGAGGGTTTAACACAGAGGTTTCACCCTCCCAGAAATACAAGGGCCTTAAAACCACTGTTAATTTGCTGACACCTTTTATCTTAATCCTTTCAATCCCACCTCTTTTTATTTTCTCCGTAATTGTATTTACAGATATTAAGTGATTAATATTACCATTGATATAAGTATTTCTTAACATTGTTTTAAGTATTTCTTAAAATTGATTTTAAGAAATTGATTACCATTGATTTAAGTATTTCTTCCTGGGTCTTCTTTGGTTTTGAAATTATTTGAAGTGACAATTTTCGACCGTTTTGTAGTCATTTCTGCATCAGTAGACATGACTCCTACCTGCATCCCCTTGATCACCTACTGAAAGAGTTGCACTCAGCAAGGTGTCATGCATGGTAAAAAGACTAGAGTTGCTATAGCACAGAAGAGGAGAAATAGTATTTGTTTAACCCATAGATTGCCAGGTATCCATGACAACATGTCCCATTCCCATCCTTTCCACCTTTGGACTGGTATATGAGCTAACTTGATTTCCTTTGTTATTTGTTTGACTGCTTTTCCATTGCCATCTCTTTGCAAACAGCAGTTTGAATAATTTAATTTTGCACAAACTCCTCCTCCTTCTGCTAATAGATAATCTTATACCATCCAATGCTGAAATATTGCATTCCTCATTTGAGTAGATTGGTTGTCAAGAAGGTAAAGAGCTGTAGCTGTCAGGTTGGTTATTATTTCAAACACAGCTTGTAACCTAAATATCCTATTTAAATTAGAAATGGATTCTCTGGTGTGGCAGTGGGGTGTTGGAGTTTTATTTGTTTAAGAAATTTGTTTAAAATGTTGTAATTATTTGTTCCTATTCACCTCTGTTCAGTTTTCCTAATAGTCTCTCCCTAAAGTTGTTTACCATCTATTTTCCTACCTTTCCCCATGTCAGTTCTGGTATTTCCAGATCTTTCCCTGTCCATCCTCCAAACTCTGCCCCTGCAGCTTGTCTGTCATTATTTGCTACACCCATTTATCTAGAAGCTTTGTTGTCAGTTATGATATTTCCCTTCACTCATTGGTATTCACTCTTCCCTTCCCTATTGGTTTTATGTTTATGTATATCCCCCATACTCCTCCTATCTAGCCCTTGATTTGTTGTTAGGCTGTCTCCTCCCGGGAGACAGCCCCTCTTTAAAAATCGCCGTTTTTTTTCTCTGTCTCCCCTTCGAGCTGCTGCACCTGTACCGCTCCCTTCACAGGAAATAATAATGACAGTTCTGAGATGCAAGCAAGGGGTCTTTCCCTCTTTCCTTTGCCTCAATCTGTCAACATGGGTCTATACTTACCGGCTGCTTCTGTCGGTACGGGACCTCAGCTTGTGGCTGAACCGCTGCCCTCTGCATGCCGGTGGCTGAAGCGGGGAGTGGCCACTCCTGACATGAGCCGAGGGCAAAGGGGGTTGGAGCTCACTGGTGACTGGCGTCATCTCCTCCTCTTGTGACCGGGGCACGGTGTCACTCTGTCACCTCATATTAATTCATAAGCATTGCAAGTGGCTGGTCCATAGTGTGGTATCATTTTCTCTGGTGGCCATTCATCTTTTCCCCATTTTGGGGTGCTCCCTCCAGCCAGGGCTGCATACACTGATTGCTTTCACTAATTAAATCATCATAGATTTTGATTCCTAAGTGATTTCCCTGAACTTGTGGTAGGTCTAATATGCCCCATATAACATTCCTGAGCAGTTTGGAGGTAAGCTGCGATACTCATGTTGGCCGCAATGCCAATGGTGTCTTTTCAAAGCCCATGTTCCGTTAGCAAAGGGGCCTTCCTACCCTCTGTCAGCAATTGGTGGGTCAAAAGACAGCTCGTTTCCTGGCCTTAGCAGTCCTACAACAGTAGTTACCCCACCCGAAGAGTTACAATGTTTTTATTTCCAAGCTCCCCTGCAGGATTCCTAGCTAGTTTACATCTGCAATCTGTTTGCTTGGATTTGGAGAAGAGCTCACTAAACAGGGCTCAAGTTCTATTCTGGTGTTGACATTTGCACTGATAATCACAAACAAGCTCCCCTGCAGGATTCCCAGCTATGTTTACATCTGCAATCTGTTTGCTTGGATTTGGAGAAGAACTCGCTAAAAAGGGCTCAAGTTCTATTCTGGTGTTGACATTTGCACTGATAATCACAAACAACATGTGTTCTGTTTGGGGAACTTTCTCAGAGGCAACTTAAAAATAGGTGGTCCTATTTTTAGGGGGTTTTTTCCCCCCCCCAAAAAAACCCTTGTCCCCCCCCCACTGCTTTACAGCCTTCAAAATCTTTTTGGTAATGATGGTAGGAACACCTCAGCCAGCTACCATTAGTGAGCTTCACATGCATTTGATTGATGTTTGGAACAACTGAAAGGAGGGTAATTGGGAATTCAGGCCCAGTTGTTTAAACCCAAAGATAAAGTCAAATCACAAACGCTTTTTCAAGTAGACACCCCCTGTCCTATTTAGGCAATAAGTGCCTGATTCAGAAGAATGAAGTCACCATGGACTTCCTTCTCCCCAAATCCTGTCCCATTACGGACCTCACTTAGGTTATTGAGCCACCATTTAGATTCCACTGAACTAGTCACCCATAGCCACTCTTCAGATCCTTCTGGCCCTCCACAGAGCCAACAATAGCTAAAGTTAAAAACTTTGGCTGCTTCTTCTCCTAAGGCTGGAAATGGATTCTTCCATTCCTGGCCTAAACTTAGCTGACAAAAGAAAAGTAGAATTAGTAAGGAAAATATTCTAATAGTGTACTCTAATGACCTAGTCTAATTTTCACATTGTCTTCTACACTACCTGTGGCCAGTGAATGCACAGAAACTACCTAAAATAAAGAAAACAATGACAGCAAGTAGTAGCCCCCCAGTGAGTGTAGATTCTAAAGGAAGGATGCTCATACAGACTATTTCAGCAGACAGTCTGTGGCTAGGTACCTGTGGCTTGCCCCCATGTCAACGCACTGGCTGCTGCTCCAGACCATTCCTGCAGAGTGTCAGTCAAAGCCTGCTGCTCTTCTTTTCCAGCTGAGATGTCCAAATCTCTGGGGCCTTAGAGACATTGACCAGAGTGTAATGGGTCCATCTGTGTTCAGCTGTCTAGATGGCTGTTTCTCTGGTCAGTAACACTTGGAAAGTTCCACACCACTTTGCCACCCATGGTACATCTTTCCACTCCTTAAGTAGAACTAAGTCCCCTGGTTGGATGTTATGAAAAGCCAAAGTCCAAAGGCAGGGGCTGTGCCAGCTGAGCCTCCTGTTGAAGGGATTTCACAAGAAACAGCATCCTGGCTACATATTCTTTTAAATATACATCACTTACCTCTACACCCCACTAGGCTGAGAATTACTTGGGTGAAGAATTCCAAACAATAATTCAAGGGAAGAGAACTGATTTTCTCTTCTGTATGTGCTTCATTCTTGCCAAAGCCAATGGAAAAAGCCCTACCCATGGCATCTTGGTGGCTATTGCCAGATTCAAAAGGTGTTTCTTTATTTCTCTCTTCGATTTCTTTCTACCTGACACAAGTTCTGGTGGTGGCACAGGGTATGGAGGATCCATTGTTTTCCTAAAGTAGCCATAACCTCTTGAAGGATCTTTCATATAAAATGAGTTCCCCCGAGTCTGTTGTTTCTACAGTCCTGTATCTTAGAAGAATTTGTTCCAAAAATACCTTAATAGGTGATGCTGTAGTTGCTAAAGGAGTTGGGAATGCTTCTGGCCACCTTGTTAGCTGACACACTATTGCCAGAAGATATTTACGCCTTCCCACTTGGGGCATCTCACTTGGCATTTTTGGAAGGGACATACAGCCTAATGCCTCCCTCCCCTGGCAGCTTTCTTTGTAACCCTGTTAATTGGCTTCAGCACAAATCAAGCAAACTTGAACAGCTGCTTTTGCCAGACTAAAAAGACCCACAGCAAAATACATCTTGAGGAAGGCTTCTGTCAATTCTTCCAGAATTCCAATGACTCCCTTCATGGAGTTGTTCTAATACTTGTATGGCCAAAGCTTCTGATCTCCATTGTTTGCCATCTCTTGTAAACCAATTATTCCAGTTTTTCCTCTTTCCCGTTCTTTTTAATTATCTCCAGCTCCTCTGGTGGAAAAGACAGTTGTCTGGCAGTGATTGAGTCACTGGGAGCAAAGGGAGGGTCTTTGAGAGTTCTGGCAAAAGTATTCCTTTCTGAGTTTCTTCATCTGCCAGTCAATTGCCTATTGCCTCCTCTGAGTACCTTGCCCAATGTCCCCTAATGTACATCATTGCCCCGCTTTTTGGTAAATTCACTACCTGCAAGAGAGGAGTAATTAAGCTCTCATGCGCTAATGTTTTTTCCTCTGCAGGTTAATAAACCTGTTTCCTCCCACAGATTTCTAAATGTGTGTACCACTCCACATGCATGCTTAGAATCAGTATGAATGTTAATTCACAGGCTCTTACAAGCACATACAGCTCTGCAGTCTGACTTGACCACGTGGGCAGCAACATCCTCCCGTCTTCTAATTCCCATCCCTTAATAATAGCGTCTCCTGTAACTTGCTTCCCTTCTACTACCCATGAAGGCTCATTAATGAACACATTTTCTCCCTTAGGCCAGGGGGTGTCTCCTAAATTTTCCCTAGCCCAGGTCTGGAGGTCTATCACGTGAATGCAGTCATGGGTTTCTTCCTGACCCCCCTCTCCAGGACTGTTCAAAGTCCTTGTTTAACAGGAGGCTGGGTTAAAGCCTTTCCCACTTCTCAATCCTACATCTTTCTGTTCCATTCAATAAGTTTTAGACTGTATTAACCAAGCTCTGGACATCCACTTAGAGGTTTTTTTGCTTCACAAAACTTAAATTCTATGTGAGGCTTTCGTAAGTCTCACAAAACATTATCTCGTCATCAATTTTCAGGCTTCAGTTACTACTAAAGCCATAGCTGCACAATTCTGCAGGCAATGAGGCCAGCCTCCTGGCCTCTGGGTTTAATATCTTAGAAAAGTAGGCGACAGGCTGCCAGGTAATCCAGTGTTCCCATGGTAAAATTATTTTAGTATGCTCCTGTTTAACATCCAGATAGAATTCAAATTCTTTTTCTGCGTCCAGAAGGGCTAGGGCAGGAGCTTCAGTTAATAGCAGCATAGGTTCTCTCAGACATTTGACACAAACTTACAATAGGGTTAGTTTCTGTATCACTTTTTACAATGTTATTTTGCATTCCCCATGTAACCAGCAAATCCCTCTCCACTAATTTATAATTACAAGTAGGAATAAACAGAAATTCGTGCATTTCAAACCTAACCCCCACATGTGCTAATCCGTGGTTGAAAGGAACATATCCCCACCTCTTTTCCACTTACCCCCTGAAGAATTAAAGGACTTCTTGACAATTTTTCCATTGAAGGCATAACATTCAAAGTGGATTGAGAGGCCCCTGTGTCTACCAGGAAAATACATCCTTCCGCTCCAGATGCACCCTAAGTGTTATCAAGGGCTCCAGTGTGGTGGGTTCCTGGATATAATGGGAACCCCTGACACCCCTAGTAATCCATCTCCATTCATCGCTGGACTTGATCCTCCCGAGGATCTAGTTGTTTCTGCAGGCAAGCTTGTTTTCAGTGTCCTTGCAGATAGTACACTGATTCCTTCCAAGACGCTTTTTGGGTGGGCTCTCCCCTGCTGAGGATGGAATGCCTCTGCTCTATCCTTGTGGCCAAACTCATCCTTTCTGTCCTGGGGGCCCCCTTGGGCCCTGCAGTGAGTCCCTCCACAGCAGTAAGAACACTGCCATCACCTTTGCCTTTGCCTTTTCCTCATCCCTTCGTGCATACACTTGCTGTAACTTTCTAACCAGTTCATCCAGGAGCTTTATTCTGCCCTTTCTTTAGCCTCCAGCCCCCCTACTGCCTGTGGGTGCTCAGTCTCACACAGCTCAAAATCATTTGTTTCTCCAGTGACTCAAATCAAATCCTTAAAAGAAAATCCTAATCCTACCACATACAATTTGCATTTCCCAGATATTCTTTGCTCCTCCTCTTTGTGCTCACCCTCTTTGCCATACGCCATATACTAGAGCCAGTCTCTGTCCTGCTACAGTGTCCAAACGTGGCCCCTGCCGGCACACCCAGACGGCACAGCTGGCAGCACCACAGGCAGCTGGGGTGTCTGGCAGCTTCATGGGGCCCAGGATGTCTAGCAGCCTCATGGGGCTCGGGGGCCAATGCTGCCCCTGCCTGGGGGGAGCGGTGGTGGGGTCAGGTACTGCCTGGAGCTGAACCCTGGCTGCCCCACAGCCCCAGCCCTGGCCCGCACCTCCCAATGAGCCCCAAGCCCATGCTCGCAGTCCCGCACTTCCATGCCTGTCCTTCCATGCCTGTCCTTCCATTTCCCACCATAAAGAACACGTCTTCACCCTGACTCCTTGTTTTCCCTGTCCTGAAAGCCTGGGATACAAAGAACCTGCAGCTGAATCAGCTGGCAAATTTTGATGATAAATGCCTTCTGCTACTACTTGCCTTAACCATATTCCTCCACATTCCACTTCAACCAATCCTTTCCCAACATACCAACACCATCTGTCCCCTGTTGCCGAGACCCCTTCTCAACTCCCCTTACTGCTCCTCGGGCATGGATTGTCTTTATTTACCTCTGGGAGAATGTGCAAACTACGTCAATATTCTCCCAAGGGATTCTTTGGAGATCTTTCTGGATCATCATCCCTTTTGCCAGGACCCATTGCTGGCTTTACCTATGCTACCCTCTATGGGTGCCCTCTCAGATTTACTCCCCAAAAATCCCATTGACTGGTGACATTTTCAGTGGTCCTTCCCTGTGGACTCTTCGTGGACCCTCTAGTCTGCTAGTCATCTGTCTTGAGTGGACACTCTTGGGTATTCAACCAATTACCCAGTGTCAGCTGCCACCAAAGGGAACTGATCACCAAAACTGGGTGAGGGGTGCCTTCAGCTCTGCTCACTGCCATGGGATGGTGGAAGGATCCCAGATGAGTGCTCATTTTCCTAGGAAAATTAATCCCTGATGCCAGAGGGTTTTGTCCCAAAAAGAGACAGAGGAGTCCCATAACTTTATTGGAATAAACGGTGAGGCCATGGGGCATTTCCCATGGAGACTTTCAGGTGGTTGGGGGATGCGGCCCCCTAAGTTTGCCCCTGCATCACCCTCTTCTTTGCTCCATTGGCTGGGGTAATCAGACAGTACAGACTTCCCGAATCACCTACTCTATGCCCAACTCTAATATGCACTCTCACTTTTGCTATATAAAAGAAAGAAAAAGAAACTCTTCCTAATTCTGTCAAGTCACTGTTCTCTTGCTCTGGCTTCAGGAATTTAACACAGCTTTGGCTGAGCAACAGTCTGTGTTGATTAGTAACAGTTTTTAGAACTAAGAATCTCTTCTATTACTTCACTAGCCGTAAGTGGAACAAAAACCTGACATAATGAATCCTCGTCATAATGATCTTCGGAGCTCAAGAAAAAGGAGAGAGAATAAGATCAAGGCCACTGAATGCAGAAAAGGAGTATTTATTCCTGGGACGTGGGCAGTTAGATCTGAGCAGTGGCAACAAACAAAGCAAAGGTGGGAGGAGAAGAACCAAATGAGACAGACTAGGAGAAGAGCACAAAGAGCAAGAGGCACAGTCAATTTGGATTTTTCCCCCTAATTTCATAGGGGAAGGGTTCTTTGCCAATGTTAAGGATGAAGAATAGTCTTAAATTAGTTGTACAGGTTTTTGGAGGTTTCTGTTCCTTGTGATATGTGGCAACATCTGTAGTGTGGATGGCATCATGAGAATATGTGGCTTACTTGGGGTGATGCTACTGGGGTGGATTTCTTTTGTTTATCCCTAACCATGCCAGGAAATCCTTTCTACACATGTTTAATTGGTATCCCAATAAGTAACTTTACTGGTTTTGCAAAATGGGTAGGAGTTGGAGGAAAACAATAGGTGGAAGCAAATAAACCAAGTGTGAAGGATTGCTGGTGTAGCATAGCCAGCAGTGGTACAAAATTGGACATATGCCAAAGGTTGGGGATTAAGGCAAACAGCAAGGGCTTCCAAGCAGCTATAATAACACAATCACAGAATGAAAGTGGACTAGAGCCCCAAGAATTAGATTTGTTAGGATCACTACCTGGAAATTATTGCCCAGTTTTTAACCACTTTTTAAACCCACAATCAACTTCTGTGAGCAATGTCCTAGTCCCATGACCCAAAAATAATCATGTTATCCTTAATCCCAATTCTACATGGTATCAGAAAGTTACCCAATATTGCCACAATTGGACTTATCCTGGAAGTGCTGGTGCAAATGCAACTGTAGGAAAGCTTCCACCAGGTGTCTTTTTAATCTGTGGATATAGAGCATGGCCCAAAATTCCAAGTAATTCATTTGTTGGTCCTTGTTACTTAGGAAAACTAACCATATTTGCTGCTAGCATGTGCAAAATGCTGAATCAGACTATTTGGAGGGCGTGACATAGCAAGAGAACTGAAAGAACAATCACAAGCTTAAGACCTGATTGCAACAATTGTGTAGAGTTTTGGGCGCTCCAGCACAAATAATAACATCATTCCTTATTCCAGGTGTTGCTGCTGCTCAAGCTTTGGCAACATTTAATGAGCTGGGATGCTGGATGGTCAAACTAAACATAACTTCAGCTGTTTAAAATGAGATGCTCACTGATGTAGATACTATTAGACATGGCACACTGCAAAATAGAGCTGCTATAGATTTATTGTTGTTAGCACATGGGCAAGGGTGTGAGGAATTTGAAGGAATGTGTTGTATGAACCTCTCTGACCATTCTGCATCCATTCACAGGAAACTCAAATAACTACAAAATAACATGAAGAAATTGACTGCGAATGACTAGGGTTTGGATGAATGCTTTGAGGGATGAGAAGGAACTGGATGGTTGAAAGATATCGTAAAGGGAGCTTTGTTATTACTAGTAGTCATTATTATATTGCTTTGTGTTATTCCATGCATCATGAAATTGGTGAGCCGCTTGGTAGAAAATACGGTGGAAAGGGTCTGGCTGGTGCAAGAACAAGAAGAAGGGGGAATCGTAGCAATGTATCTGAACCACTTAGACTACAGGGTGCACCCGCCATCCAGCTTGGAACTGTTCTTATCAGAATTTTCTCAGGGCCTTCTGGAATTCATCAAGGTTACTAAGACATAAGCCGTGCTAAAATAAGGAAGGAGAAGCTGAGAAACCAAATTCCATGACCACAAGAACTTGATAACGGGGGGCAGCAAAGCACCTGGACTGTAACTAAACACATCTTCTGAGAGGTGCACGCAGAATGCCTGGACAAGACAAAGGCACCAATAAAAAATACCTGACAAGCGGGTGCTGAGGGTAAGAATGTATAAGTGCATCATGTAAACAAGAAACGGCTTCTGCTCAATCATATTGGGCCGTTGTCCAGGAGTCCTGAATTTCCCACAAATTATACTCACTAAAAGGGCTCCGATTTTAATGATAGAGTTATTGTCTATACGATGATTAATGGGAATAGTTCTTTCAAATCCTTCCCTTGCTGACATCAGTAAGTTTCATCTTTTCCTGATTGTACTGGTGGCTATACATTAGTTATGAATAGAAGGGAGTGAGTTTTAGGGATATGCTGCAAGTAAATAGATTGGTAGCTCTGCTTCCATTTCCATTGTCTAAGAAGAACTCCGATTATTTTGGGACCTTTCATAGACCTCTGTCTAGATTAGCATTTGTCTTTGATAGACCCCATGAATTTTAGGCTACTAGGCTTGACCAATGAATGAAAAGGGGAAAGTCACAGAGCTTAGGGGGTTCCTGTGTCTGCAACTTCTCAGTAGTAGGGACATTTCTGTCCTCAAGTGTGTTACTTCAGGTAGCAGATTATGCTCACTCCAAAAGAAGGTTGCTTCCCTTAATGGTCCAATAATTCTTCCTGCTATTTGTGACTCTTTTGTGTAGGAGAGACATTCTGTGCTGTTCTTGTGAGGCAGCAAAGGCTTCCTGATTATAAGGAATATCGGAAGACACCAAGGTTGTCACCATGGAGATGTGATGAAGGAGATAAAGTTAAGAGATACGGACTCTAGCTGGCTCACAGAATGATGTGGCTCCCTGATCACCCACTGAGAACTTTGTTTCTTTCTTGTAACCACTGAGCAGTGAATGCGCATATTAAGTGATTGTAAATATCTTGAAAGAGTATAAAAGCAACACGTTGCTGTAATAAATCTCTCTTGCACCCTTCTGATGGAGTCATGGTACTTTGTGCTGTGTCATGCTCTATAACGACACGTTTGTATTACTGGATCTTGTATTCCTGGAGTTTGTGACAGAAAGTTGGATTAAATTGCATGCATCTATACTCTTGGGGGAAACAGAGTATTTAGCCAATAGCATCTAGGCTTTTCTGAACCTGAGATTGTCTTAACAGACTGGACGCTTAAAACACAGTAATTCCTGCTAGTTCCAATTCCATTTTTAGGCTCAAAAGAAAATGGTAAACCTGCACCAGTAGGGAGGGACATTTAATTGGACTTTCTTCTTTCTAGAGAGAAACTAATGAAAAAGTTTCACCAGAATCAGAGCAGGCTGTAAAACAAGAAAAGCATCATTGAAAGAGGCCAATCCTATCCTCTTAGTATTGCTAGTTGTGATTGGACATGAATGAAATGCGTCAACTCTCTGTTCCTGGGTATCACATCAGTAATAGGTACTTCAGCTGCTGTACTTCTCTCCTAAAGCTAAGAATAGAGCCCAAACAATTGTGATTCCATGGTCGCAATTCACCCTGTTATGCTGACAGGTGAAAAAGAAATGGAAGGTGCCCCTGTAAATTAACTTGGATGGCCTATCTAAATCAGCAGTCACTGATTTCCTGAAGGCTTAAACAGGTCAGTTGCCCACGTTTTTCTTGGGCTTCTTTTAATCTTTGGTCATGTTTTTCTTGGGATTCTTTTAACCCTTCCCCATTAGTTCAGCTTCTGCTCTCAATCCTTTGCTGACATTTCAAGTATCTCAATAGCCTGGAAATGTATTGCCTTTATTTATCACGTCATTATTCCCTTCAAAGGGTTGTTTGCCTTAAGTCTCATTTTTGCCGATTTTCTGCTAGTTCACTGTCAGATGGCAGCAGGTGTTTTGTAAGAGCAAGTACACAGTCCTATAGCTTGCTTTTCTTTTTATTTGGCCTGTCTAGAAAATGGAATGACTGAACATCTCCAACAGGATTTTCTCTCCCCATTATGCTTCACTGGAAGGGCAGATGCAAATCGTCTACCTAAACTCTTGGCACTGAAGAAACTAGTGGTTTGCTCTTGCATACAGGCAGAACCTTACAAAAGGAAGAAAGGCCTTGTAAAACCACGGCTGAGGCCCTTTACTTTGGCTAAGTAGAAAAGGACTATGGGAAAGTGAGGCAGCTGAATTAGAGGTAGATCAACAAGTTCTAGAACCATCGCGTGTTCACAGCCTGGTCTATGGTGGTTGGTTGAATGATGTTTGTTATGGCTTAAAGCTATGTAACTAATAAAGGCCTGACTGATGTAAAAGCCTGGTTTTTGCAATAAAGCAGCTCTCCTTTGCACCTGCCTGGGGACTCTGCATCACTACGGACCCTCACTCCCAGTTTGCCAAGGAGACAATCAGTAGGAATGTTGCAGAGCTGCTGTGTGTGTATTAACGGAATGGTAGAGAGTGAAGCGGCGGACATTTCTGGGGTTAGTAGAATGCTGCTGCATTGGAGCCAGTTTAGTTGGGTTTCTATCAGTGGTATTTCTGTCTAGAAGCACACTGCCCAGAGTCTTTCCAGCATTTGATAGCCCAGAGTCTTTCTAGCCATTTTCTTACTGTTGTTTTAATACCTTCCTTCAGTTTAAAGGATGATACAATCTTTACATTTTGAAGATCCCTGCTAGGAAACATTATGCCAGAGTAGTCATAGCTCCCTTTTCTTTTGCCTCATTTGTAATTTTCATCAACTCATTTCAAATTTCTGCTAATGTCAATAAGAATACTGAGACTAGTCAGCAGGGTTGACGGTCTCAGCTGCTTTCCTTTTTCATACTGCTTCATTCTGTATGTGACTTAATGGCCTTGTTTTGTCATCTGCATTTTGCTGTGGTTTGCTAAAAACTGGCATGCACTGTCAACTCACAACTTTTGTGTTGGCATTTCAAGGGCTTTGATGGGTTCCTTTCTGAGATTGCCATGCACTGGACTTTCACGTTCACAGAGACTTCATCTTCCATCGGTCGGATTTCAGTGTTTAATACTCTTTCCTGGAATATAGGCAATATAGCAGCAAGTACTAAATTCCCTGCAAGCCCTGTCTCCCCAAAGGACCGCTTAAAAACATTGCTTTTCTCCTCTGACTAATCTGCCAGTATTTTGATGGAGAATTTGGTACCTTAAATGAACCTCTTAGAAGGGATCTCATCACAGGCAATATCTCAGGCTTTCTTGAAATACTCCTTTGGATCCTAATTCCATTCAGAGTGTGATTAAGATTTTTTTCACTGAAGCCATTCAACAATGCCTCTTCTCTTGTAAAATGAGGTGTGTGTGACAAATATGGATGCCCATGAAAGGTTATACACATATCAAAGTTAATCGTAAGAATGGTGGCTCCCTCCTGCAGTTCCATTTGGAACTGAGTTGATATTCCAAAGCTAAATATTCCAGGCCTGTGAACACAAAAGGAAGTCTTTGTCTTTTGCAAGACTTACACATCCTAGAAGGATTTGTGTTAATTTTGATTTCTACAGTGTTAGCCCTGTTGCAGAAAAAAAGTAGATTGTACTCTCTTCTTGTACTCTCGTTCCCCCCTCTCTGCTTTGCATGCCCTAGTTAATCTACCAGTGTGATTCATTTGGCATTGTCTCATAATGCAAATTCTGCATAGTTTCATGTACTTACAAATGCCAGTTGCCAAGGAGCATAACCATTCAAGGGGCAAAGAGTTGTAGGGCTGGGCAACTTCAGGTGCTGAAACTCAAAGTGGTTAAGTCATGCCATATTAAAGTGACAGAGCAAATCAGTTCATCTAGGACTTTCAGCAGGACACCTCTGAGAATAGCAGCTTGTTAGCAATGATACAGCAATCTTCCTAGCTGTATTCCAGAAAGAGAAAAGGGACACCTTCAATGGTTAAGATGTTTGGCATGAGAAAACAGCAAGAAATGTACCACAAAATACTTGAGCCAGATAAAGTGCATTTTTCTAGTGAGAATTTTGCAGTTGTTCTTCCTTGTCTATGCCTTTACTTTTCACAGAAAACAGTGGAGATTTTAATTATTATTTTTCTCTTTTTTTTTGTTGGCATCCCTCTTTGCACCTGCAATTAACAATTTTGCCTTTCTTTTCTGGCTTCTCTTTCTTTACTTATAGAAGGTGGCATGAGGTCATCCAATCTTGTCATAAACATTCTCATACTGTGGAAAGAAGTAGAAGGTACATCCAAAGGGATAAAACAAACCCACAAAAACAGAGGGTTTTTTACAGTCTTCTGTGATGACATTAGGACACAAGATATCTTTGAAATGAGTTATGCTGTATTGATTTAACTTTTAGTCCACTCATTACTATTATTACTAGTGTTTGGCCTTTAGAACATAGCCTTTGAAATCATCCAACCCAATATTATTTCAAGAGAGGACTTTGTTTCTTAAGGAATATTCCAGAGCAAGAGTGTCCACAGTAGAGTTATGCTGTCAAAATCAAAAGCGCCATAAATTCTGGTTTGTGCTGGTAATATGTCTAGAAATGAAAGGGTTTAGATCTTTTTTACTTTCAAATGTAACCATTGTTTGAAATAGTTAAGAGTTGGGTGTTCCCCCCGCCCCCCTCCCCAGCCCCCCCCAGAAAATACTTCTCTCTGAAATGTTACTCAGGGATTACACATAAAAGCCCACCCTGTTGCGGATATGTTGCAGATACTTTGCAGTAAGTGCAGTTTAGCGGCTAGAGATGATAACGTGAGTTAAATGACATTCCTTCTGCAGTGATGGAAACTGTCTACACAGGCATACTCAACAAAGGTTATGATGGCTTAGCTCCTGTCCTAAAGTTAATGTGCATTTTAAGACTTCCCAAGAAGGTGAATTCAAGCTCCTTCATTGCTCTGCACTGGAGTCCAAAGAGAATTTCAGTGTACTTATTGTTATTTGCAGCTGTCATTGCTTAGCTCTTGAACCTGAGACTCCCTCATGACTGATGAAAGTTGTGTAGTTAAGAGTGGGTCAAAGACATGGTCCTGCCCTAGAAGGAGACAAGAAGGTTTCTGCAGTCTTTGTCATCTCTACTGCTTGTGATTTCTATACAAAACCAGTGGGAAGTTTTCTGAAAGCAGTCCAGAAGCTGGCAATACGGACAGCTTACAGCCGAACACTTGCTGCAGTGCTACCGTGGTGATACCGGAAGTTGTGTGTTTTAAGATATTTATACAAGTTTTGTTGTAAAGTTGGTTATTTTTCATAAGTTGAAATTATGGTTTGATCCTTTGTTCCCCCCATGTTCCTCCCTCACAATGGTTTGTCCCTGAGTTGTTTGTCCCTTATTTTCCTGCCCGTGGCCTGTCCATCAAGGTGACCGATCCCCTAGTCCTTCCCCTATGTCCTCATAAGTTTATCTCCTCCCTCCTGGTGCTGCCCAGTTCCCCTGTCCATCATTGTAACCACCCCCCCTTTGTTTCGAGAACCTTCTATGTCAGTTATTCCTTACTTAAGATATGATTTGTCTCCTGAGCCTTTTCCCTCCCCTATGCAATACTTATTGGTTCAGTTGTGTGCCATGCTCCTCCCCTGGCCTTCGTTTATTGGTTCCCTCGTGTCTCCTCCTGTTATGCCCATCCCCTTTATCAGTGCCTCCCCGAAGAGTCCTCCTCTGACACTGTCACTGGTCCCGCCTGGGACAATAAAGTGCCTTGGCATTCCACACGAGTGTCTGCTCTCTCCTTCCTTCTCCTCAGAACTTCGTAGCCACGCTCTCACCTGCGCCACGTACGCTGCAGAAGGCACCACTACCGGGGTTCTTGCGAAGAACCTGGGAGCGGCAGAACTCGTGGTCTCCTCTGGCCACACTCCAGGAGTGGCTAGCCAGCATATGTCCAGCTCCTGTGGCTGCAGGGCAGGCTACAAGAAAGGACTTAAAAAATTTAAAAGGACAAACAAAGCAGTTGGAAGGAAAAGAACATTAACCATTATTCCATTCTTCTAATATATCCTTCTTTAAATCATCATTGTCATGCAGTTTCATGGCTTGCGTTGGTATCCCTCAAAAGGAATCTGAGACAGAGGAAGTTTTTTAATGGAGTAGATGTGACAAACGCAGGCCAAGTTGCCTTTTTTTACATCAAATACCAGTTATGCTTGAGCTACCCTTTGCTTAAAGTACTTAGCTCACACTAAGAACTTTACTCACGATTGAACAAATTTTACTGTCACTCAGAATTCTACTGTCATGATTGGCATTGAAACTTTTCAAGGAAAGTTCTGAATAGCAATGTTTGTGTAAAAATAATATTTTATCTCCTGTATTTGTGTGAAGCAGGTAAGTCTTTTGCTGTCACCAGTGTTGCTTAACCTTTCATGTCATATCCCTCTTCACATCCATATTCTGCTTAAGGGTAATTAATCTACTTTAGAATTGGCACGTGGAATAAGACTACTTTTTCTTTTTGAAAGCTAATGTCATTTGACCTACTTACAGCAAATAATTTATTAATTGTAAGTCCCCAACCAGCATCTTTTACGCATATTTTAACCTTCTAAACAAGTAACAAATGCACTCTCCAATACTTTACTTTTTTAAGCACACAAAATGCTTCCCTCCTTTGCAGTTGGCAACTCTAAAATGAACCACATGTCTGCAGTATTTTAACGTGCTCCATATTTAGCCAAGTAATTCAAAACAAATAAAAATCAGTCCCTTCAATTTGGAAATATTTTTGAATTGTTTTTGAATATACAAAACCATACCCTTACCTCACACATTGCATGCAGATTTAACCGTCATGAAAGCAAGCTCTATGTTTCTATTCAGATAGCACAGTTTTCCACAATTGTTCTTGGCAGAGTTTTCTACTTATGTGACTGTTAGGACACTTGAAGGTACTTCTAAGGTACTGTAGTAAGCAGAAAAGGAGGAGAGGTTGTGCCTTATATCTGGCTTCCTTTGGTTTTCTTTTTGGTCTTCTTCCTCTTGCTCTTTTTCATGTCACCTTTCTAGATACTGTGATTTAGATTTGCAGTTTACTAAGCTGTGTTTTCTGTCTGGAATTTTTGTAAATTCTGAAAGGTACCCAACCGGTAAATATGCATCTTTTTATGATTTGCTAGCTACATAGAAAATCTTCCTGCTGCTCTAAAATGCTTTAATTTGATACACATTTTTATCACCATTCAAATGAAAAGAGAACAGTTCCTATATTCACTGCTTTTGTACTGGACTCAGATCAATGTGTGCTAACGCTGCAAAAAAGTCCTGCTGGAAGAAAGGATCTGCATACAAATTGACCAAGACACATCGTTCAAAGGTCTTGTAAAGGTTGGAAGTTTCTCTACCTTTCTGGCAGTCTGTCTTCACAGCAAGACTTGATGAGGGATTTCGCTAGCACTTCTTTGACAGAAAGCGATAGCAAAGCAAGCAAAGTGGAGTAGCAAAAGAAGATAGCAACAAAAGGTACATTATCCCCTCTGTTATTTATCATTGCCAAAACAATTTTTTTCTTGCCATGTTACATAAAATCCCTTAGTAGAGCTAAAGACTAGAAAAATGCAACTCTGTTCTGGATTCACTAAAACCAAAGCTATCTGTGGACAGAAGTACCCAGCGTGATGCTGGGAACTGCTAGCTGGTTTCTGTAAGCTGTCTGGAGAACTGCATTTTCAGTGGGCTTTACTTGTGTGTCTGTAAGGTGGGGAGTTTATGTGCGGCCTTGAGCCCTGAGAGTGCCATGGGCACAGAGACCCATCGTGTAGCTCTCTGACCAGCCACAGCACATGAGGCATGATGGATTACTCCCAGAGTTCATGTGGTAGAAAGTTTTCTGCCTCCATGAAGAAGGACACTTCCATTTTCTTGCATAGAGCCATTCTGTATGTTACAAAGGTACCTTGAATTAATCAAGTGCTATTTGCACAATGGCCAGTGAGCTTGGATTCTTAAGCTTCTTGTGTTTGATCTGTTTCCTCTTTCAGTAAATAGCAAAACTTCCAAGGACTGCAACGACAAGAAGATGACGCTGCTACCGTATTTCGAATGTTTGCCTGATTCTTGCAAATGGTAATTCTTGCAAATATTCACAAATGGTAATTTCAGGTACTGAAACACCCGAGCTCTGCTCAGGGCAATTCTGAAATTGACTTGAGCTGTTTTCCATGTTTCTTAGCAGGTAAACTGGGACACTTCTAGTTTTCAAGGCAAGGCATTTGACAGTATCCTCAAAAAGGCTCAGGCTGTTGGATGAAAAGGTGAAAAAACTGGGGTGAATGGGGGGAAATTTCACTTCTGGTTTATGTCATAGATTCAACCAGATGATCAACAATCATTAGTTTAATTAGGTACCAGCATAGTCTTTCACTCTCACAGATCCCCAAAAGCTTAAACCATCCAGCAGCTTCTTCCTTGCAACAAGTGCCACAGCCAAAAGCCAGGCCTGGCCGTCACCTTCTCCTCGCAGCCTACAAACTCTGCCAAATGTACCAGTGATTCTCACTTTCCTTCTCAGCTACATGGACAAGCACATCCTCTCTGTGTCACTGAGTCCTTAGTGAAACCAAACAGTGGTTCACCTTCAAACAGCTCAGTGTGCCAGGACAGAAAGCTTTCACTGACCTGTCCCCTTGCCTTTTCCTTGCAACCTTTTATTTTAAGAGCACGCACCGAGGCATTGCACTTTGCTTCTCAGCTGAGTGCATTGCCATATTGCTGGAGTCCCACGCGTTCATCTCCTTCTCGCACAAACTGCTTCTGTTGAAACATGCAGAGGTTATGTGATTTCCTGCCCAGCTATCCACACTGTCACATTCTATGTCCTGCTTGCAGTCTGAATCTAAACAGAGAACTTTCTGACTATGTCTCACACACACAGATGTGCCAGGATGAAAAGGTTGCTTGGACCTTGCCACTTAAATTCAAAAACATTCATTTACTCCACAATCAAGAGACAACTTTCTTTGCTTTACATCCTGCAAAATTCACACACACACACACACGAGACCTATGCACTTTCTTTCTTTCTTTCTTTCTTTCTTTCTTTCTTTCTTTCTTTCTTTCTTTCTTTCTTAGCTGCACTCACCTATTTCCCACCTTGACCTCTCTACCGCTTTTCTCTTGGCCTTGCTGTGCATTGACATTTCCTGTTAAGATACCCATTGTGTTGCCTATCCCTTCCCTACATTGCCTTGCCTTTCCTACCCAATCTTGCATTTCATAGTCATTGCTGACCTTGTCTTGCCTTGCCTTGACTTGCCTTGCCTGACCCATGCATGTCCTTCCCTTGCCCTTCATACCAACACAGTGCCTTGCATTGACTTGATCACCTATCCTTCTTTTCCTTCCCATTGGTCCAGCTCCAATGTTTCACTTCCTTCTCCTTCTAGGACTCTAATTGCCTTGCCTCCCTCTCCTTTGTGTTGCCTGGCAAAGCCACCACTTGTCTTGCCTTGCCCTTGAAAGCCATCCTTGCCTTGCATTACCTTGCTCACCAGTCCCCCACCTGGAATTCACCACCTCTCTTTTTGTGGAATTTCTTCAACTTGCATTGCCCTGCCTGCTTCTCGTAGGATTCTCCAGGCTTTCGCTGGTTTGTTTTTTTTTTTCTCAAGGCCCCAGTGTTTCAGGAGCTTGTGAGAGGAAGCCTGGAGGATGTCACGTGCAAGCACATCCATCTGTCCTGATAGCTTTCTTCTGACATCTATCCTTACATGTCTTGAATTTTGGACACAAAACTCATCTTTCACCCTTGGGCTTCAGGACCAGAATGACAGTTCTTTTGCCTGCAAATGAAAGCAGGCAACCCAAGTGTCTTAGGTACAGATGAGACATGGCCCATGCAAGATCAAGGCTGGACAGAGCGGTCTGTCCTGGCTGCTTTTGTGTACCAGCAATTTTGAATGGACCTGCCACTTGCCTTGCTTTGGCAACACAGCAGTTTCCTTACCTTGCCCTGCTGATTCTCCACTCTTTTGCATTCCCTTGCATGCCCATGCCCCACATTTGACCTGCCTACAGTCTTTCTACAGGGCTTTGCCTTGCCTAGCCCTTCCTGTTACCATTACTTACTATGCCTAGCCTTGCCTATAATTTCTGGGACTTCTCTCACCTACCATTCCATTTGCTTTCTCCTCACGGCTTCAGCCTTGCCAGCCTCTCCCTTGACTTGCCTACAATTGCCTACACTTGCTTTGCATTGCCTTACCTGCATGGAAGGCAAGGCAAAGAGTGGTAGACAAGGCAAAGCAAAGCCAGGAAGTTATTTGTAGGGCTAGGCACGGCAGATATGGGCAAGCAAGCAAAGCTAGGGTAGGGTAGGGTAGGCTAGGAAAACTAGGCATGGTACTGGAGGCACGGCAAAGCCAAGTGACTTGGAGTGCCTTTCCTTGGGAAGTAAAAGATATGATGGCAATGTTGGTAGGGCAGCTGATACGGTATCATGGGGAGGTATAGTCCAGCAAGACATTTCTGTCCTGGCATCTTCTGTGTAGGAGCCATTGTTGGACAGAGTCAGTACCAGATGTGGTATGCAACTTGTTTGGTAAGTTCCTGAAGGAGAACAGCAATGCTTTCTCATGGGAAGGAAAGAACTTAGCCCCAGTGTTGGAGGTGCAGATAAGAAGCTGTGTCATGCAGCTTAAGGGTGGCAGCAACTTTCTATCCTGGCATATTTCATTTGGAAGCACTGACTCAATTTGTACAATCATGGAGTCGGTATCCATCATTGGAGGCAGTCTCTTTCCTGAAAGAATCCATTTGGCATGTTTTCCACTTCCTTGAGGCAGCCTTCTTGAAATTCTGCCAGCACACTTCTTTTGGACAAGGTAAAGAGCTGCGCTGGGTCTTGGTGTGCAGCTGATCTAATGCCCCATGCAGGTAATGCCCAATAGCAGGGGTCTGACACCTTTGTATAGGATCAGACCCTGGATGTTTTGGATTTTGGAGGAGGGGATGCCATTTCTTTTGAGATGGGCTTCTAGTTCCTCCTCTCTTTGGTAAAGTTTGGATAGGCACTTTGGGTGGTCTCAGTGAATTGAAAGGCTTTTCCCAATAGGCAGTTCCCTGGGTTAGAGTTGTTGAACTGTCTGTGGGAATGCAGAGGCCAAGCCTCTGCAGGAGAAGTTTTTGTCCTTTGTAGCTATAGTGTGTGAGTAGTCCCTGGTGCCATCCCATTTGGATGATGAATTTGTGAGATTGAAGGCTTACAGTGGTATGTAGAGCTGAGAAGGAAAGTGGCGATAGCAGGGTGTGTGTTTGTAGTTTGATAGGTGCAATTGAAATTGCAGGCAGCAAAGAGCTTTCTCCACTGACAGTTTTGCAACCTCTGTTTTTGGCAGATATTTTCAAGTTTGTTACCAGACTCTACAAGAGTAAAAAAGTTTGTTAGGGCAGAAGAGCTGGCGTTGGCCTTTGAGTGTGGTGCAAAGGAAAGAGAAGATTGGTGAAATCTTTTTGTCCTGACACAGTTGATTGGAGAGCAGGGATGTTTCTGACTTGGCTGTGTCCTGGGGGTGGTTTCAAATTGGGCTCGGTACATGTCCTTGTTTTGTGAGTTGACAATGCCGTGGTGTGGTTATTTAGATGAGGGCTGACAGTGCCCAGAAAAAAGACGAGTGCTTTTATAGCCCAGCCCCGTTCATGTGGGAGCAGTGTGGGGGCAAGAGCTCTGCTGTGGATCCTGGCTCTTGGGTACTGACAGAATGTGATCCTGCATATAGCAGAGAAGGAAGAGGAATCATTTCATTGTGCAGTTTATAAGCTTCAAAATAAAAGGTAATTGCAGCACGGCCTCTTCCTTTTAGAATGTTTCCTGGGCCCTCAGCTGCTCAACATGTAACTCGCACCCACTGAACTGCATCCAGCTCCCTGGAGATATGCACTTTCCCCCAAGATCTATGTACCATCTTGCACTCTAACTCTTGAAGATCCTAAACCGCTTCAAATTGTCCAGCAGCTGCTCTCAAAGAAAAAGTCCTACAACAAAAAGGCACTACTGGCCATAACAGTCCCTTTGCAGTCTGTCAGCTAACTGAAACACACTAGTGATTCGCACATTCCTTCTCAACCATATATGTATAGCATCAGCACATTCTCTCAAAGTGGCAGAGACTATCATTACAGCCAAGCGTTTTCAGCTGCACTTCTGACAGATGTGCCAGGACAGAAGGCATTTGCCAACCTACCCTCTTTCCTCTGCAAACTGACATTGGCAGTGCAAATATTTTCACATTCCTTCATTGTGGCCATGTCCAAGCAGCTAGAGGTCACGCAGGTGGAAGTGTCAAGACAGAAGATGTTCTCAAAATACCTCCTTTTCTAAACAGCTTTTAAACTGTGCACAATGCTCTGTATCTTCTTTCCCAGACAGACCTGCCTTCACTTTTTCACTCTCACATCTTTGTTGCAAAAGTCCAGCACATGTTTGCATAGAAAAAGGCTCTAGAAATAAAAGCAAACCTTGGGCTGCACCTTCTGCCTGCCCCACATAAGCCACATCAAACTCACCAGTGCACTCCATCCTTCCCTTCTCCTCTGCATCTACCATTGTGTTCTCTGGATCTTGGAACCTAAAGGTAGGCTCAGTTGTTTCCACAGAAGGGTTGGAAGAGGCATAGGTAGCAGCACAAGTAGCTCTTGCTGAACTTTAATCCTTACCACTGCCACTGTGAGTTCAGTTGGTAGGCCAGTAACAGCCATGCTCCTTTTACAGCCAGTATGCTGCAGCCACCAGCCTGGTGCTCTGTAGCTTCATTCTTTGACTCTTGTAACCAGTCCTGCTTTTACTCTCCCAGAGGGGAATAGGCATCCTTTTCTCTCACAGATCATTGTGGCAGCAGCGAAGAGCTCTAGCCCACTGCTTCTGCCAAAAGACGCTCGGGCCAGTCACTTACATTCTCAGCACTACGTAGCCCCGTATTCTGCGTCTCTTGTCATCCATATCATATCGGAAAGCATTTCACAGAGAGAAAATGTGCCAGGACAATGAGCTTGGCTGGAGCATACCCCTGAAACTGGTGGTAATTTGTATTTGCATCACATTCAAGGGGCAGTCCTCTTTCCTATACAACCTGCACACCACTGTCAGATGGCAGTGCTCTCTGCCCACTCCTTCTTAACTTGAGGTACTGGTGTGCACATTAGAGCCTTGCAAGGGCAAAAGATCCGGAGGGATGTGACAGTGCATTTGTGCAGCACAGACGCTGAAAAGAGGCAAAGCTGAATGCCATCACTGAGCTTCAGTTCTGTGCAGATCATAGAATGAAGCAGCAGAGTACTGTGATGTTGTGTGCAGTGTACCTCATTGAAGTCGAGAAAGAGCTCGTTCACAGTCAGGTGAGAATATGCATGTAGCCATAGAACTTTCTAATCCAATGGAGAGTTGCCAGAGAGTATGTTTTGGTTTTCTAAACTGTCACCTTTACTTCTTTCTACTGCAATGTGGATACCTTTGCCCAGTAAGGTCTGATTACATGTACACATATATGTCTCTATTATAATATCTAAACTCTCAGTTTATTCTATTACAATCACATGACTACATTACTATACTTTAAACCCTCCCTTATCTTATCTAATACAGTTTCTTACTTACTTAAGGCCTATTCTTATAACTATAGAAACATGTTTAATGTCTGTGTACTGTGCTTTCACATCAATCTAGGCTTCTTCTAAGGCTGTAAATCAAACCCTCTTGCGTCTGTGAAGATTTTATTTTTGTGATTCCCACACCTCTTCTAATCTTCTCAGGAAATTCCAACTGGAGTGTTTTTCAGTGTCTTCATAAGTGGGCTTTTTCTGGCTAGATCATGCAACACTGCCTGTCTAAGGAAAAATCAAATATCCCAGCTATGGAACATGTAGACAGAGGTTTGTGTGTCATCAATGAGATGTATGTGCTTACACACACATGCAGTGAGAACAGAGTGCTGTTATGGTGAGGGCTGTGGCTTGGAGACAGAGATGATACACACTCCAAAGGTCCTTGTGACAAACAACCTGTTTTATTGTTCAGAGCTTACTTTTATAGGGAGTTCAAAACTCCCAGCTCGTTTGGTCGGATCCTCACACAGCCCATCCCCTGACTAATGAGGTACCTGCTGCCCAGGCTGGAAGGTGATAGGTGCAGGTCCCTGTCTATCAACCCAGGGGGTCCAATGGCATGGAGCGAAGTCTGGAACCACTGATGTAGAGCAATGTAACAGCAACCCCCAACCAAAACCAAGAAGAAAAAGTATTCCTCAGTCAAATGTTTGGACAGTAAGGCAGAGACACATAAAGAAAGGAAAGTCTCCTGCAGAACAGTTGTGATTATGCAAAGATGTTGCAGTGTGATTTCCTGTTTCACCTACCCCAACCCCCCCAGGTGTGCCAACCTTCCCCCTCCCCCTTTTGCCCTCCTGCCTAAGAGCTGTCAATCAATCTTAACATTCCAGCAAGGGTGTCGTGTTTTTGGCAGAATTTCAAAAGATGCCCTTCAGGTCCAGGTTCATTGGCCTGTCTAAGCGTCTATATCCCTTGAGCCTTCCCCTCCTCACACCTGGTTGGCCCCTACTGTCGCAGACATCTTTCATGAAAAATCCTTTCTTAGGATTTTTCCTTGTGAGAAGCTGCAGTTTCAGTAACCAAAGTAAACAATGGTTATCTGCTGCTGTGGAATTCAACAGGTAGACCCATGATTGGTCTCCTGTGGGTGTTTGGATTTCTTGACCACTCATGGCAGAGCTGGCTCTTGCTCTGTCTGAGACACAGATCTTTGTTATTCATTCTTTTCTATTCTTAGCTTAGCTAGCTTCTCAAGAAACCTTTTCCTTTCTATTGCTTTTTAGTATAGTCTTAATGTAACATATATCATAAAATAATAAATCAAGCCTTCTGATCATGGAGTCAACATTCTCATCTCTTCTTCATCCTGAAAACCCTTGTGACCGCAGTCACACCCTACCTGTCCCTTCCCCTCCCCCTGTCCCCGGGGCTTAAAAGGACACGAGACCATGCGGCCAGGAGTTCTATTGTGAGCTGTTACCACATTCAGAGGTCTACCATGCTGAAATAAAACTCTGGATTAAGACTCTACGATAGAACCCACTCCTTTTCTCTTCACTGTCGCCTGAACCTTTTCCACCAGAGATAAACTGAGTTCCTACTTTGCCTGGATTTGTTCCGAGTGCCTAGCTGCAGCATCCAGCCGGCCAAAGGTATCTCTGAGGTAAAACGCCACAGCTGCCGCCTTTGGTCCAGCAGCGGGGGCTAGACAAAGCCAGGCACCCCACACCTGGAAACATCGGGATTAATATTCTATATATTGGTGCCCAGACGTGTGGCTGCTCGAACCTGCAGCCCCAGAAGGAACCTCAGAACCTTGGAAAAGCGTTACAGCAGCTTTGCTTCCACTGAAGAGCTGTGGTTGCGCAGGTCTCCAGAGAGACTTTGGGACTGAACCCACAAGAAGCCTCGAGGAATGCATTGCGCCTCTGAAAAGTGCAGCTCCTTTCTGGTGAGAGAATTTTCCAGGGGAGAATAGGGGAGCTCCTCCTGCCCAAGGGGTCCCATTCAGTGAAGAGACCAGCCTGCCTGACTTTGCCAGCAACAGCTTCGATTTCGGTGAGTATTTCTGCTCCTTGGGGGCGTAGAAGCTCAAATTCCGTCTCTGCTGTGAGACTTGTTCTTTTTTGCTCTTGCAGTAAGGCTGCGCAGCCCTGTGGAGCTAAGGCGGTTCCCGGTGTAAAGCTTTAACTCTGCGGCGTGTTTTCACCGTTTTTAGAATTCACACCATCAGCTCGGAGGAGCAGGACAACCCTGTCTGCCCCTTCCCCTGGCTCAGCAGCGCGGCATGCTCGGCTCTCGGTGCAGGGGGGGAGCTCTCTTGGCTCTCGGTGCGGGGGGGGGAGCTCTCTCTTGGTGTGCGGGGGCGGGGGATGCTCCCTACACGCGGCGCGGGGCAGCCCCGGTTTCGGCTCCCCACGTGGTGAGGGGGGGGCTGCGTTCACGAGTGGGGGAGGCTTTGTCTGTCTCTCCACGTGGCCGGGGAGGGCCCCGTTTCCCTGCTGCTGCTGCCGCGGCAGTTTTAAAAGCAGTATATACAGCTGCATTGTGAAAGCTTTCGTCTGATACCAGTTTTTAACTGTGGTCTTTTTAGAAATCAGTAGCTGATTTTGGCTTTGTATTCAGTTGGCAGGACTTTGTTCTGTGCCATTTACATCCAAGATGGGCTTGAAGTTAAGCACAGCACAAAAAGGAGTGTATTATCATATTATTGGAATTTTAGTTAGTGCAAATGTAAAGTTCTCTAAAGGAAAATTGAAACAGTTTATAAGGTGGCTTTTTCTACACTTCCCACCAACTTCTCCTGAGGAAGTCCACAATATTCAATTTTCGGATAAAGTAGGGCATTAATTGATAACCTTGGAACAGTCTGGGAATACATCTTCAGCTAAATTTGTGTTCTGGAGCTTACAAATTCAGACAGCCTTGCTCAAACAAAGGGAATTGAAGAAAAAGCCAAATATCAAGCCATGTACCTCTGCTCTCTCTGTTTCCCCCCCTTCCAGCCCTAAACCTCTTACCCCAAAACTTGGTATTTTAAAGAGAGCAAATCCTGCTCATGCGCTGGGAAATCGACTCCCAGAGCAGGTTAAAATGCCTGAGTTCCCTTGTCCACAGGGCCCTGGCCAGGTCTCGTGGAAAACATCCCAAAACCCTGCTTCCCCTGCCCTGAATCCCGGAGCACGTGTTAGTTTTTTGGAGAGCAGTGATCCCCAAAATGGCCCCTAGTCCCTAGGGAGTACCCAAGATGGAGGATGCCACGTGGCACCTTCCCAAACCTGGTCGTCTTCTTCCCAAGATCTCCTTGAGTATTCCAAAATTCCTTCCCCATCCCCCTCCCCCTCCCCTCCTGTTCCTCGTGACACCTTCCCTCCCCCTCCCTCACCTGCCATACCCTCAGCTCCACCCCTCTACTCCTCCCAGGGGGCATCTGCTGATGTGATGTCACCAGGTGTCCCCCCACCCCCTGTTCCCACGGTATCCCCGCCCCCTGCCTCCCCCCTGTCCCCGCGCCCTGTTCCCATTGCATCCCCGCCCTCTCCATGGGTTCCCACGGTGGGGCCACACCCACTGCATGTCCCCAAACCTGCTTCTGTTTTCCCAATAATTCCAATGCAAGGGATACAGGGCAGGAAGCTGCAGACCCAATACAGGGTCCCACTTTGTCATTTGCTCCTGTTTCGTATCAGCCTGCAGCACAAGGAGGAGCAGCCCCAACTGCTAGTTGGAGCCCTTTTGGACGACAATTGATTAAAGAGGTCTGTAAAGCTCACTGGGAGTATGGCCCACACAGTCCATATTTCCGTGGCCTTTTAAATTCTGAACTGAGTAGGACTGTAGTAGTCCCACATGATTTAAAACAGCTTTTCTCATGTCTCATGACCTCTACAGAATTCAAATTATGGGAAGTAGCATGGAAACAACTGTTAAAGGAGGCTCTCCCAGGCTTGCATGCTGATCCAAACACAGTGAAAGATACTAATGGCATGCCAATTACCATTGAGCATCTCTCCGGTGTAGGCCAGTGGTCTTCACCCTCAATCTAAGCTACTGCAATACCTGTGGAAACACTCGAGAAGGTGAAGGAGGCAGCTGAAAAAGCATTCTTTTCCCTCCAACCTGAGGGGCCCCTTGAGCCCTACAGTAAGATTAAGCAGCTACCATCAGAGCCTTTTCTGAAATTTGTAGAAAGGTTAACTAGAGCCATTGAAATCCAAGTTAAAAAAGAGAATGCAAGGGAAGAAGTTTTAGAGGAAATGGCATTTACAAATGCAAATGAACAGTGTCAAGCGGCAATTTTGAGTCTCCCTCTAGAACCGCCCCCTACACTAAAAGATATGCTTCTAGTCTGTAACAGGAAGGTGCCTCTGATGAGTGTTGCTGAAGACACCAGACCAAGGCTGCTGCCAAGACCACCACAGCGTGTCGCCGTTGCCAGCCCTGCGCCCATTCCCTCAGCACAGCAGTACCCTGGACAGCAGCAACGACCACCAATGGTTGACACCACAAAGCCATGCCTACTTTGCAATAACCTTGGACATCAGAGTAACCAGTGCCCCCTGAAAAAGCAACTTGATAAATTTAGAAATTGCACAGGAGGAGAATTACAAGCACTCCCAGGGGGTCAACAACAACAAAAAAACTGAGAGCGCTGGCCTGTCAGGCGTGCAGACATAAAAAGAGCAGGCCAAGGGAATAAGGGAAGCAAAACAAACCAAGCGCGCAGTAATATTACTATTTCTTAAGTGAAGCAGATGCTTCAAAGACCACGTCTGCTGGTCCACTGTTAAAAATGCAACAGAATAACCTTTGTTATGATTTAGGTGAACCTATGTTAACCACGTCTTCTGTCAATGAGCCTTTCAGGTTGCAGCTGACAGAACCACTCCACCTAAAAGACACTGACTGGCATTTTGTCTCTGTCAACCCAGAACAGAAGGGTACTTGGCACCGTATTCACTGTACGTACATCGTCATTGGGGACACCAAACACACACCACATGAGATTGAAATTGCTCCAGGAATGACAACATCAGATCCTGAGCAATTCGTTCTCGGGCTGCACTGTTTCCACCCACCCCTGTTTCTTCCTAAAGGACAAATTGTTGCACAAGCTATCCCTGTGCAGTTTTTGGCTGAAGGCACCAAAAAACAAGGGCCCACAGTCACCTGGGTCCAAGTTATTGGGAGAGACAAACCTAAATTATGGTGTAATGTCAGTGGGGATGGGCAGTCAAAACGCATTGAGATGCTTGTAGACACGAGTGCAGACTGCACAGTGATCCCAGTACAAGACTGGCCTGCACATTGGCCTTTGCAAAACTTTGTTGGTCACGTTTGAGGTGTAGGAGGCCTGCAATTGGCAAGACAATCCAAAAGCATCATCCAAATTGAGGGACCAAACGGACAATTGGCAAATATCTGTCCATTTGTGTTAGATTATTTGGAACCTTTGTTAGGGAGAGATTTAATGGCCCAGTGTGGTGTCACAATTGATATTCCAGACTCTCCACAGCATTTTTGTACAGCGATCATTGAACAAAAGTGCCCCACCCAAAAACTGAAGTGGAAAACAGACAAACCAGTTGAGGTGAAACAGTGGCCGCTCAGTAAACAAAAAATAAAGGCGCTTGAGGAGCTAGTGGAAGAGCAACTGAAAAAGGGTCACATTGTGGAGACCACGTCCCCGTGGAACTCTCCAGTGTTTGTCATTCAGAAAGCTGACAAAAAGAGATGGCGGCTCCTCCACGACCTCCGACAAATTAATAACGTCATTGAAGATATGGGCTCTCCCCAGCCTGGTATGCCATCCCCAACAATGCTTCCCCAGGATTGGAAATTAGCTGTTATTGATATAAAAGATTGTTTTTTCCATATTCCCCTACACCCTGATGATGCACCGCATTTTGCATTCTCGGTCCCCACCATCAACATGGAAGCCCCTATGAAAAGGTACCCTTGGACAGTTCTTCCTCAGGGCCTTAAGGTCTTGCCAGCGATCTGCCAGTGGTCTGTCTCTTCCCTGCTTTCCCCAGTGCGTGCAGCCGCAGAGAAGGCCATCATCTATCATTATATGGATGATATCCTTGTGTGTGCCCCCAGTGATGATTTACTCACACATGCGCTTGACCTAACGATCCATGCATTGATTGTTGCAGGGTTTGAGCTCCAGGAAAAGAAAATTCAAAAGATGCCACCTTGGAAATATTTGGGCCTAGAAATTGGAAATAGGACCATTGTTCCTCAAAAACTAGAAATCAATCCAAGCATCAAGACCCTTGCGGATGTCCACAAGTTGTGTGGGTCTTTGAATTGGGTAAGGCCATGGCTCGGTCTGACTAATGAAGACCTTGCCCCTCTTTTCAATTTATTGAAAGGGGGAGAGGACCCGGGTGCTCCTAGGTCTATTACCCCAGAGGCACGGAAAGCTCTAGAAAAAGTTCAGATTGCAATGTCCACAAGACAGGCCCACCAATGTCAGCCTGACCTGCCATTCAAATTTATCATCTTAGGTGAGTTGCCACACCTCCATGGAATAATTTTCCAGTGGGAGGAAAAACAAACACTTAAGGCAAAGGGCACACCTAAAAAGGGCCAGGACCAGAGGGACCCTCTCTTGATCATAGAATGGGTTTTCCTCAGTCACAAAAGGTCCAAGAGAATGACAAAGCCTCAGGAGCTGGTAGCAGAACTGATCCGGAAAGCAAGAACCCAGATCAGGGAGTTAGCAGGATGTGACTTTAAGTGCATTCACATTCCAATTGAGTTAAAATCAGGCCAAAATACTATACAAATATTGGAAGAATTGTTTCGAGAAAATGAAGTGTTGCAGTTTGCTCTGGATTCCTACTCAGGACAAATTTCTGTCCACCAGCCTGCCCACAAAATGTTCAAACAAGATGTTCAATTTATTCTGAAATTAAGAAGTGCTTAGAGTAGGAGACCTTTAAAAAAGGTTCTGACTGTCTTTACAGATGCATCCGGGAGGTCCCACAAGTCCGTTATTACTTGGAAGGATCCTCAAACCCAGCAGTGGGAGATGGACATTGCTGAGGTGGAAGGTTCACCTCAGGTTGCTGAATTGGCTGCTGTTGTTAGGGCTTTTGAAAGGTTCTCAGAACCATTCAATCTGATTACGGATTCTGCATATGTGGCAGGAGTAGTATCCAGGGCAGATCAAGCAATACTGCAAGAAGTATCTAACATCACAGTTTTTGAATTGCTCTCAAAACTTGTAAAGTTAGTCACACACCAAGAGTGACCATTTTATGTGATGCACGTCAGGTCACACACTGATTTGCAAGGGTTTGTCGCTGAGGGCAACAGAAGGGCAGATGCTCTTGCTGCACCTGCAGTGATGGCCACTCTCCCAAATGTTTTTGAACAGGCAAAAATCAGCCATCAGCTTTTCCACCAAAATGCACCTGGCCTGGTTCGTCAGCTTCACATCACTCGAGAACAGGCCAAAGCGATGCTGGACACATGCCCAAATTGCCAACAACATGCACTCCCTACAGTGAGTACGGGAGCAAACCCTTGGGGGTTGAACAGTTGTGAACTGTGGCAAACAGATATTACACACATACAGTCATTTGTACAGCAGAAATACGTTCATGTTAGTGTAGATACCTTTTCTGGAGCGGTCTATGCCTCTGCCCACACAGGAGTCATCTAATGATGCCACTAAGCACCTCTTACAGGCTTTTTCTTTCATGGGCATCCCCAAGGAGTTGAAAATTGATAATGGGCCTGCCTATAAATCCAAGGAATTTGGGAGCTTCCTGCAGCAATGGGGAGTAGAGCACAAAACTGGCATCTCCTACTCCCCTACAGGTCAAGCCATTGTAGAAAGAACTCACTGCAATATTAAAAGAGTCCTGGACCAGCAACAACAGGTTCTGAAGGTGGAACCTCCCCACATCCCGGTCGTCCAGGGCTCTGTTCACAATCAATTTTCTGAATTGTTCCTTTGACAGCCTGAACCCACCCATCCTACGCCACTTTGGGGGGAGCAGTCATACGTTGATGAAAGAAAAGCCTCCAGTTTTAGTAAAGGACCCTGAGACTTTGAAGACGGTGGGACCTTACAAATTGGTTACATGGGGACGTGGATATGCCTGTGTGTCCACCCCCTCTGGGTTAAAGTGGGTTCCTTCCAAATGGGTAAGGCCCTATGTTCCCAAGGTCTCAGAGAAATCGACAGAAGTGCCCCAGGTTGCCAATGCTGCCTGGAGAAGGAAACGCCGCTGTAGAGAGCTTTTTGGATAATTGGTTAGCTGAGAAAGGACATTCCGATGTGATACCGATGGATAAGGGTAAGAGAAACAAGCTGGGAACTGAGCAACCGGTGCCCAATTACTGACGAAGGTCACAGTGACCTTCTCTAAAACGGGAAGATGGGGGAGAAAATTGCTTGCCAGAAAATGTAGCTATCCCAAGGTAGAGAAATTAGAAGAATGTACACATAGAAGCAAAATAATTGTTAAGAGATAGAAGTAGGTGTGTTTGATCTAAGTGTGCTTTAACCAATAATGAGCTCGGCTTTTGCAATATGTATAAGCTTCATTAACACTAATATAAATATGTGTGGAGTTTCAATAAACTTCGGGATTTGCTATTCATCGCATATGGTGTGTCGCATCTCTCCCGCCGCTACGACAAATGGTGACCCCGGACGCGTTCCTTCGGGACTAGCCACGGTCGGAGGCGTAAAAGTCAAGTGCAGGTCCTTTCGCGGCTGGGGACGGCAAAAAACACCGCTGAAAAAAGAAGGTGTCCAGTGCCCCGGGTGAGCTCAGAGGAGTGCCCGGCTGCT
This sequence comes from Agelaius tricolor, assembly GCF_023055355.1. NCBI lineage: Eukaryota > Metazoa > Chordata > Aves > Passeriformes > Icteridae > Agelaius > Agelaius tricolor. Next base: position 6,497,849 of record NW_027269295.1, read on the forward strand.
ACGTGCTGCCGGACCTGAATAGAGCCGCAAGAAGCGCGCTATCGTCGTTAAAATGGATAAAGACAGGCAAGCAGCATATGATTTATTTACTGACTTTTTACGAGGGCGTCAGATTAGAGGAATAGATTTACAGAAAGAACTTCCTGGGTTGTTAGCTTGTGGGTGTGCACAGGGGCTTTTTCGTAATCCACATACAGTGCATGAAATGTCGGAGTGGCGTATATTCGGGGATAAGCTGTGGCACGCAGTCATAGATGACGATAAGACCGCGAAAAAGTGGGGGAAGTTATGGCGAGTCGTTCATGATGAATTGCTAAAATACCAGGCAGAGGAAAGAGCTGCCCGGCAGGCCAGTGCAGCTCATGAAAGGAACAGGAGTTATGGGGACTGGTTTGGTTCCCCGCTGCCTCCTGTTACGTCTACAGTCAATCTGCCGCCGGCATCGCCTTCTACCTTAAACGGCAGTTCCCCACCCCCATCGGTGCCTGCTCTAAGCAGCACGGCCCCGCCAGCTTCGGCGCCTGTTTTGACGGGCACCCCCTCACCGATTTCGGTTCCTGCCTCAGGTGGCGGTCTGCCGCCGGCACCGGCATCTGCAATAAGCGGCGGCTCCCCGCCAACCCCAGCCCCCGCTCCAGACAACAGCTCCCCGCCGCTACCAGTTCCCCTTTCGGGCAGCAGCCCCCCCCCCGCGTGTCCTCCAGCCGTGCCGTCCGCGCCGCCTGTCCCGGTGTTAAGCCCTACACCTCCTCCGCTTAGCGGTTCGACCGTCCCCGGGTCGGACGGTGACCTTGCAAGGGCCGTTGCTCAGCAGCAAAGGGAGGCATGGGCGGCGGTAGCTAAAGAATTTATGGACACGGGGGATGAGGAGGCAAGATCGGCTGCTATGGAAATGGCCTGCCCGGTGATCTATTCTCCCCAGCCGGGCGGAGGGTTTCAAGCCACAATAACTGCCCTGGACTGGAAGCTGTTATTGCAGTTACGATCCACAGTTAGTCAATTTGGAGTAACTAGTGAACCCACAAAACAAATGCTGGATTACATCTGGGGTACTCAGGTTTTGCTGCCGGCAGATTGCAGGACGGTAACGCGGCTCATTTTTACTCAACACCAACAGCTTTTATTTAATGCCCATTGGCAGGCGATTTGTCAGCAATTTGTCGCAGTGGTACGGCAGCCAGGAGACCCGTTATATGGGGTGACCCTGGAGGAGTTAATGGGGTTTGGGCCGTTTCTTAGAACGGAGGCACAAGCATTGATTGGGCCTGAAAAGTGCAGGGAGGCTATGCGGTTAGCACGTTTAGCTATCGACAGAATTAAGGACCCGGGAGGAATTCCTTCTTACATGGGAATGAAGCAAGGTACGGAAGAGTCTTTCGGAGCTTTTATAGACAGGGTAGCCAGTGCTATTGAACGAGCAGGAGTCCCTGAATTCATGAAAGGGTCCATGCTCAAACAATGCGCACTTCAAAACGGCAATCAGCTTACCAAGAATGTGATAAATACCCTGGGGGCTAATTGGTCTATAGAGGAAGCTTTAGAGCGATTAGCTAATGTCCCGCTGGGATCACAGGCAATGTTAGTAGATGCTATTAAAGAGCTAGGGGTCGGGTTACAGAAGCAGGCAGAGTCCTCTCAAAACCAAGTACTGGCAGCCCTCGCCCCGCTCCAAGCAGCTGCAATAAATGCTCCACGAGCTCCATCCACTAGTCGATGCAGGTGCTACCGATGTGGAGGACTGGGACATGCACGACGGGACTGTCCCGCCGTCAGTGTTTGGTGTAGCCGTTGCCGCATGGATACCCACAATACCGGAATCTGCAGACGCCGCTCGGGAAACGGCAGAGCCAGCACGCCCGCCAGCCACCGCGCCCAGACACAAATAGCAGCTGTCACAACTTCGACTCAACCCGCCCCCAGCCCGCAACTGCTGGGAGCCTTGGACTAGACCTCGAAGCAGCAGCAGCCGTGACTTTGATGACTACCCGCCCGGAGAAGGTTCCAACTGGGGTAAAAGGGCCACGCATTATTGACGGCTTACCTATGGGGGCTCTGCTTTTAGGACGTTCCTCGGCTACGATGATGGGATTATTTGTTTTAGCTGGAGTAATAGATGCTGATTACACAGGAGAGATTTCTATTATGGTGCACACTCTTTTTCCACCGATGCGGATCGAAAAGGGACAGAGGATAGCTCAATTGATTCCTCTGCAGCAGTTGGCTAAGACTGTACCCCCTCGCCAGGCACAGTCCAGAGGAGAGCATGGATTCGGATCCACGGGGGGCCTTGCCCTTTTAACAATGAACTTAAATGAACGGCCAAAGCGCACTGTCATTTTGGACTATCAGGGCGAAAGGCAAACCTTGGAAGGACTGTTAGATACTGGCGCAGACTCCAGCATTGTGAGTCCGGATTTTTGGCCCCACAATTGGCCATTGCAGTCAACTACTATGCCAGTAACCGGAGTTGGAGGCCTGACACTTGCAAGGAAGACACCCATGCTATCTGTGACGGTTGAGGATAAAACTGTACGGGGTGTTTTGTCAGTTGTACCTTTGCCTCCTACTGTGCAGTGTCTAATCGGTCGGGACATTCTGGCTCAGATGGGTGTGGTTTTGACAAATGAGCACCCTTTAGGCTAAGGGCCATTGCATGGACTTTCCCAATCCCATTGACCTGGACCACGAACACTCCTGTATGGGTTAAGCAGTGGCCTTTGAAAAGGGAAAGTCTTTTCTACCAGGTTCACATGCTGGTATACGAACAATATAAACAAGGACATTTACAGCTGTCAACAAGTCCATGGAACACGCCCATCTTTGTGATTAAGAAGAAGTCGGGAAAGTATCGCTTAATACATGATTTGCGAGCTGTGAATGAACAGATGGAGCCAATGGGAGCCCTACAACCTGGTTTACCTAACCCGGCCATGCTACCAAGGGACTGGCCACTTTTGATTATTGATCTGAAGGACTGCTTTTTTACTATTGCTCTGCATCCTCGAGATACTCGGAGGTTTGCATTCACTTTGCCGTCTTTAAACAGAGCAGAGCCGGACAAGAGATTCGAATGGGTTTCTCTTCCCCAGGGAATGCGGAACAGAGCCACCTTGTGTCAACTTTATGTCGCTGCAGCTCTACAGCCCTTGCGACATGCCTGGCCTGACACAATTATTTATCATTATGTGGATGACATTCTATTTGCACAACCAGAACCTTTTGCGCGTCAACAAATTCAGGCAATACATGATGCTCTGAAGCTCCATGGACTGACTGTAGCTCCTGAAAAAATTCAGTTCTCTGCACCGTGGAAATATTTGGGGTGGACACTTACTGATCAAATTGTTACCCCTCAGAAATTGCAATTAAACATCAAATTACATACATTGCATGATGTTCAGAAATTACTGGGGGATCTACAGTGGCTACGCCCCATTGTTGGTATCCCTAATGACCTCTTGGACGAGCTTCCACCTTTACTGAAGGGGACTGATCCAGCACAGCCTGTTCGTATAGCCCCTGAACAGGCTGAGACACTGCAGCAGATATTGGACTGTGTTACACAAGGCAGTGTTCGGAGACGTGATCTCGACCTTCCTATACAGCTGACGGTTTGGTGCGGGCCAAAATTTTTACTGGGTGCACTTACTCAGCATAACAGAAAAACGGGGGAGACATGGGCCTTGGAATGGATATCTCCTCCACTTCAACAACAGAAAACCCTTCTTCAGAAAATTGAAAGTCTAGCTGATCTGCTTAAAAAGGGTCGTGAACGGACAATGCAGATTATGGGAAAGGAACCTGATCAGATACAGATACCAATGAAAAAGGATACATTGACCTGGTATCTGGCAAACAGTATGGAGTTACAAGAGGCCCTGTTGGGAGCCGGTAGCGTGACTGCCACTGATGATATTCCCAATGTACCATTGAATTGGGTAGGACAATGGGGTTGGATTCAATGCCCAAAAAGATCACTGAAGCCCTTATCGTATGCTATAACTGCCTACACTGATGCAGGAAGAAAATCTAAAACTGCTGCAGTGACCTGGCGAGAAAAGGGACAATGGCATCATCACATACTCCGAGCTACTGAGGTGGACACTTTACAAACGATGGAGCTTTTGGCTGTTGTATGGGCCATGATGCATTTCTCTGGACCTCTTAACATTGTAACAGATTCTTTGTATGTTGCAGGAGTGTGTGAGAGAATAGAGGATGCCTCCATAAAAGAGGTTCAAAACAGGAGGTTACACGAGCTGTTTATGCAACTGCAGAGAGCAATTAGGCTAAGAAAGCATTCCTTTTGTGTTATCCATATCAGAAGTCACAAATGGGATATTGGTCTGGGAGAAGGTAACATGCGAGCAGATAAGTTAGTCTCAGTCACACAAGCAACTCCGATTCCCAAACAGACCATAGCCAGAGAGGCACACTCCATGTTCCACCAGAATGCAAAAGGCCTTCATAGAGAATTTCAAATATCTATGGAGGAGGCACGGGCAATAGTCAAAGCCTGTCCTATATGCAGTCATCATAATGGAGGCTGTGGTTTAGGTCTGGGAGTTAACCCAAGAGGGCTGAGCACAAATGAGACCTGGCAAATGGATGTCACACATGTGGCAGAGTTTGGGAGGTTGAAGTATGTACATGTTACCATAGACACTTACAGTCATTTTATATGGGCCACAGCGCAGACTGGTGAGAAAGCAGGGCAGGTAGAGAGACATCTCAGCAGTTGTTTTGCAGTAATGGGAGTACCACAGCGTATCAAGACAGACAATGGGCCTGCTTACAGTAGCAAAAGAATAAAGCAATTTCTGCAAATGTGGGGAATAGAGCACATAACCGGCATCCCCAATTCTCCTACAGGACAAGCAATTGTTGAGAGAGCAAATGGTACCTTAAAAAGATATCTGAGTAAATATAAGGATACCAGAGAGCCACAAGAGAGATTGTTAAAGTGCTTGTTTGTTTTGAACCACCTGTGTGTTTTTGGGGAAAACAAGGTTCCTGCTGTGATTCGTCACTATGTACGTGAAACAGATGGTGTAAAGAAAGATGTGTGGGTGAGATACAGGGATCCCAAGTCAGGACAATGGCAAAGTCCTGCTAAGGTGTTATATTGGGGCTGCGGATATCTTTGTGTTTCTACTCCTACAGGACCTTTGTGGGTACCTGCTAAATGGACCCGAGCAGCTGTGCTTGATGGAACATCTCGACCGGCTGAGCGAAGGGGTATCAGCAGCACGTGCTCATGCTATTTTAAATAAGTTAGGATGTTGGCTTGCTAAACAAACAAATGCAACTTCTTTAGCAATTTCCAGTCTTTTGCTTGATGTAGATTCTATTCGCCATGCAACGCTTCAAAATAGAGCTGCGATTGATTTTCTCTTACTTGCACAAGGCCATGGTTGTGATGAATTTGAGGGCATGTGTTGCATGAATCTCTCTGATCATGCACAATCTGTACACTCACAGCTCTCTGAGTTACGGAGGTTAACTGGGAACTTACAGGTGGAATCAGGCCTTGGTATTGATGGATGGCTCAAATCTTTAAACTTAGGATCATGGTTACGTTCAATTATTAAGGTTAGCATCGTAGTAGCTATTGTAGTTTTGTTGTTAGTATTAGTTTTGCCTTGTTTTTGTATATGCTTGCAGAATATGGTGCGAAAGATGATAACTACTGCATTTAATCAAACTATGCTTGTTCAACAGAAAAACAGGGGAGATGTAGAGAGCTTTTTGGATAATTGGTTAGCTGAGAAAGGACATTCCGATGTGATACCGATGGATAAGGGTAAGAGAAACAAGCTGGGAACTGAGCAACCGGTGCCCAATTACTGACGAAGGTCACAGTGACCTTCTCTAAAATGGGAAGACGGGGGAGAAAATTGCTTGCCAGAAAATGTAGCTATCCCAAGGTAGAGAAATTAGAAGAATGTACACATAGAAGCAAAATAATTGTTAAGAGATAGAAGTAGGTGTGTTTGATCTAAGTGTGCTTTAACCAATAATGAGCTCGGCTTTTGCAATATGTATAAGCTTCATTAACACTAATATAAATATGTGTGGAGTTTCAATAAACTTCGGGATTTGCTATTCATCGCATATGGTGTGTCGCATCTCTCCCGCCGCTACGACACGCCGCATGTGTTCTCTGGAGGAAATTCCATTTAAGCCTCCTATCTGGAATAGTTTGTAATATGTTTGTCTTAAGTTCCTTGTACCAGTTTAGATCCCATGGTTCGCGTGTAGCCTCAAGACACCGTGAGACCAAGCCTGTTCCTCGTCCTACTCACGATCATCCCACCAGCGATCTCCTGGATACTCCCTCAGCCCAAAGCACGTATGGACTACCTTGGCAAAAGACCTTGGACATCAAGAGAGAAACTGATGACTGCCTGAGTGGACTGTTCAAAGGCTGGGGACTCTCGGGCTGGTTGAGATCTATTCTGAAAACTGTGTTTTTAGTACTGTTTATATTAGTTATCGTTGTTGCAGTTGTTAGCACTGTTTTTGGACTAGTCAAACGCATGGTTCTCAAGTTGATTTCAAGCTCATCTCCCCCTCCTGAAGTTTACCATTTGGAAGCCCTTAGTGCTCCAATGAATGACATGGAACCTTCAGTGGAAAGCACCGAACCTCCTGTAGAGAAGGAACCGATTTACCAACCATGGTTTGGCAAGCACTCTGCACCACAAACCCAGTCCTCTTCTTTTTAAACAAAACTAGGGGGAGATGTTGCAGTGTGATTTCCTGTTTCACCTACCCCAACCCCCCCCAGGTGTGCCAACCTTCCCCCTCCCCCTTTTGCCCTCCTGCCTAAGAGCTGTCAATCAATCTTAACATTCCAGCAAGGGTGTCGTGTGGTTGGCAGAATTTCAAAAGATGCCCTTCGGGTCTGGGTTCATTGGCCTGTCTAAGCATCTATATCCCTTGAGCCTTCCCCTCCTCACACCTGGTTGGCCCCTACCTGTCCCTTCCCCTCCCCCAGTCCCCGGGGCTTAAAAGGACACGAGACCATGCGGCCGGGAGTTCTATTGCAAGCTGTTACCACATTCAGAGGTCTACCATGCTGAAATAAAACTCTGGATTAAGACTCTACGATAGAACCCACTCCTTTTCTCTTCACTGTCGCCTGAACCTTTTCCACCAGAGGTAAACTGAGTTCCTACTTTGCCTGGATTTGTTCCGAGTGCCTAGCTGCAGCATCCAGCCGGCCAAAGGTATCTCTGAGGTGAAAACACCACAGCTGCAGCCTTTGGTCCAGCAGCGAGGCCAGACGAAGCCAGGCACCCCACACCCGGAAACATCAGGATTAATATTCTATACAAAGAGTGACTTCTTATTAGAATATTAATCTTCATAGGGGCAATTCATTCCCTTTTTGGAATAACTTTACCTTTCCCACAAATTTATAGCTCCTTGGAGAGAAGGAAAAGGTATTGACAGGGCACATTTCAATAGCACAGCAATTGCTGTGCTATTATGTGCTTTATGTATTAATCTTTCCACAAATGAAACAAGTGTAGAATGGTTGAAGAGGGAAGATTTGCATGGGTAGGGAAGATTTGCATGGGTGTCTAGAAGCTGATACTGCAATGGGTTTGTTACTGGCATGAGAAGCATCTGTGTAATCAGAGAACTAATAGCAAACTTGTTGTCAATGATGGGTAACTTCAGCTGGATTAAAGCCACAGGAGTGTAGTGTCTGAGTGAGGAAAGTAACCATTATTTTTATACTTAAGGTTCTTATTAGACAAAGGGTAAACAGGTAAATGAGTAGACATTTGCTACACTTCACGGTGTATCTTCATACAAGTCAGTCCTATAGAAGAGAGAAATTCACTTATGGGAACATTGCATGATTTGAATGCAGAGACACACTTGTCTTTTGTTTCTTTGTTGTGTACTTGGCATGGAACATGCTGCTTTGAAGAGGGAAGTGCCCAACAGACATTCCACTTTCCAAACATATATGCTTCCCTCTTCTGAGACCTCAGCAGAGAGCCCTGATTGGCATGGTAGTTTCCTTCCATTAGAAGGGAAACTCATCTAGCCAGGCTTCATCACCCCCTGCATATTTTGGGGTAGTTCTTGGAAGAAAATAAATAGCAGCTTTTCCACTCCACATGCTTTATGTTTCATTCTCTTCCTAATGTACTTCAGGAGACAAGTTATCAATTCCCTACTGTTTCTGTGAAAAGGCATGAAGCTATTAACTAAATCCCATAGATATAATAAGAAATCAAAGTCTTTTATGCTTACAAACATGCCCCTATGTTACAAAAAGTGTGGATTGTCAAGGATGGAAGAAGATCTGTATGAAAAAGGAGAAAACCCAGAAGCATGCAGGGATTTTCAGGTATGAAAGGGAAAACCACATTAAATTGTTGACAGAAAGAAATTGAAAGAGTGAGGAGGGAGGAAAAGGCATAAGCTGCCTTTGAGGCAGCTGACACAAAGACCATTGGCCTCATGAGCAAACAAGAAAACGAAAAGAAAATTCACAACCTGTTTGTTCATTTTTTATGTGTATAAGATACATAATATGTTCTTCATTCTGACAGAATTTTCAGGTAGCAAGCTGGTGTACGGCACCTGGAACCAATGGTGTATTGAAAATGGCCCACATGCAGAACACGCTTTATTCTGAACACTGCCATAGCAGAATCACAGAATCATAGAATGGCGAGGGTTGAAAAAGACCTTAAAGGCCATCTAGTTCCAACCCTCTGGCATGGGCAGGGATACCTTTTACCTGCCCAAGTTGCTCAGAGCCCCATCCAGCCTGGCCTTGAACACCAGGCTGGGGTGTCTGTAACTTTTCTGGGCAAGCAGTGCCAGTGCCTCACCACCCTCACAGGCAAGAATTTCTTCCTAGTATCTTTCAGTTTGAAGGCGTTGCCCATTGTCCTGTCTCCATAGTTCCTAATGAAGTGTCCCTCTCCTGCTTCGCTTCAGATACCAGAAGGTTTTCAGGTCTCCATGCAACCTTCTCTTCACCAGGTTAACAGCCTTAATTCTCTCAGCCTGTGGGTTTTGCTCTTGTCCTGAATACTGAACTGCAGTATTAAATGATGATTTTTTGAATCCTTTGAAGGCATGTTCTTTTTCAGCCTTAAATTAGGCTAAATACTTTGATTTGTGGGTATTGCAAGTGAGCAACAGAAATCACTGCCCTGGCTTGCCTTTTCTTCAGCTCCTTTCCATGGGAGACTTGGTGCAAACATCACAGCTGGTGAGACAGTGGGCACACCATCATTCTGAAAGGGCTTTGCACGGTAAACATAGAGGAGGATTAAATATTGAAATGAAGATGATAGAAGTTGGCCAGTGGACTCTGCTGGTGGAAATCAAATACTAGTCTAGTATTTTGAATGCAAATAATTCCTCCCAATGAGGCCAGACAGGATTGTTTGGCTTTGAATCTGAGCATATGGACTGTAGTGGATGGTCTACAGGTTGAAAACAGTGTAGATACGTCTCCTTTTTTTCATTAATGGCTCAGAAACTGAAAAGACAGCTACAAAACGGTAAATTCATCCCTACAGATTCAAAAAATGGTTGTTCTTAATTTGCATCTCCACCATAACAACAAATTGTTAGAACTAAAATACAGATGGGAATTTTATAGCTTCTCAGAAATGAAGCAGGAATTGGCCAATGGGCCTTAGCAGTAGCTACAAGTTTTTCAGCATGAGGCATCTCAAAAGTATTTTAACCTTACAGTACTTTTCTATGTTAAGCTTTAATCTCAAGGATGCATTAAAAAAAAAAAAAAAAAAAAAAGAAAACAAGAAAAAGGAAAAAGAAAAACATCTTACCAAATATATATATATATTTAACATTACTAAGATAATAAGCACAATCAGTAACATATATAGAAACAGAACCCATGGTTTTTAACTTTCAATCTTATCTTCTCAACACACTCTCAAAAATGGAATTGTTTCCCTAACTGCCTTGAAACATTTTGGAGCAAAAAACACTCTAAGGTCTTGATAGGTGTTTTGTTCAAAAGTCACTTCTTCTGGTTTTCTGTCCATGAGGGGAGGAATGCATCTGGTAGCTGGCCAAAGGAGGTAGGAAGAGTAATCATCATCCACAACACTGGGGCTAAAGAAATTTCCACAGAAAATTACCTGCCTTATTACTTGTTCATGTGTTGGGTTAAAAGTTCAGAATCTGTTTCCATTTTTCCCAGACCTCGAATGTTATATTTCATAGAATTTGAGCCCCTCAAACATCAGTCCTGCCAGAACAGCCTGCCATGTGCTGTCATAGGGGATCTGCTGATGCCCACTGACCCTTACCAGTCTAGTGCTTGTCACTGTTGCAGATCAAAAACTTCTGAATAGTTTTGATTAATGTTCTTTGAGTGGTTGAAAACAAGAAAAAAATGACTAGACATTTGTATGATCAAATCCTCTGATGGAATAAAAATAGGAACATAATAAATGTATTTATTGTCATAAGAAGGGAGATGAAAGGTCCAAAAGATTACTTGCATACTTACTGTTCTAAATCCCTTGTTATTTTGCAAATTGCAAAAGATTCCAGGCTTTCACCAAAATACAAATCAAATTAAAATGCGAAGCCTTACACTTTACTGGATATAAAACTTCATCATTCATTTTTAAATCTTAGACATTGCGATACATTTCCTATTAATACCCCAAGGCTTAGAGAGGTTTAGAGCTGTAATTCAGAGAGAAAAGAATGCTATTTTGAATTCATTCTATTAAATCATCTTGTCTGCACTCTCTCCTCTTGCTTTTCACTTCTGAAACTCTGTATGAAAGGCATAGAGTTCTGGATTAATTCTTTGCAACAGTTTCCCCTGTAATTCATCTTTTAAGGCAAACCTGTAAAAAGCCACACTTTCTTACCCCACCACTTCTAAAATTGGATTGAGAAGCAAAAAAAACCCCATCAAACAACTAAATCTCTGCTCCAATTTGTATAAAAAAAGCAGTCCATTAACTGCTTTCTTAACATATTCTTTATGTTGTACTAATATGGCAACCTTTTCTTCTTTTATAGATTAGAATTAAATTCTTAAAGCAATAAGGAAACACAGGTTTACTGTAGCTGATTCTGAGATACAAAAGTCCAGAATTTCATACGTCAAAAGGAGTGTCTGTACAACATGAATCAGCACAACATTGAGACATATTAGCTATTTTTCAAGAAAAGCCACCAAACTGAAACTTTTTAGACTTCTATACTATCATGGGTGCCTGCTTCCACAACCTGACATAAGTTGCTGGAAACTAGCTGCAATATAACTGTGAACAATGCTGTGACTGTAGGACATTGTAATTCTTCTCTTCCATTGAAAACCACAAGTGGAGTTGTGTCACTTGCCTTCAAAATTTAGTATTTCTTTGCAAACTGGTACACTAATGATAAAAAAAGTATTCTGTTCATACAGTTTAAATCTAATAATGTTCAAAATGGAAAAAAATAATCCATTCAGATATGGTCTGCAATAATACAGCCGAGAGAAGATGAACCAGTCTGGCCTACAAAATAAAGTGAAGCAGAATTTGGGAATTTGGAACACCTTACGATGTAAGTTTTAAAGCAAAAAAAGAAATAAAATATAACCTACCCAAACTCAATCAGTGATGCACAGACAGAGAAAAAGAACTAATTACGACTATTATTTCATTCATTCTCAGACAAGAAGTTAAATAATCCTCTCAAATGCATGGAAGATTGTTGGAAAAGAAGCAGCCTTCTTCTTTACAACATATTGCTCAGAACTCAGGAGACAAATCATTAGAGCTATGAGGATCTTTCTCTGTGTAAAACCCCCAGAGCATAGCCAATATTATATTCCTTTAGAGATCCTCACCGCCCTGGGCGAGTGGTGGATAGTCTACAGCCCCAGTACATCAGCCAGACACTCTGCCTTATTTAGCATGGCTACTGCAGCAAGGACACCATCTATACTGGCTTTCTATCCAAAATATATGCAAGGCACAACAAAGAATATACCCAAAACACTGAGCACAGCTTATGGCCTTCAAAACAAAAATCTCAGAATGGCAATACTGGATCTTCTGATCCAAACCATCAGGAAACATTTCTTTAGAGGTGAAAAAAGCTTTTGTGTATTGTACAAATTATGGTTATATAAACCAGAGTTGCATGACCCAATATTTCTATTGAACTGGAACTATTTTGATCAATATTATTGATCCATTTCTTTTTAGTGCATTTGGTAAAAAATGTAAAGTATAGTTTAAAATAAATTATTGGATGCATACTAAGTACTACGGATTAGTTAAGGTGTTGGTTTTACATGGCTTGGTTTTTGGTGGGGAGGGAAGAAGCCAGCCACAGAATTGAATTTGTGTGAAAAGCTCCTCGAAGCTTCCTCCATGCCTGGCAAAGTGAGTCCCTGCTTGGCACTAAGAACAGACATGCTGCTAAGCCAATTAGAGAAGCTGGTAGTGCCTCAGTGATATATTTAAGATGGAAATCAAAACTGCAGCCAGTTAACTCTTAAGTTTGCAAATTTTTCGGTTGGCACCTCTTCTGGTTTGAAAGCAAAACCAGCGAGAGACTCCAAGTTAGAAATATAATTTATTAGGAGGAGTGGAAAAAACCCAAATACATGCAATAATACAAAAGAAAAACCACTGACAGAGTTAGAATACAACCTGACACCCTGCTAGTTAGGGTGGTGGCAGCAGTCCGGATGAAATGGTCTTGTTGAAGTGGTGATCCTGTAGAAACCATCTGGTAGCTCTTGTCCTCTGGAAAACCGGTGGGTAAGGGTGGCAGTTCTTCTGGGAATCCAGTGGAAAGACTGCTTGTGGTGTCCCAAAACCCAGATTATATCCAGCTGGGGATGCTTAGCTCCTCCCCCCTGGGTGGAGCATCTCACAATGGGCTGAAATCGTTCTTAGTCATGCAGTGGGTCCTTGATTACCCATTAAAAAGAAATAGCTCCCGGAGGAAGTTATCTGTGAGTCATGTAGCAAGACATTGATGCGCCCATTAACAGGAGATAAGGAAAAAACAACCCCCCTCCTGGTTTCAGCAGCTCTTGAGGATGGGAACAGAATACATTTTTATATTGTAACCTAGGACATAATCCTCCCCTTATTCTATTACCATCTATACCCAAACTAATATCCTCTTACATCTATATGTATATATGTGTATATACATATATACATATATATATATACATAAAATAGAAAATGAAACATTACGCTCACCTCTAGCTTAAAATTAGGTCTCCTTGTGGTACACAACGGGTTTCCCCATCCTTCTGCATTACCCACCAAGTGTAATCAGGTCCTAGTGCAAAAACAATCCCACGGATGGGTTTGCCCCTGCGTGCAGTGGGATTAATGCAAATAGTCTTTCCCAAAATACCTTTCACGTGTATTACAGGAACTTTATCTCCATCCCCTGTGTGCAGGGGTTCAGACTGGGCAGGAGCAGGATTGATAGATCCTCGGGTGTTGGCCATCCAGGTGGCTTTTGCTAATTTCAATTCCCAGTTCCTGAAGGTTCCTGCGCCAAGTGCCTTCAGAGTAGTCTTAAGTAGTCCGTTGCATCGTTCAACTTTCCCGGCAGCTGGTGCATGATAGGGGATATAATAGATGCATTCCATACCATGTTCTCTGGCGCAGGTGTTTATAGGGCTGTTCTTGAAATGGGTTCCATTGTCCCACTCAATTCTCTCAGGGGTGCCATGTCTCCACAGGATTTGCTTTTCTAGGCCCAAGATGGTGTTCTGGGCAGTAGCGTGAAGCACAGGGTAGGTTTCCAACCATTCTGTGGTAGCTTCTACCATGGTCAGCACGTAGCGCTTGCCTTGGCAGCTTTGGGGAAGCGTGATGTAGTCAATTTGCCAGGCTTCCCCATACCTGTACTTTAAACATCGCCCACTGTACCACAGAGGCCTCACCCGCTTGGCCTGTTTGATTGCAGCACAGGTCTCACAGTTGTGGATGACCTGTGAGATGTTGTCCATAGTAAGGTCCACCCTTTGCTCATGGGCCCATCGGTACATTGTATCTGATGACCAGAGGCATCATGGGCCCAACAAGCTAGGAATGATTTTCCTTTGTGCTGCCAGTCTAGATCCACCTGTGATACTTTCACCTTGGCAACTTGGTCCACCTGTTCCTTGTTGTGATGCTCTTCATTAGCCCTATTCTTGGATGTGTGCGCATCCATGTGTCGAATCTTCATGGTCAGCCTCTCTACTCAGGTGGCAATGTCTTGCCAAATCTTGGCAGCCCGGATGGGTTTCCCTCTGCACTGCCAGTTGGCCTTTTTCCAGCAACCCAGCCATCCCCACAGAGCATTAGCTACCATCCATGAGTCAGCGTAGAGATAGAGCCTCAGCCACTTCTCTCATTTGGCAATATCCAAAGCCGGCTAGACAGCTTTATGCTCTGCAACCTCACTCGATCCACCTTGTCCCTCGGTATCTTGTGCAACTCATCATGTGGGGCTCCATACTGCAGCTCTCCATTTCCAGTTAGTGCCTACAATTCAGCAGGAACAATTAGTGAAGAGGGCATATTGTCTGTCAGGCTCCAGTAGCTCATTATATGGTGAGGCTTCCTCGGCACATGCCACTTGCTCCTCTTCTTCTTCTTCAGATAATCCAAAAGTCACCCTTTCAGGCCAGTTTGTTCTAATTTCCAGAATCCCAGGGTTTCAATTGGGATTTCCAATACAGGTTTGCTGAGTGATGAGGGCAATCCATTTGCTCCATGTAGTATTGGTGGCGTGATGTGTGGAAGGAACATTTCCTTTAAACATCCACCCCAGCACTGGTAGCTGTGGTGCCAGAAGCAGCTACGTTTTGGTGCCAATTACTTCTGAGGCAACTTGAACTCCTTCACAGGCAGCCAAGATTTCCTTCTCTGTGGGAGTGCTTCAGAGCCTTTGTAGCTCCGTCTCCAGAATCCCAGTGGTCAACCCTGAGTCTCACCAGGCACCTTCTGCCAAAGGCTCCAGAACAGACTGTGGTTCCCAGCCACTGAGTGGAGCACATTCTTCACCTCTGGTCCCATCCTGACTGGGCCAAGGGCAACCGCATGAGCAATTTCCTGCTTGATCTGGGTGAAGGCTTGTTGCTGTTTAGGACCCCAGTGGAAATTGTTCTTCTTGCAGGTGACCAGGAATGCTCACAATCTGGCTGTATTGGGAATGTACATTCTCCAAAAGCCTATGGCACCTGGGAAAGCTTGTGTTTCCTTCTTGTTGGTAGGTGGAGACATAGCGGTGATCTTGTTGATTACCTCTGTCGGGATCTGATGACGTCCATCCTGCCACTTGACCCTAGAAACTGGATTTCTTGAGCTGGTCCCATAACCTTGCTTTTCTTAATGGCAAAACCAGCTTTCAGCAGAATCTGGATAATCTTTCCTTTTTCAAAGACTTCCCCTGCTGTGCTCCCCCATACAATGATGTCATCAATATCCTGTAGATGTTTGGGAGCCTCGCCTTTTTCCAGTGCGGTCTGGATCAGTCCGTGGCAGGTGATGGGACCAGGCTTCCACCCCTGGGGCAGTCAGTTTCAGGTGTACTGCACTCCCCTTCAGGTGAAGGCTAACAGAGGCCTGCATTCTGCTGCCAAAGGAATGGAGAAGGCATTGGCAATATCCATGGTCGCGTGCCACTTTGCTGCCTTGGACTCCAGCTCATACTGAAGCTCCAACATGTCTGGCACGGCAGCACTCACTGGTGGTGTGACCTCATTCAGGCCGCAGTAATCTACTGTCAGTCTCCATTCTCTGCTGGACTTATGCGCTGGCCATATGTTTCACATGAGCTATGTTCAAGGTCCACAGGCTAATTTTCACAGTATCTTGAGGCCTGATGCAGTAAGAATGATGAATAGAACACAGCTGGGATCAATTTTTCAGTTTGGATAAAATGTATTGTGCACACAAATCCAATGAGAAGGTGTTCCCCCTATGCCCGGAAAAACCTTCACTAGTACTAGTGTTCTACGCAAACCGCAACTTAGTTTGAAATAAAAGCTAAGTAATTTTAAAGAAACAAATGAAATTATAATATTCCGCAAATATAATTAAATGAAAAGTTGTGTTTTAAATAGGAGGTAGATATTAAACAGAATTTTTTTACCAGGTATTTGAATTATTGCACCCTAACCCTAACTCTAACCCTTGACGTAGAAAGTTATGTACCCTTATCTACTGCGCAATATCTAAGTTGGTGAGTTCACCATCTGTCAGCATCACTTTAGAAAATAAATGTTTGATCCACAAAAAAATATTTCATATGTCCTGTCTACCTGCTTCATTTCAACCAATGAATAGGCTACATTCCATCAGCAAAGGGTTTATGACCATATGTTTCTTTAAACTGTGATAATTCTTTATGTTTTTCTAAATCAGACACTGTCTATTCATAAGATTCAGATGTCCATGGTATGGTAGGGGTGTAATTAAGTTCACATGTTAAAAAATATCCTTCTTGGGTTTTTTTTATTAAACTACTGACATGTAACATCAGTATGAGAGCTGAAGAAAAACCCCTTCATTTGCTGTTTGCCAAGTATCATCTATGTGATACAAATTCTACTTGAGAAATCACACCTATACATTGCCATGTAACACTACTAGTAATGCCTTCACAACCTTTTCTTCATCATTAGGTATTTTGGTGAAGTGAATGACTAGAACATAAGCAAGGGCATTTGTTCAAGATGCTCCAGAAAGAGCTGTGGTCTGTTCTCTTTTTTGCTGCCTATGTTAGCACTGAGCTGCAAAAAATGAAAGATTACTAGGAAGAGTGTTACTTTTAGTCTAAATTTCTAAATGATATTTAGAATAACCTGTTATATAAAAGGTTGTTTTAGATGCTCTTTTAAAATATGGCATCTAAAGGGAAAAAGTCAGCTTTAAAGACGTTTTGAGACAGTTGCTTCTGGAAAAAAAAAAAAAATTGGAGGCATCTAAGGTCTTTAGCCATACCATTTTGAAGATTGATTCGAAACACAGTTCCTTCATATAGGAAGAACAGAGGACCATAAATGCAAGGAGTTCTATATGTTTCTGGTTGGGATTACTGGACATCATTTCTTGTAAAGTCAAGGGACTGCAGTTAGGTCTCCAATAATTTCCTTCCCTGAAATTCATCTGCATTTGCTCCTTTGTCCAGAGTCCCCATTAATTAGTGATGGTATACTTCATCTATGCATTAGAATATACTTTAACTAGAGTGTGTGTCTCATACTTGCTAGTTAAAATTGCCTGGAATGGAATGGATAGTTACAGTTGCTTATATACAATAGTCTTATTTTGACAAGTTTTCTTTAGACAATGTTGAAGCAGCACTAGCAAATAGGAAGTACTGCTTACAGCAGAGAAAGACACTCTTCTTCTTTCTCAAGTTTCCTGTAGTTAAATAGATGCCAAAAGGCTTTTCGTAGTACTACTACTGTCTTGTAGGAATACTTGATCTAATACTATCTTTGATAAAATTACTAATGGGCTACTTTTCTACAAGACAGAACATTTTTCTTTTAATAATATGTTTTTTGTGAGTTAGAAACATGAACTTGTGCACCAGTCACATGGAATGCACTCCTACTTCTTAATAAGTTTTACAACCTCCTTTAGAAAATATTGACTCTGTGTAACTTCAAAATAAGAATTCTGGGCATCTTCATTCTATTGATGTATTTTTTTTCTGCCATGCTGTTATTGTTTTCTATCATTTTTACCAATAGAAATATATTTCCCTGATACCTATGGAAAATACCTATGTTTACTCAATAGTGCAGCATCAGTACATTGTTTAGAATGATTTCAACATGGTCCCAAACATATCTGACAGCTAGACAGCAGAGGTTAGCAACAGTGAATGGGAATAACTTCTGAACCGTTTCAGTAGATTTCCCAAGAAGGGCTTGCTTTCTGCCACTGCAAATTTTCCCAGACATATTGTCTGGTTAACAGTTGCATCAAAAGAGTATTTTTGCACAAACCCTGGGGCAAGCTCTGTCTCCGATTTACTAGTGAATGCAAAGAGGGTGAAAGTGCTGCTTCAAAGCCCTCTGTGCACTTTCTGTACCAAGAGGGGGTTACCAGAAATAAGTTTTTGATCTCTCTTCAGAACACAAGGCATGTCATCACCTCATTCATCTTCTTCTGGAACTCATAGCATCTAAAGACTAAGAAGCTCTCTTGCTTGCTAAAGTGTGTTCAGCAAAAAAACCTTGCCCCATCAGCAAATTGGAACACAATTACAAGCAAGTCAATTCCAATGCTGGCAGGGCAATACTCTACCCCAGTAGTAACATACCACTATTGGGAGACTGCGTAAAAATATTTTTGTACAAAGTAATCAGAGGGAAAAATAGAATTGGGAAGAACTGCACATTGTTCTGGAAAAATCCTCCTGCCACAGTCTTACAGACATCATTTGCTGGTATCATTTTTAATCGTTAGGGTTTTTAAAATTTTGTATAAGATAAAATATTACTGCAGCTTTATGTTTCCTTAATAGAAGTACAGCCATTTCTTAATAGAATAGAAGTAAGGCATTTGAATATGTACAAATGGCCTTTTAAAATACATATGCTATAGCACACTGTGAAAGTAATTAGCTATAAATAGAAATCTAAAGGTTTAAAAAGATTTTGAAGAAAGTAAGTCTAAGGTGATAGAAGAAGAAGAAAACAGCAGTTTTCTTCTGGTGAAAAAAAAAAATGGAGGACATTGTATAGTGGAGATGTATTATTTCACTTCCTGAACAACTGAGTAGGTTTGCTATTGCCAATGGTTTTTATTAGGAAGGAAGAGATTCCTTTGGGAAAAAACTTCAAATTGACTTGACATAAATGATATGACACTTAACTTCACCAATCCTGAAGAAAACTTCTCATCACTTGATATGGAAATCATGATGGTAATGGAGACAAGGATGTCTAAGCCGTGACATCAGGAACATAATAAAACATTAGAATGCAGGTAAGACTGAGCTCCTGAACTAATGAGAAGAGAATCCAACAAAGACATTTTCCTTTAAGAGTCTTCAGGATGGAGAGCAGATCAAATTTTTTCATGTGAAGTATTTATGAATAGAATGAACCTTCAAAATAACATTGTTTTCAAAAACCTGTTTACAGTATTTCTTAGAATGATGCACAGTTCTTATTAATAGAAAAAGAAAAGCACTTTTTTTCCAAACTGTTGTGCACTCTTAAGCAATCTGCAATAAAAATAGTATTTTTTCATGCTGGGAATGATGTTAATTACAAAAAAGCCTTGTAGCACACTTGGCACTGTAGTCTATCGATTAGCATAGTTTTTTATTCATCAAACAAGTTTCATGTTGACTATTTTTCACCTTTAAATAGTGGCGTCTTTGTACTTATGCAGCATCCATGAAGAATTTCTTGGGTGTTATTTTGTACTGGATCCTAAATGGCAGGTTCTGCATTCTGCCATCTGTCTAGCTTTCCCATTTGATGCAGCTTCTGAGAGGTATTTTCAGAATTGAGGACTACCTTCAAGAATGATGCTAAATGCATGCATTTTACTCCTCGGTTAATGCAAAACTATTTTTCCTTTACAGCACAATAACATCAGGAAAATAATGATGGTGGATTCAATCCTTATAGTAATACAAAGAGGACTATTATCATCATTAGAAACCAAGCAAGTTGTATTTATTGCACATGCAGTATAATCACTAATGCAAATTACCCTGTAAATTCAAAATGAATCTGTATCATAGGAGTGGATTGAATGTTTCTATTGATATTTTGCTTAAAGCAGAAAATTAATTCTTTTGACAGCCAACTCATAATTGCAAGCTCACTTTCAACTACAGCTTTCAAACAGTTGAAACATGTCTGTTTATAAAACAATACGGTACAGTACACAATAGCAAATCAGGTCATAGACATTCAAAAGAAAAAAAAGATCAAAGGACAGATTCATTCACATCTGCAAGCCCTCAAGAGTGTACAGGTCAAATGTCCCCAGAAAACTAGGCTGGTGGCACAAATTCTCTATGTTGGCACCAGCAGAAGCAGCTGCTATCTTCATAGGATGCAATCTTGCTTCCATCACCCTTCAGAGCAATCTTCTGTACCCCTGCCCAATACACCTTCTGCTGTATTCCTTGGACTTCACATTTGCATTTCTATAGAGTCCTGTCCTGCAAACTGACTCAAAGTTCAGGTAATACATTTCCAAGATTTAGAAATGTTGTGTGAGGTTTATTTATTTCATATTTCATTCCATCTAAGCAAACTGTAACTTTCTGAAGTGAAATATGTTGAGTATGTCATGTGTATTTTGCATGTTAGTTCTGCTTCACATTAAAACTTCTCACAGACCCCTGTGATGCCTTGCTGCAAAAATATATAGCTGCCAAGAATGGTGGTGGGAAGTTAGCAGAGCCAGAAAACCATGAAAACAATCTAACAAGAGAGCCTTGAATTTCTGAATATAATTGCAGCATGTAAAGTCAAAATATAATATTTAAATGATTTTCATATAACGATGTGGGGTAGAGAGAATCCAGCTAGAATTTTTTTTTAAACAGTTCCAGGAAAAACATGGCCTTGACTTGGAAGTATAGCATTAAATATTTTTATACAGCATTAAGTTCTCATTACCTAATCATATGATTTGTAGACCTGAATTGGAAACCAGGAAATAAACGAAGAAAGATATTCAAGCTATAAAAGATGGGAGTTTAAAATTTTCTTTGTATTTCTGATTAAAACTATTAGGAAACTAAATGGTCACCTATTATTTTAAAAAGCATCTGGACATTAAAAATAGATAAATTTCTGCAGGACTTAGATGTCAGGTATTCCTGAAAAGCTTTATTTCCCTGATTCCCAACCCTGAATCAATTAACTTAAACACAGTTGTATTTCAGATGCTCAGTGAAACTGTCCATGTAATGCATATAGTTGACAAATAATCTGCAGAAAAAGCTAGATAGATTTGAAGATCTTTTCCTGTAAATGGCATTCACATTATTTGTACAAACACACAGATGGGATTTCTGCTGTCTTCTTCAGGCCACTTCCTTCCTCCAGAGAGCTCTCCATCAAATCTCTCTAGTTCTACTCTTCAGGTGATCCAGAGTCAGCACTGGGATTGTCCAACTGCATGGAATTACTGTCTGCTAGAGGTGCACCCTGAGGGCTTCTGTGTGCAGCATCACGTGAGCCCTACTAATGTCACCCTGTTGGTATAAACTGAGCTTGCTGGACCTTAAGGGACAAGATTGTGCACTGATTTTGTAATAGAAATAAGGTACTAAGAAGGAGGCTGGGGGATTTAAGTATTTCTGCCTCCAGCTTAAGCAACACTAAATCTTGGTCTTTATCTGAAAAACTAGGTGAATTGACCCATTCGGCATTCATATGCCAAAAATGTCAGCAATACAGTAAGAACTGTCAAAAGAGTAACAATTCCAATCATTACTTTATAAAAATAATTCATTGGAAGAAGTCAGGAAGAAGGATGAAACATGCCAATATCCTACCCTGAGAATCATTCTGTTGATTTGCACAGGTTTCTTATTATATACCCATCTAATGCATTGGACATGCATGCTTGTGATGACACAAATACTTGCAAAGTTTACCAGATAAACCATGTTCTCTTCAGACAGCAAAACATTTCTTGGTGGTTGCATTTGCTAATTACATTTAGACTCAATGTTCTTAAAGGTCTTTTCCAACCAAAGTGATTCCATCATTCTCTAAGTCGCACATCCTGCTTGTCCTGGTTTAGGGTAAATTTGGCAGCAAACCTCAAAAAGGGGTGATTTATTAAAAGTATTGATCTAGTACTGATATCCAACTGTGATGGACAAAGGCTCTCTAACAGTTTAAAGTTAGAAAGTGTACGTTTATTGCAATGCTGGGCAGCATGCAGGATAGCTCCCAAATACACACTGTGATTTACAGGTGATTATAGAGTCCTTTTATCTATACAAGTATTGAATACCCAAAATACAAATACATATTCATAATTTTGGTACATCCCATTCCCCACTTCATATGGTAATTAGTTCAAAAGCTATTAAGCATGCGGAGTTTGTTCCTCAAAATGAGTCGGTGGTCCCTTTCATGGGGATGGGTCCCAAAATGAGGAAATAAATGAAGTCTTCCTCCTTCTGACCTTTCTACATTTTCAATGCAAATATGACAAATGAACCCATTGGTAGAACTCCCATTCCCCATCTTCAATTGGTTTCAGAACAGAGGAGGCCTACAATTGTCTTATGTTCCTAAAAGCGATTTATCAGTTTATATATTCTTCATTATAAACCCAGCTAACCAAACATTATGCTGACAAGCAATCAATTATTAGTTAACTACTAACTCTTAACTTCATCAAGGCCTACCTATTTATTTTGATGAATTCTAATAAGGCTTATCTCTAACTAAAACCACAGCTTCTCTAAAATCCCCAAATTCCTAAAAGTTTATGTCTCCGGGCCCCCCCCCCCAGAAAGCCCACCCACACGGCCCCTCCTCTCAACTGGTTTGGGAAACATTTCCTCTGAGAGAAGTGAAAAAAACCTGTTTGTTTAACAGGCAAAGCACTCCCCAGCACAAAAAATGAACAATACCAGATGACAAAACTCATTCACAGCTCTGAAGAGACGACAAATTCAGAAAGTCTCTCCTGTGGATGTTCGCTCTGTTATCAATCCCTCCGGCACTGGGAAAGGCTGCTGCCCAGAGTAGGCTCCCATAGGCCAAAGAGTGCAAACTCTCAGTGTACCCCAGGTCCCCGTCCGGAGCAGATTTGAACAGTTCCAAGAAAAGGGAAAGAAAAAAAGACAGTCCAGGGAAAACTCTGCCTCAGCCAGCAAAACCAACTAAAAAGCAAAGGAGTGCTCTGTTCTGCTCCGTCAGTGCCTGGACAACACAGTGCAGCACAGAATGTGGAGGAGTGTTGCTTTTCGAGGAGTGCAGCCTCTGATAACAAACTCCGTGCTTCTTCTCCCCACCTTTGCTCTCAGAACCAGTCTTGAAGGCAGAGAATAGAATATCCAGCATACACAGAACAGATGGCTGGGGATACAAGCATCATAAAGTCACCCTAGGACACTGCTCTACTGAGATATGTCACCAGACTATGCTAAGACAAAGTTTTGCAACTGCTAATTAAAATTCTACTATCACAGTGAAGCTGAGGAGGAAACACAGCTCACTCCAGTTACCTTGTGGCATGCCAATACTTCCTTTCAATCACAATGTTTTTCGTCTTTAAGTCCGTGACATCACAGGCATAATTCAACATCTTTTGGGCAGGAAGGAAGATATTATTATTCTTCTCATTATACTGATGGGTAAGCTGAAATGCAAAGCAGTTAATTCAAAGTGAAACAGCAATAAAGTCAATAGTAAAACTCACCACAGTTTTGTTTACTACCCTGAGTCCTTACTATCCCAAAATACAAGAACAGCTGTAAAAACCTTGTGGCTACTTAATTTTTTCCTATACCTACATGGGAGGGTAGGGGATAAATTCTCCCAAACAATGGTAATCCACAACAAAGCATTCTTGACTTCATATTCAGCTTTTGCATAGTGAGCTCTTCAACTGATCAAGTTATTCCATTGCAATAGTTTGGTGAGTATGTTAGAGGGCTGGGTGTTGTTTGGTTTGAAACCATTTTGATCATTCAGGAACCCAGTAGCAATGAGAAAGTTCAAAATAAGTGATGTATTGTTATGTATTGATTCTCATATATGACAGACATATTTCTACAACACAGAAGGCTGACCTAATGCTTCACTACAACATGGCTGAAGCGGCATCCTGTTCCCCATAGGTTTTTCTGCTTATTTTTAGCTGCTTTCTTACCAGATTAATGAGCTGAACTAGCTCAAAAAGGAATCAGATAAGTGCCAGAGCGTTAAAAAAAAAAAAAAAATGCAAAATGGTGATTTGTAGGTGTGTTTGAAAATAGAAGTTTTTTTGTATTTTTCATAGATACATGGCATTCTCTAGAATGATATTGCTCCAACGCTTTGAGTTTGGGTTTTTTTTCCCACTCAATTCTAAATGTTATGCATTCTTTTTGGGCATTTCAGTAAACAGATTTTCTGATACGTGTGAGAGACTGTCTGAAGTTCCCCTCATTTGCCTCACAACCATTCCCAGGACAGACATTGGGACCCTAAGACCCTGATGGGAATTCTGGCCTGCCATAGGTGGATGAACGCCAAAAATCCTGAGGCCCCTGAGCAGAATTCTGGCCTGCCAAGTGATTGTTCACAGCTGTGTCTACAGTGACGGCTTCTAGCAGGGCCTGCCAAAGGGCGACGCGGCCTATATGCTTGCACCTGCTTCGCAACAATAGGCCAGGAATTTTCCCACCTCTTGGCCAGATGAACTTGCTGGGGCAACTTGGTAGCCCCCCCATGGAAAATCCTTCCTCTGCTCCACTACCACCGTGAGGGACAGAGATTGAAGCCCCCCTACCGAGGACTGAGACCCCCGTAATTCTGATCCAGGGGTGTTGGCCTGACTGAAACAAGATGCCTGCTAAGTGTTGCCTACAGATGTGTTCACTGGACCTAGACTGGTTTCCCATAGAAAGCAGTCCTGAAACAGTGGGTCCCACTCACTGCTGATACTGACTTATCTTGCTGAGAACATGGACTGTCTGTACCCGTCGTCAATACCTTTTTCCCCCTCAGCAATTTCAATAGACTTCTTCTTCTTGATTGTATCTGTTCCCCCTCAGCCATTTCAAGATCTGTTTCCCCCCTCAGCAATGGACTATAATAGAACCTTGAGTTAACCAGGACTTTGAGATCTTCCCAACGTGACTAGGCAAACTCTATCGGTTGGACTATGAGGACTTAGTCTCTCTAAGTTTGGTAGCTATACTCCTGTCCTGGTTCAGGGCAAATTTTGGAGAGAACCCCCAAAGGGTCTCCTCTAGGAAAGCAGATTCATTTGGCCCCTCCACTCAACCGGTCCAGGAGAAAATAGCTCCTTGGAAAAAAGTGGAAAAAGCCTGTTTATTAAACAATAAAACCTAAACATTATAAAACAATAAAACCCCTTGTTGCTCCAAAAGAGATGACAAACTGAGAAAGTCCCCTCCCTGGGTTGTAGTTCAGCTCGCTCAGGCTCTTATCAGTCCCTCTGGTGCTGGAAATGTTGTGGGCCAGGCCCGGCCCGGTGGGCCACAGGTGCTAGCTGCTGGTGCTCTTCTGGGTGTTCAGTCCAGAGCAGGTTTCAAGAGGTCCAAAGAAAAGGGAAAAAAGAGAAAAAACCACAGTCCAGGGAACTTCCTTGCCTCAGCAAGCTAAAACTAACTAAAAGCAAAGGAGATCTCTGTCCCACTGTCTGTTCATCCCCAGACAACACAGTCCAGGAGCAGAAATGTGGAGGAGTGAGTGCAGTGTCTGAAAACAAACTGCACGCTTCTTCTCTCCCCCCTTCACTCTCTGCAACAAGTCTTAAAGGTGCAAAACTTATTATTCAGCATAAACAGAACAAGACGATTGGGAATAAAAGCATCATATAGTCAACCTAGGACAACTCCCTCTCTCTTTCTCCCTCTCTTTTTATTCTTTTCCTCCCCCTAATTCCTTTCACATATTTACTGTGGTCATTCTATAAAGGTGCATTTGTTTTGATTGATACTGAAATCCCCTTTCCGTGTTGTGTGCTGCACTCCGAGATCAGTTAACCAACCATCACCACCCCTGTTGGTATGAGCGGATCGTGACATTAAATTGGCGTCATGGACAGGATTCTGATAGACAGAGGGGTCTGTAGGGCTGCTTGTAGTCTGTAACAGGGGAAGGACAATTTGCTTCAGCCACACCTCGCCCCTCATTGTGAAAGGGTTGAACGAAGCTGGAAAGCAAGGAAAGCTCTTCGAATTTCCCACAAACTGCACACGCCCAGATGAAATACATCCCCATACTCTATTGAGGGTTCTGTCTTTAGAATTTCCCAAAAGATCTCTTAGTGCAAAAGGGGAAACTGTTTTTGTCTATGTGTGAATTCGGACTGTCTGGGAAGGAAGGGACAACCTGAAGGAACTAAGCAGGGCCTCCCAGGCAGATTTTGTCTCTTCACCCAGCCAGGGAAGCAAAGGGGAGCACAGCAAAGGCTGTGAGATTGTCTAACTTAAGTTTGCACCTCCCTGTCGTGGTTTTAGTCCCTTCACAAAATGACCGAAAACTCCAGCGCAAAAGTTAAAGCTGAATTTTCTGCTCTGCTTGCTAAATACAATGCCAAGCCTTCTCCAAGGGGAGGAGGTTTGGACAGAGAACAACTGGTTTAATTTAGAAAATGTCATAGATAGAATTTGTTCTTTACAACAAGAAACAGAAGTTAAACTAGGCAAAAATAAAACCATCCCCTGCTCAGTTTTGGGAGCTTGTCTCACAGCAGGCATAGAAACACATTTTAAGCGAAGAAATGAGGAAATAGCAAGAATAGATTCCCTTCAAAACCTAGTTGAAATTTTGCAGAAAGAATTAAAGGAAGATAGAAATTAGATCTATATGTTGCGAGCTGCCCTTAGAGAGGAACTTGCTAAGAATTCACATCATACTGATTCCTCTACAGAGGCAGAGGGAAAGGAAACTCCTGACATTAAACAAATCTATCCCCGTCAGGAACTTGAGGCAGTAAAAAACTGGGGAGAATACTGCTGTCCTTGCTTGAGACCCTTGGTTCAAACAGAATAGAACTATATTAATGATGAGGATCATTGGAATGTTTGGGGGACAGAGGACAGATTATGGACTTTGGACCTGGTTAATATAAGAGATCTGGTAACAGGATGCCTTGGCATAAACAAATGGAACTTTGAAAATTCGACCTGGATTGCAAGAAGATTAAATCAAATGGGTTTACCGGAAAAAGAAAATCCCATTAAACTCTGCAAGCAAGAGATGTTGTTATATGCATAAGTTTGTGTATGTGATTTTAACCTAATCGTTGTAGTACACATTACTAGTCTCCCTGAATAGTATATAAACCCTTGTATCCCACAATAAAATTGGATTCTTATCACCGAGTCAGTCTCCCTGTCTCTCTCCATCACCGAAAGAGGATCTTGACCCACATATCACAACTAAACAAATACCATCCAGCGCTACCAAATTAGCTAAGCTGAAAAAAGAATTTGGGTGCCTCCCACAAGAATTGGAGACAGAATATGACTTCAGAGTGTCCCTCAGTGGTGGAGATCAAATTAAATTAACCGAACAGGAGGCCAGTGGGTACTGGGGATGTGGAGTCTTCTTAACAACAGGAGATAAGCGTGACGCATGGTCCCTGACACAGGGCGCATCTTTCTGGGCCGGGAGAATGAATCCTTTGAAAGGGGTGACCCCCTGGCAATCGTTGGAACCCCCGACCAGCTCTTAGAAAGTGTTCACAAAGCTGCCTGCCTGCAAATGATTCATGAAAAGAAATTGCTTCCTAGTTTTGAATGCCCAATGCAATTACCTGTGAAGCCAAAACTAATGACCCCTTGAATTCATGGGCTTCCAGAAATGCTTAAACCTACAGCAATCACTCTACAGAAAACAATAATGGCTTTGAATCCTGTAGAAAGACTAGATAGATTCCTCAGGAACTCCACTTACCAAAGTGGATCTAGACATCCTGGCTTCACTCCGTACTCTTCCTCCTCACAGCCCTTAGCTTCTCAATCTGATTCACCTGCCAGCAGCCATAAAGTTTGGACATGGGGTGAAGTTGCAGTAGATATGATTAATTATTGTAGACAATATGGACCTATAAAAACCCCAGAGGAGAAATCAGAAAAAACCAAAGATGTTTGGTTTATTGGGGCTCCTCACAGTGAAAATACAGAGAAAGGAAAACAGATCTCTAACCACCACTGTTGATGGTTGTTGGGAATTAAAAAGGGGGTCCCCAAAGAGGTGATGAATGGTTTGCCCCTTGATAAATTGCAGAAAATAATAAATAATTGGCACCAGCGAAAACCGAATCCGTCGGCTCAACCCAGTGCACCCCTCCCTTCTCAGGAACCAAAACTAACCCTCCCCCAGCCTCTTCCTCAGAAAACAGGCAGTGAACCAAAACCAACGGGGTTTTCAGGAAACTAATCTCTCTGCCACTTACAGGCGGGCAAAGGGGTGTAGCTTGGGTTTATTTAAAATGCTCACTAAAAATAAATCAGGAGATATATTAATTCCAGCTATCATGGGCCTCAAAAGGCTACTAGTAACCTTTTTGATTGACGTTGGGGCTCAAATCTCTGTACTAACAATAAAGGATGCCCAGAGGTGTGGAATTGTTCCAACTAAGAGACAATGCTCTGTTCTTAATGCTCTGGGAACTACAGAATCTATGAATGTTGCCGTAGCCAAACTGACACTCCCTGGAGATGACCATCAACTAGTCATCAAAATGGTAATTGGGAACATTCCAAATAATTGATTAGGAGTGGATGTCCTTGCTGGGAGGCAGTGGGAAGACTCTGAGGGATTTCTGTGGTCTTTTGGCACACTGCCACATAACATTAGGCTGCTTCAAACCGCACCCTCCCTACCCTACAATAAAACAACTAATGTAAAACAATACCCTCTACCTTCTGGTGCCAGAGAAGGTATCAAAGCAGTTCTACAGGACTTGAGAAACCAAGGGGTAATAATTTACACACATTCTCCTTTTAATTCACCGGTATGGCCAGTCCGAAAAGCCAATGGAAAGTGGAGATTAATAATAGATTTTCACAGGCTGAATGCCAACACAGATACTCTTAGAGCAGCGGTCCCAAACTTAGCTGAATTAATTACATCAATTCAAGAAAAGGCTCACTCAATCATGGCAATGGCAATTATAGATGTCAAAGACATCTTCTTTATGATACCTATACAGCCAGAAGATATGGACCATTTTGCCTTCACGTGGGAAAGGACAGCAATACACTTTTACTAGGCTTCCCCAAGGCTACAAACACTCCTCCACTTTGGCCCACCATGCTTTAGTTGAGGAATTAGAAAAAATACCCAAACCTGATCCTGTATCTGTTTATCAATACATTGATGACGTTCTGGTGGGGTGGGGGGAGGATGAAATACAGGTAGTAGGGAAACATCAGCAGAAAATAATCTCTCACTTAGAAAGTCTTGATTTGCAGATGGCCCCAGAGAAAACTCAGAAGCCTTCTCAGGAAGTGAAGTTTTTGGGAATTTGGTGGAAAGGATGTATGACATGTATTCCACCCGATACCCTAAACTCTTTTGATCAGATTCAAATGCCTGAATTGAGGAAAGATCTCCAGCAAGCTCTAGGACTATTAGTGTTCTGGAGAAAACAGATTTCTCAATAATTGCTTAATAATCCCAGATTTCTCAATAATTGCTAGGCCGCTTTATGACTTGCTGAGGAAGGGGGTAAAATGGAATTGGACTCCTTCTCAGGAAGAAGCATTGCAATTACTGATTTTTGAGGCAACAGCTCACCAAGCACTAGGCCCTACCCATCCCACAGATCCCTTTCAGGTGGAATGGGGATTTGCCTCCTCAGGGCTATCAGTACACATTTGGCAGTGGGGTCCCGAGGGTCCGACACGGCCTCTTGGTTTATATTCCTGTGGTTTCAAAGATGCTGAGAAAAGATACACTAACTGTGAAAAGGGGTTGTTTGTGGTTAGCTTAGCTCTCCTAGAAGAGGAAAAAATTGCGTGACAAGAGCCTATTGTATTAAGAGATGCTTTCAAAGTTATCAAAATTGTCACTAATGGGACCCCCCCCTCTCATCTGATGGGGTAGCCCAAAGGGCCTCAGTTAGGAAATGGTATGCTCAGATGGAAGCCTACTGTAATATCGTCTCAATAACGGAAGATGCTGCTAAAAATCTAACAATCCAAGACGCTGAGAGCCTGGTTAGCAGCCAAGATAAATCTGCCTCCGTAATCAAAGCTGCCCTTCCTTTCTCCCCCGAACTAGCAGCAAGATCTTGGTTCACAGATGCCTCTGCAAAATGGGAAGGGAAGGTATGGAGATATAGAGCAGCTGCCTTACACATTTCATCTGGTGAAAGAATCATTACCAAAGGGGAAGGCAGCGCTCAGGCTGGGGAGCTCATAGCTGTATGGAGTGTTTTCCGACGTGAGGCACAGAACATTTCTCTTGTCTGCATTTACACCGACTCTTATGCAGTGTACAAAGGTTGTACCAAGTGGCTTCCCTCTGGCAGCAAAATAATTGGGAAGTTCACAGAATTCCAGTGTGGCAAAAGGAAAAGTAGCAAGAAATTTTAGATGCCGCAAGCCAAGGAAATTTTGCTGTTGGTTGGGTAGCTTCTCACCAAACAGATGGAAATCCAGCAGGAGAGTGGAATAACAGAGCTGATGAACTAGCAAGGCTCAACCCTCTGAAAAAGGAACAAATTAGTGAGGACTGGGATCAACTATTAGAATTGCTGCATGTAAAAAGGCAGCACACAGGTGTGAAAGATTTGTACAAAGAAGCTCATGCTTGTGGTTGGCCCGTTACCAGGGAAATGTGTAAAACATGCGTATCAGCCTGCGAGCAATGTCGCAGGTGACTGGAGAGACGTCCTTTAGAAGATGACCCATCTAAGAAAGGGCAAAGGCTTATGGGACATGTGGCAGGTAGACTACATCGGTCCCTTTAAGAAGTCAGGAGGTAAACACTTTGTGCTAGTAGGAGTAGAAATTGTATCTGAGTTGGCTCAAGCTGATGCTTTGAAAAGAGCTACAGGTGATAATACGGTTAAAGCTTTGCAGGGGTGGTTTGGAACTTGCCCAAAGCCACAGGAAATTCAATCTGATAACAGGTCCCACTTCACTGCTAGAGGTGTACAGCATTGGGCAAAAGGTGAAGGAATTAAGCAGACTTTCCCCACCCCTTACTACCCTCAAGCTAACGGGATCTTAGAAAGGACCAATGGTTTTTTGAAAGGACTTCTGAAGCCAAGGGAAGGAAATTGGGACGTTCGGTTATGGGAAGCTGTTAAAAGAGTGAACAGTAGATGGGGGGTGAATGGATGTCCCAAAATCACTGTCTTTTGCTCAACAGCTCCAAGCATCGTTCCCTCACTACAGCGACCTGACAATTCAAAAAATCCAGCACATTACCCTGGACAACCTGTTCTGGTGGACCTCCCTACTGTAGGGGAAGTAGCACTAGTGCTGAAAACCCCTCTGAAGAAATATGCATGGGTAGCCTCTGATGCTCTAGGGAAAGAGCATCAGATAAATACATGCTGGATAATCCCATCATTTGAACTCTTTTCTGCCCCTCAGTAGAAGGATTGCTGTTGTTTTTACTTTGACAGAAGAACCCTGAGGGACATGAGAATCATCTGAACCATGATAACACTGGTGATACTTTTCTGCATCCTACTACAATTCCATGGACAGGATCCTGCTGAGTGGTCGTGGTCTGAAGCTACCCTCCATCACGCTAATGTTCTAGGAGCGTATCCCAAGGGTGGCCACCCGAACCTAGAGTCTATAGTGCTGCATGACTCTGAGGTATATCATCCAAGTGAGTGGGGATGAGATCAGAAGGAATGGACTAGAGCCCTAACTGGAACAATTGGTGAGTCGATTGTGGAAGCATGCAGAAAAATGGAAGGATCTCTCTATGAGAAAGCCACCTCCATTACAATTGCTGGAAATTTTATGGAACCAGGTGGGAAAAATGAAGGACAACCTTCAGCAAGACTGTGTCCTATAAACAAGTGGGAGTGTGCCAAACAAATTCCCTTTACTCTCTGTTGCCGCCAGGAGCATGTTGGGCATTACACTCTAGGTCCCAAAATGAACAATGTTGCAAGTACAAAGGATTATAAAAATGAACCAATTGATTGCTGGCATAATTTTGCTTTACCTAAACCGACTTATGTGACATGCCGCTGGCAAAATAACTTGACTGACCCATTAGGTTGAAAAGGCTTAGTTCATAAGTTGAAAATAGACGCCATAACAAAACCCACACTGAGTACCGTAGTTACACCCCAATGGGTAGAAGGGACTGAGAGCACAAAGCTGACATTGAGTACAGTAGTTACATCCTAGTGGGTAGAAGGGACTGAGACTACGAAGCCCACATTAAGTACAATAGTTATACCCCAATTGGTAGAAGGGGCTGAGAGTCCCCTTAGTCAATGTGTTATTGAATGGCTTTGGTCACAGGCTTTTGTTCACTTTGCAGGAATGGGAAAGACAAAAAACCTGGCAGCTTCAAGGGGTAGTGGGAGAAAAAATCAGCTGAATGATTTGCGGAGCTACTTATAGCAAAGCAATCTCAATCATTGTTTTGACAGATCAGACAAATAAGTGTGAGCAGGTTTGTACACCCCTAAGTGTACAAGACTGTTGACACAATTTTACATTAACACAAACTGCAGAGGTAGTTTGTCTTTGGTCCAAAAATACTGAAGGCCTTTCTTTTAAGTTGATAATAAATGGTATGAACCAACCTTCTACTACCACCACTCCAGCCCAACCACTGCTTATGCTTAGCCCGAGAAGTTTTGAAATTGGACCATATATAATCAGGAAAACTGGTCAACAACACATATTGTTCAATCTGGCATGGTCTCTTAAACAAGTCAAATTGCTGATGATGCAAAACAATGTCTCAGAAATTCAGCTGGCCTGTTTCCCTTTTTTGCGGACTTCCTTTGAGGGTTGGACCACCAAAAATGGAAATCCGTTTTTTCTTTAAAAACGAACACTAAGAGTTATAACCAGTGTTGTGGAAACAGGTTTGGGAATTCTAAATAGTATTGATTCAGAAGTACAAATGGATAAATTGGCTGCCACAAATAGAGATTTGACCAAATTAAAACAACCACTGCAATCATCCTTATTGGCTTTGGGAACACAGCAGTGCTTGCTATCAAACATATTACCAGCTTGGGAAAAGGTTAATGTAAATGATCACAAATTGGTAACTGATGCACTCGGTGCTACACAAAACAACCTTTCTTTGGCTCTTAGCTGTATCCAGACACAATTGTTGATGCAGTCAGTTGCTGCCTCAATGATAAGAGAATGTGAAGAAGGCACTTTTCCTACTGAAATTCGGAAAATAGTTTGGGACAGTGCCACTGATTTTGAAAGAGAATTCCAATCCTGGTGGCACTTGGTGAATTTTACTTATGACCCCATTACAAACACAGCCACAGCTCCTGTGTTAATCATATGCAATGCCTCAGTGCATTTGAGATTTCCTATTACTGCATTAGGGCTAAATCATCGTGGAGCTATTCCCTATCTTTCTGAACATAGAGAATGGGCCCGTCAAATTGGTGGAAAATGGCAATATGTTTATTTGGAATCTTGGATTGTACTGGCACCGTTTCTCCCTGCAGGATATAGTGGAAAAGCTTTTTGCTATGTGTTAGGTGAGAAGAGAGGCAGAAGACGAAGATACGGAGCTCTATGAAGTGAAGTGCCCGTCCCGGGCGTCTTTTGGCACAAGGCGCTCTCTGGAACGCACCGCGACCGGCCAAATACTGTATGCGCGAAGAAGCCGCTTCTTCGCCTGCAGGAGACAGAGAGAGCGGCAGCTTCCCAACGGCGAACAACCAAGCCGCACCAGAGCAGTATAGTGTGGGTAGCTTTCAAACTGAGAGACAACAGTACTTTACCACTCTCTTGGCTTTTGCATTCCCATTCTACTGGAAAAGATGGAGTTTTGGACAACTATCTTCAGCTTGTTGCTAAACAGTCTGCAGACCTCCTTGCCACTTCTAGAAGAAGATTGGGGATGTTTTCTGTACTGGCACAGTTTCTCCTTGGAAGACATAGTGGCAATGCGTTTTGGTATGTGTAAAGTGACAAGAGTGGCAAACGACGGAGATACGCAGCTCTAGGAAGCTAAGTGCCGGTCCCGGGCGTCTTTCGTCATGAGGCGCTCTACGGAGCTCCCTGCGACCAGCACAAAGCTCTGTGCGCAAAAAAGCCTCTTCTTCGCTTCCGGGAGACGGAGAGACAAGCAGGTTTCGA
Source organism: Agelaius tricolor (assembly GCF_023055355.1). Taxonomy (NCBI): domain Eukaryota; kingdom Metazoa; phylum Chordata; class Aves; order Passeriformes; family Icteridae; genus Agelaius; species Agelaius tricolor. The sequence continues at coordinate 6,531,854 of NW_027269295.1, forward strand.
AAGACGAACAAAGAAGACGAACGACACCGGCAGCCTGTGGCCAGTATCCAAACTTAAAGAGAACGAGTACTTTAGCGCTCTCCTGCCTTTCCTCTCACATGCTATTGGAAAAGAAGGCGTTTTGGACAACTATTTGTGCTTCTTGCTAAACGCTCTGCAGACGTCCGTGAGACTTCTAGAAGAAGAGATGGGGTGTTTTCTGTACTGGCACAGTTTCTCCTTGCAAGATATAGTGGAAAAGCTTTTTGCTATGTGTTAGGTGACAAGAGAGGCAGAAGACGAAGATACGCAGCTCCATAAAGCTAAGTGCCGGTCTGGCGTCTTTTGGCACAAGGCGCTCTCTGGAACGCACCGCAACCGGCCAAATACTGTATGCGCGAAGAAGCCGCTTCTTCGCCTGCAGGAGACAGAGAGAGCGGCAGCTTCCCAACGGCGAACAACCAAGCCGCACCAGAGCAGTATAGTGTGGGTAGCATTCAAACTGAGAGACAACAGTACTTTACCACTCTCTTGGCTTTTGCATTCACATTCTACAGGAAAAGAAGGAGTTTTGGACAACTATTTTTGCTTCTTGCTAAACGCTCTGCAGACCTCCGTGAGACTTCTAGAAGAAGAGATGGGGTGTTTTCTGTACTGGTACCGTTTCTCCTTGGAAGACATAGTGGCAATGCTTTTTGCTATGTGTAAAGTGACAGGAGTGGCAAACGACGGAGATACGCAGCTCTAGGAAGGTAAGTGCCAGTCCCGGGCGTCTTTCGGCACAGGTGCTCTACGGAGCTCCCTGCGACCAGCACAAAGCTCTGTGCGCAAAAAAGCCGCTTCTTCGCCTCCGGGAGACCGAGAGAGCGGATGCTGCTGAAAGCGGAAGAACCAAGCCTCACTACACACCCGTGGTGTGGGTAGCTTTCCAACTGAGAGAAAACAGCACCTTACCACTCTCCTGCCTTTTCCACTCACATGCTATTGAAAGGGAGGCGTTTTGGACAACTAATCTTTTGCTTTTTGCCAATCCGTCTGCAGAGGTCCGAGCAATTTTAGAACAGGATATGGGCGGTCTGGTGTACTGGCACAGTTTCTCCTTGCAAGATATAGTGGAAAAGCATTTTGCTGACTGTTAGGGGACAAGAGAGGAAGAAGACGGAGACACAGAGCCCTCCGAAGCAAAGAGACGGTCCCGGAACTCTTTTGGCACAAGGTGCTCTACGGAGCTGCCTGCGACTGGCACAAAGCTCTGTGCGCGAAGAAGCCGCTCTTCGCCTCCGGGAGACAGAGAGAGCGGCAGCTTCCCAACGGCGAACAACCAAGCCGCACCAGACCAGTATAGTGTGGGTAGCTTTCAAACTTATAGAAAACAGAACTTTACCACTCTCCTGCCTTTTCCACTCACATGCTATTGGAAAAGAAGGCGTTTGGGACAACTATCTTCAGCTTTTTGCTAAACAGTCTGCAGACCTCCCTGCAACTTCTAGGACAAGATTGGGGATGTTTTCTGTACTGGCACAGTTTCTCCTTGCAAGATATAGTGGAAAAGCATTTTGCTAAGTGTTAGGTGTCAAGAGAAGCAGAAGACGTACATACGGAGCTCTCCGAAACTAAGTGCCAGTCGTGGGCATCGTCCGGCACAAAGCGCCCTCTTGGAACGCGCTGCGACCGGCCCAATACTGTATGCGCGAAGAAGCCGCTTCTTCGCCTCCGGGAGACAGAGAGAGCGGCAGCTTCCCAACGGCGAACAACCAAGCCGCACCAGAGCAGTATAGTGTGGGTAGCTTTCAAAGTGAGAGAAAACAGTACTTTAGCACTTTCTTGCCTTTTCAATTAACATTCTATTGGAAAAGAAGGCGTTTGGGACAACTATCTTCAGGTTTTTGCTAAAAAGCCTGCAGACCTCCTTGCACCATCTAGAGCAAGATTGGGGATGTTTTCTGTACTGGCACAGTTTCTCCTTGCAAGATATAGTGGAAAAGCTTTTTGCTATGTGTTAGGTGACAAGAGAGGCAGAAGACGAAGATACGCAGCTGTATGAAGTGAAGAGCCGGTCTGGCGTCTTTTGACACAAGGCGCTCTCTGGAACGCACCGCAACCGGCCAAAGACTGTATGCGCGAAGAAGCCGCTTTTTCGCCTGCAGGAGACAGAGAGAGCGGCAGCTTCCCAACGGCGAACAACCAAGCCGCACCAGAGCAGTATAGTGTGGGTAGCATTCAAAGTGAGAGACAACAGTATTTTACCACTCTCTTGGCTTTTGCATTCACATTCTACAGGAAAAGAAGGAGTTTTGGACAACTATTTGTGCTTCTTGCTAAACGCTCTGCAGACGTCCGTGAGACTTCTAGAAGAAGAGATGGGGTGTTTTCTGTACTGGTACCGTTTCTCCTTGGAAGACATAGTGGAAATGCTTTTTGCTATGTGTAAAGTGACAGGAGTGGCAAAGGACGGAGATACGCAGCTCTAGGAAGGTAAGTGCCAGTCCCGGGCGTCTTTCGGCACAGGTGCTCTACGGAGCTCCCTGCGACCAGCACAAAGCTCTGTGCGCAACAAAGCCGCTTCTTCGCCTCCGGGAGACCGAGAGAGCGGATGCTGCTGAAAGCGGAAGAACCAAGCCTCACTACACACCCGTGGTGTGGGTAGCTTTCCAACTGAGAGAAAACAGCACCTTACCACTCTCCTGCCTTTTCCACTCACATGCTATTGAAAGGGAGGCGTTTTGGACAACTAATCTTTTGCTTTTTGCCAATCCGTCTGCAGAGGTCCGAGCAATTTTAGAACAGGATATGGGCGGTTTTGTGTACTGGCACAGTTTCTCCTTGCAAGATATAGTGGAAAAGCATTTTGCTGACTGTTAGGCGACAAGAGAGGAAGAAGACGGAGATACGGAGCTCTCTGGAGCTAAGTGCCGGTCCCGGGCATCTTTCGGCACAAGCCGCTCTGCGGCGATCGCTGCGACGGGGCAAATGCTCTCTGCGCAAAGGAGCCGTTTCGTCGCCTCCGGGAGACAGAAATAGCGGCAGGCTTCAAAAGGCGAAGAATCAAGCGCACCACACCGCTAGAGTGTGCGTAAGTTTCAAACTGATAGAAAACAGTGCCTTACCACTCTCTTGGCTTGCCACTCATAATTTTTTCTAAAAGAAGGAGTTTTGGACAACTATCTTTTGCTTCTTGCGGAACACTCTGCAGACCTCCGGGCGACTTCTAGAAGAAGATTGGGAAGGATTTCTGTATTTCCACAGTTTCTCCTTAAAATTTTTGAGGAAAAGCATTTTGCTGAGTGTTAGGCGACAACAGAGGCAGAAGAAGGAAATACGGAACTCTGCGAAGCTATGTACCGCTCCCGGGCATCTGTGGGCACAAGCCGCTCTCTGGAACACAGCGCGACCGGCCAAATGATGTATGCGCAAAGAAGCTGCTTCTTCGCCTCTGGGAGACAGAGAGGGCGGCAGGCTTCAAAAGGCGAAGAATCAAGCGCAGCACACCGCTAGAGTGTGCGTAAGTTTCAAACTGATAGAAAACAGTACTTTACCACTCTCTTGGCTTGCCACTCATAATTTTTTCTAAAAGAAGGAGTTTTGGACAACTATCTTTTGCTTCTTGCGGAACACTCTGCAGACCTCCGTGCGACTTCTAGAAGAGGATTGGGACGGATTTCTGTATTTCCACAGTTTCTCCTTAAAATTTTTGTGGAAAAGCATTTTGCGGAGTATTAGGCGACAACAGAGGCAGAAGACGGAGATACGGAGCTCTGCGAAGCTATGTACCGCTCCCGGGCATCTTTTGGCACAAGGTGCTCTACGGAGCTGCCTGCGACCGGCACAAAGCTCTGTGCGCGAAGAAGCCGCTCTTCGCCTGCAGGAGACAGAGAGAGAGGCAGCTTCCCAAAGGCGAACAACCAAGCCGCACCAGACCAGTATAGTGTGGGTAGCTTTCAAAGTGAGAGAAAACAGTACTTTAGCACTTTCTTGCCTTTTCAATTCATATTCTATTGGAAAAGAAGGCGTTTGGGACAACTATCTTCAGCTTTTTGCTAAACAGTCTGCTGACCTCCCTGCAACTTCTAGGACAAGATTGGGGATGTTTTCTGTACTGGCACAGTTTCTCCTTGGAAGACATAGTGGCAATGCGTTTTGGTATGTGTAAAGTGACAAGAGTGGCAAAGGACGGAGATACGCAGCTCTAGGAAGGTAAGTGCCAGTCCCGGGCGTCTTTCGGCACAGGTGCTCTACGGAGCTCCCTGCGACCAGTACAAAGCTCTGTGCGCAAAAAAGCCGCTTCTTCGCCTCCGGGAGACGGAGACAGCGCATGCTGCTGAAAGGGGAAGAACCAAGCCTCACCACAGACCCGTGGTGTGGGCAGCTTTCCAACTGAGAGAAAACAGCACCTTACCACTGTCCTGCCTTTTCCACTCACATGCTATTGGAAAAGAAGGAGTTTTGGACAACTTACCTTTTGCTTTTTGCCAATCCGTCTGCAGAGGTCCGAGCAATTTTAGAACAGGATATGGGCGGTTTTGTGTACTGGCACAGTTTCTCCTTGCAAGATATAGTGGAAAAACATTTTGCTAAGTGTTAGGTGTCAAGAGAAGCAGAAGACGTACATACGGAGCTCTCCGAAACTAAGTGCCAGTCGTGGGCATCGTCCGGCACAAAGCGCCCTCTTGGAACGCGCTGCGACCGGCCCAATACTGTATGCGCGAAGAAGCCGCTTCTTCGCCTCCGGGAGACAGAGAGAGCGGCAGCTTCCCAACGGCGAACAACCAAGCCGCACCAAACCAGTATAGTGTGGGTAGCATTCAAAGTGAGAGAAAACAGTACTTTAGCACTTTCTTGCCTTTTCAATTAACATTCTATTGGAAAAGAAGGCGTTTGGGACAACTATCTTCAGGTTTTTGCTAAAAAGCCTGCAGACCTCCTTGCACCATCTAGAGCAAGATTGGGGATGTTTTCTGTACTGGCACAGTTTCTCCTTGGAAGACATAGTGGCAATGCGTTTTGGTATGTGTAAAGTGACAAGAGTGGCAAAGGACGGAGATACGCAGCTCTAGGAAGCAAAGTGCCGGTCCCGGGCGTCTTTCGGCACAAGGCGCTCTACGGAGCTCCCTGCGACCAGCACAAAGCTCTGTGCGCAAAAAAGCCTCTTCTTCGCTTCCGGGAGACGGAGAGACAAGCAGGTTTCGAAAGACGAACAAAGAAGACGAACGACACCGGCAGCCTGTGGCCAGTATCCAAACTTAAAGAGAACGAGTACTTTAGCGCTCTCCTGCCTTTCCTCTCACATGCTATTGGAAAAGAAGGCGTTTTGGACAACTATTTGTGCTTCTTGCTAAACGCTCTGCAGACGTCCGTGAGACTTCTAGAAGAAGAGATGGGGTGTTTTCTGTACTGGCACAGTTTCTCCTTGCAAGATATAGTGGAAAAGCTTTTTGCTATGTGTTAGGTGACAAGAGAGGCAGAAGACGAAGATACGCAGCTCCATAAAGCTAAGTGCCGGTCCCGGTCGTCTTTTGGCACAAGGCGCTCTCTGGAACGCACCGCGACCGGCCCAATACTGTATGCGCGAAGAAGCCGCTTCTTCCCCTCCGGGAGACAGAGAGAGCGGCAGCTTCCCAACGGCGAACAACCAAGCCGCACCAGAGCAGTATAGTGTGGGTAGCATTCAAACTGAGAGACAACAGTACTTTACCACTCTCTTGGCTTTTGCATTCACATTCTACTGGAAAAGAAGGAGTTTTGGACAACTATTTGTGCTTCTTGCTAAACGCTCTGCAGACCTCCGTGAGACTTCTAGAAGAAGAGATGGGGTGTTTTCTGTACTGGCACAGTTTCTCCTTGCAGGATATAGTGGTGAAGCATTTTGCTGACTGTTAGGCGACAAGAGAGGAAGAAGACGGAGATACAGAGCTCTCCGAAGCTAAGTGTTGGCCCCGGAACTCTTTTGGCACAAGGTGCTCTACGGAGCTGCCTGCGACTGGCACAAAGCTCTGTGCGCGAAGAAGCCGCTCTTCGCCTCCGGGAGACAGAGAGAGCGGCAGCTTCCCAACGGCGAACAACCAAGCCGCACCAGACCAGTATAGTGTGGGTAGCTTTCAAAGTGAGAGAAAACAGAACTTTACCACTCTCCTGCCTTTTCCACTCACATGCTATTGGAAAAGAAGGCGTTTGGGACAACTATCTTCAGCTTTTTGCTAAACAGTCTGCAGACCTCCCTGCAACTTCTAGGACAAGATTGGGGATGTTTTCTGTACTGGCACAGTTTCTCCTTGCAAGATATAGTGGAAAAGCATTTTGCTAAGTGTTAGGTGTCAAGAGAAGCAGAAGACGTACATACGGAGCTCTCCGAAACTAAGTGCCAGTCGTGGGCATCGTCCGGCACAAAGCGCCCTCTTGGAACGCGCTGCGACCGGCCCAATACTGTATGCGCGAAGAAGCCGCTTCTTCGCCTCCGGGAGACAGAGAGAGCGGCAGCTTCCCAACGGCGAACAACCAAGCCGCACCAAACCAGTATAGTGTGGGTAGCATTCAAAGTGAGAGAAAACAGTACTTTAGCACTTTCTTGCCTTTTCAATTAACATTCTATTGGAAAAGAAGGCGTTTAAGACAACTATCTTCAGGTTTTTGCTAAAAAGCCTGCAGACCTCCTTGCACCATCTAGAGCAAGATTGGGGATGTTTTCTGTACTGGCACAGTTTCTCCTTGCAAGATATAGTGGAAAAGCTTTTTGCTATGTGTTAGGTGACAAGAGAGGCAGAAGACGAAGATACGCAGCTGTATGAAGTGAAGAGCCGGTCTGGCGTCTTTTGACACAAGGCGCTCTCTGGAACGCACCGCAACCGGCCAAAGACTGTATGCGCGAAGAAGCCGCTTCTTCGCCTGCAGGAGACAGAGAGAGCGGCAGCTTCCCAACGGCGAACAACCAAGCCGCACCAGAGCAGTATAGTGTGGGTAGCATTCAAAGTGAGAGACAACAGTATTTTACCACTCTCTTGGCTTTTGCATTCACATTCTACAGGAAAAGAAGGAGTTTTGGACAACTATTTGTGCTTCTTGCTAAACGCTCTGCAGACGTCCGTGAGACTTCTAGAAGAAGAGATGGGGTGTTTTCTGTACTGGTACCGTTTCTCCTTGGAAGACATAGTGGAAATGCTTTTTGCTATGTGTAAAGTGACAGGAGTGGCAAAGGACGGAGATACGCAGCTCTAGGAAGGTAAGTGCCAGTCCCGGGCGTCTTTCGGCACAGGTGCTCTACGGAGCTCCCTGCGACCAGCACAAAGCTCTGTGCGCAACAAAGCCGCTTCTTCGCCTCCGGGAGACCGAGAGAGCGGATGCTGCTGAAAGCGGAAGAACCAAGCCTCACTACACACCCGTGGTGTGGGTAGCTTTCCAACTGAGAGAAAACAGCACCTTACCACTCTCCTGCCTTTTCCACTCACATGCTATTGAAAGGGAGGCGTTTTGGACAACTAATCTTTTGCTTTTTGCCAATCCGTCTGCAGAGGTCCGAGCAATTTTAGAACAGGATATGGGCGGTTTTGTGTACTGGCACAGTTTCTCCTTGCAAGATATAGTGGAAAAGCATTTTGCTGACTGTTAGGCGACAAGAGAGGAAGAAGACGGAGATACGGAGCTCTCTGGAGCTAAGTGCCGGTCCCGGGCATCTTTCGGCACAAGCCGCTCTGCGGCGATCGCTGCGACGGGGCAAATGCTCTCTGCGCAAAGGAGCCGTTTCGTCGCCTCCGGGAGACAGAAATAGCGGCAGGCTTCAAAAGGCGAAGAATCAAGCGCACCACACCGCTAGAGTGTGCGTAAGTTTCAAACTGATAGAAAACAGTGCCTTACCACTCTCTTGGCTTGCCACTCATAATTTTTTCTAAAAGAAGGAGTTTTGGACAACTATCTTTTGCTTCTTGCGGAACACTCTGCAGACCTCCGGGCGACTTCTAGAAGAAGATTGGGAAGGATTTCTGTATTTCCACAGTTTCTCCTTAAAATTTTTGAGGAAAAGCATTTTGCTGAGTGTTAGGCGACAACAGAGGCAGAAGAAGGAGATACGGAACTCTGCGAAGCTATGTACCGCTCCCGGGCATCTGTGGGCACAAGCCGCTCTCTGGAACACAGCGCGACCGGCCAAATGATGTATGCGCAAAGAAGCTGCTTCTTCGCCTCTGGGAGACAGAGAGGGCGGCAGGCTTCAAAAGGCGAAGAATCAAGCGCAGCACACCGCTAGAGTGTGCGTAAGTTTCAAACTGATAGAAAACAGTACTTTACCACTCTCTTGGCTTGCCACTCATAATTTTTTCTAAAAGAAGGAGTTTTGGACAACTATCTTTTGCTTCTTGCGGAACACTCTGCAGACCTCCGTGCGACTTCTAGAAGAGGATTGGGACGGATTTCTGTATTTCCACAGTTTCTCCTTAAAATTTTTGTGGAAAAGCATTTTGCGGAGTGTTAGGCGACAACAGAGGCAGAAGACGGAGATACGGAGCTCTGCGAAGCTATGTACCGCTCCCGGGCATCTTTTGGCACAAGGTGCTCTACGGAGCTGCCTGCGACCGGCACAAAGCTCTGTGCGCGAAGAAGCCGCTCTTCGCCTGCAGGAGACAGAGAGAGAGGCAGCTTCCCAAAGGCGAACAACCAAGCCGCACCAGACCAGTATAGTGTGGGTAGCTTTCAAAGTGAGAGAAAACAGTACTTTAGCACTTTCTTGCCTTTTCAATTCATATTCTATTGGAAAAGAAGGCGTTTGGGACAACTATCTTCAGCTTTTTGCTAAACAGTCTGCTGACCTCCCTGCAACTTCTAGGACAAGATTGGGGATGTTTTCTGTACTGGCACAGTTTCTCCTTGGAAGACATAGTGGCAATGCGTTTTGGTATGTGTAAAGTGACAAGAGTGGCAAAGGACGGAGATACGCAGCTCTAGGAAGGTAAGTGCCAGTCCCGGGCGTCTTTCGGCACAGGTGCTCTACGGAGCTCCCTGCGACCAGTACAAAGCTCTGTGCGCAAAAAAGCCGCTTCTTCGCCTCCGGGAGACGGAGACAGCGCATGCTGCTGAAAGGGGAAGAACCAAGCCTCACCACAGACCCGTGGTGTGGGCAGCTTTCCAACTGAGAGAAAACAGCACCTTACCACTGTCCTGCCTTTTCCACTCACATGCTATTGGAAAAGAAGGAGTTTTGGACAACTTACCTTTTGCTTTTTGCCAATCCGTCTGCAGAGGTCCGAGCAATTTTAGAACAGGATATGGGCGGTTTTGTGTACTGGCACAGTTTCTCCTTGCAAGATATAGTGGAAAAACATTTTGCTAAGTGTTAGGTGTCAAGAGAAGCAGAAGACGTACATACGGAGCTCTCCGAAACTAAGTGCCAGTCGTGGGCATCGTCCGGCACAAAGCGCCCTCTTGGAACGCGCTGCGACCGGCCCAATACTGTATGCGCGAAGAAGCCGCTTCTTCGCCTCCGGGAGACAGAGAGAGCGGCAGCTTCCCAACGGCGAACAACCAAGCCGCACCAAACCAGTATAGTGTGGGTAGCATTCAAAGTGAGAGAAAACAGTACTTTAGCACTTTCTTGCCTTTTCAATTAACATTCTATTGGAAAAGAAGGCGTTTGGGACAACTATCTTCAGGTTTTTGCTAAAAAGCCTGCAGACCTCCTTGCACCATCTAGAGCAAGATTGGGGATGTTTTCTGTACTGGCACAGTTTCTCCTTGGAAGACATAGTGGCAATGCGTTTTGGTATGTGTAAAGTGACAAGAGTGGCAAAGGACGGAGATACGCAGCTCTAGGAAGCAAAGTGCCGGTCCCGGGCGTCTTTCGGCACAAGGCGCTCTACGGAGCTCCCTGCGACCAGCACAAAGCTCTGTGCGCAAAAAAGCCTCTTCTTCGCTTCCGGGAGACGGAGAGACAAGCAGGTTTCGAAAGACGAACAAAGAAGACGAACGACACCGGCAGCCTGTGGCCAGTATCCAAACTTAAAGAGAACGAGTACTTTAGCGCTCTCCTGCCTTTCCTCTCACATGCTATTGGAAAAGAAGGCGTTTTGGACAACTATTTGTGCTTCTTGCTAAACGCTCTGCAGACGTCCGTGAGACTTCTAGAAGAAGAGATGGGGTGTTTTCTGTACTGGCACAGTTTCTCCTTGCAAGATATAGTGGAAAAGCTTTTTGCTATGTGTTAGGTGACAAGAGAGGCAGAAGACGAAGATACGCAGCTCCATGAAGCTAAGTGCCGGTCCCGGTCGTCTTTTGGCACAAGGCGCTCTCTGGAACGCACCGCGACCGGCCCAATACTGTATGCGCGAAGAAGCCGCTTCTTCCCCTCCGGGAGACAGAGAGAGCGGCAGCTTCCCAACGGCGAACAACCAAGCCGCACCAGAGCAGTATAGTGTGGGTAGCATTCAAACTGAGAGACAACAGTATTTTACCACTCTCTTGGCTTTTGCATTCACATTCTACAGGAAAAGAAGGAGTTTTGGACAACTATTTGTGCTTCTTGCTAAACGCTCTGCAGACGTCCGTGAGACTTCTAGAAGAAGAGATGGGGTGTTTTCTGTACTGGTACCGTTTCTCCTTGGAAGACATAGTGGAAATGCTTTTTGCTATGTGTAAAGTGACAGGAGTGGCAAAGGACGGAGATACGCAGCTCTAGGAAGGTAAGTGCCAGTCCCGGGCGTCTTTCGGCACAGGTGCTCTACGGAGCTCCCTGCGACCAGCACAAAGCTCTGTGCGCAACAAAGCCGCTTCTTCGCCTCCGGGAGACCGAGAGAGCGGATGCTGCTGAAAGCGGAAGAACCAAGCCTCACTACACACCCGTGGTGTGGGTAGCTTTCCAACTGAGAGAAAACAGCACCTTACCACTCTCCTGCCTTTTCCACTCACATGCTATTGAAAGGGAGGCGTTTTGGACAACTAATCTTTTGCTTTTTGCCAATCCGTCTGCAGAGGTCCGAGCAATTTTAGAACAGGATATGGGCGGTTTTGTGTACTGGCACAGTTTCTCCTTGCAAGATATAGTGGAAAAGCATTTTGCTGACTGTTAGGCGACAAGAGAGGAAGAAGACGGAGATACGGAGCTCTCTGGAGCTAAGTGCCGGTCCCGGGCATCTTTCGGCACAAGCCGCTCTGCGGCGATCGCTGCGACGGGGCAAATGCTCTCTGCGCAAAGGAGCCGTTTCGTCGCCTCCGGGAGACAGAAATAGCGGCAGGCTTCAAAAGGCGAAGAATCAAGCGCACCACACCGCTAGAGTGTGCGTAAGTTTCAAACTGATAGAAAACAGTGCCTTACCACTCTCTTGGCTTGCCACTCATAATTTTTTCTAAAAGAAGGAGTTTTGGACAACTATCTTTTGCTTCTTGCGGAACACTCTGCAGACCTCCGGGCGACTTCTAGAAGAAGATTGGGAAGGATTTCTGTATTTCCACAGTTTCTCCTTAAAATTTTTGAGGAAAAGCATTTTGCTGAGTGTTAGGCGACAACAGAGGCAGAAGAAGGAAATACGGAACTCTGCGAAGCTATGTACCGCTCCCGGGCATCTGTGGGCACAAGCCGCTCTCTGGAACACAGCGCGACCGGCCAAATGATGTATGCGCAAAGAAGCTGCTTCTTTGCCTCTGGGAGACAGAGAGGGCGGCAGGCTTCAAAAGGCGAAGAATCAAGCGCAGCACACCGCTAGAGTGTGCGTAAGTTTCAAACTGATAGAAAACAGTACTTTACCACTCTCTTGGCTTGCCACTCATAATTTTTTCTAAAAGAAGGAGTTTTGGACAACTATCTTTTGCTTCTTGCGGAACACTCTGCAGACCTCCGTGCGACTTCTAGAAGAGGATTGGGACGGATTTCTGTATTTCCACAGTTTCTCCTTAAAATTTTTGTGGAAAAGCATTTTGCGGAGTGTTAGGCGACAACAGAGGCAGAAGACGGAGATACGGAGCTCTGCGAAGCTATGTACCGCTCCCGGGCATCTTTTGGCACAAGGTGCTCTACGGAGCTGCCTGCGACCGGCACAAAGCTCTGTGCGCGAAGAAGCCGCTCTTCGCCTGCAGGAGACAGAGAGAGAGGCAGCTTCCCAAAGGCGAACAACCAAGCCGCACCAGACCAGTATAGTGTGGGTAGCTTTCAAAGTGAGAGAAAACAGTACTTTAGCACTTTCTTGCCTTTTCAATTCATATTCTATTGGAAAAGAAGGCGTTTGGGACAACTATCTTCAGCTTTTTGCTAAACAGTCTGCTGACCTCCCTGCAACTTCTAGGACAAGATTGGGGATGTTTTCTGTACTGGCACAGTTTCTCCTTGGAAGACATAGTGGCAATGCGTTTTGGTATGTGTAAAGTGACAAGAGTGGCAAAGGACGGAGATACGCAGCTCTAGGAAGGTAAGTGCCAGTCCCGGGCGTCTTTCGGCACAGGTGCTCTACGGAGCTCCCTGCGACCAGTACAAAGCTCTGTGCGCAAAAAAGCCGCTTCTTCGCCTCCGGGAGACGGAGACAGCGCATGCTGCTGAAAGGGGAAGAACCAAGCCTCACCACAGACCCGTGGTGTGGGCAGCTTTCCAACTGAGAGAAAACAGCACCTTACCACTGTCCTGCCTTTTCCACTCACATGCTATTGGAAAAGAAGGAGTTTTGGACAACTTACCTTTTGCTTTTTGCCAATCCGTCTGCAGAGGTCCGAGCAATTTTAGAACAGGATATGGGCGGTTTTGTGTACTGGCACAGTTTCTCCTTGCAAGATATAGTGGAAAAACATTTTGCTAAGTGTTAGGTGTCAAGAGAAGCAGAAGACGTAGATACGGAGCTCTCCGAAACTAAGTGCCAGTCGTGGGCATCGTCCGGCACAAAGCGCCCTCTTGGAACGCGCTGCGACCGGCCCAATACTGTATGCGCGAAGAAGCCGCTTCTTCGCCTCCGGGAGACAGAGAGAGCGGCAGCTTCCCAACGGCGAACAACCAAGCCGCACCAGACCAGTATAGTGTGGGTAGCATTCAAAGTGAGAGAAAACAGTACTTTAGCACTTTCTTGCCTTTTCAATTAACATTCTATTGGAAAAGAAGGCGTTTAAGACAACTATCTTCAGGTTTTTGCTAAAAAGCCTGCAGACCTCCTTGCAACATCTAGAGCAAGATTGGGGATGTTTTCTGTACTGGCACAGTTTCTCCTTGGAAGACATAGTGGCAATGCGTTTTGGTATGTGTAAAGTGACAAGAGTGGCAAAGGACGGAGATACGCAGCTCTAGGAAGCAAAGTGCCGGTCCCGGGCGTCTTTCGGCACAAGGCGCTCTACGGAGCTCCCTGCGACCAGCACAAAGCTCTGTGCGCAAAAAAGCCTCTTCTTCGCTTCCGGGAGACGGAGAGACAAGCAGGTTTCGAAAGACGAACAAAGAAGACGAACGACACCGGCAGCCTGTGGCCAGTATCCAAACTTAAAGAGAACGAGTACTTTAGCGCTCTCCTGCCTTTCCTCTCACATGCTATTGGAAAAGAAGGCGTTTTGGACAACTATTTGTGCTTCTTGCTAAACGCTCTGCAGACGTCCGTGAGACTTCTAGAAGAAGAGATGGGGTGTTTTCTGTACTGGCACAGTTTCTCCTTGCAAGATATAGTGGAAAAGCTTTTTGCTATGTGTTAGGTGACAAGAGAGGCAGAAGACGAAGATAGGCAGCTCCATGAAGCTAAGTGCCGGTCCCGGTCGTCTTTTGGCACAAGGCGCTCTCTGGAACGCACCGCGACCGGCCCAATACTGTATGCGCGAAGAAGCCGCTTCTTCCCCTCCGGGAGACAGAGAGAGCGGCAGCTTCCCAACGGCGAACAACCAAGCCGCACCAGAGCAGTATAGTGTGGGTAGCATTCAAACTGAGAGACAACAGTACTTTACCACTCTCTTGGCTTTTGCATTCACATTCTACTGGAAAAGAAGGAGTTTTGGACAACTATTTGTGCTTCTTGCTAAACGCTCTGCAGACCTCCGTGAGACTTCTAGAAGAAGAGATGGGGTGTTTTCTGTACTGGCACAGTTTCTCCTTGCAGGATATAGTGGTGAAGCATTTTGCTGACTGTTAGGCGACAAGAGAGGAAGAAGACGGAGATACAGAGCTCTCCGAAGCTAAGTGTTGGCCCCGGAACTCTTTTGGCACAAGGTGCTCTACGGAGCTGCCTGCGACTGGCACAAAGCTCTGTGCGCGAAGAAGCCGCTCTTCGCCTCCGGGAGACAGAGAGAGCGGCAGCTTCCCAACGGCGAACAACCAAGCCGCACCAGACCAGTATAGTGTGGGTAGCTTTCAAAGTGAGAGAAAACAGAACTTTACCACTCTCCTGCCTTTTCCACTCACATGCTATTGGAAAAGAAGGCGTTTGGGACAACTATCTTCAGCTTTTTGCTAAACCGTCTGCAGACCTCCCTGCAACTTCTAGGACAAGATTGGGGATGTTTTCTGTACTGGCACAGTTTCTCCTTGCAAGATATAGTGGAAAAGCATTTTGCTAAGTGTTAGGTGTCAAGAGAAGCAGAAGACGTAGATACGGAGCTCTCCGAAACTAAGTGCCAGTCGTGGGCATCGTCCGGCACAAAGCGCCCTCTTGGAACGCGCTGCGACCGGCCCAATACTGTATGCGCGAAGAAGCCGCTTCTTCGCCTCCGGGAGACAGAGAGAGCGGCAGCTTCCCAACGGCGAACAACCAAGCCGCACCAAACCAGTATAGTGTGGGTAGCATTCAAAGTGAGAGAAAACAGTACTTTAGCACTTTCTTGCCTTTTCAATTAACATTCTATTGGAAAAGAAGGCGTTTAAGACAACTATCTTCAGGTTTTTGCTAAAAAGCCTGCAGACCTCCTTGCACCATCTAGAGCAAGATTGGGGATGTTTTCTGTACTGGCACAGTTTCTCCTTGCAAGATATAGTGGAAAAGCTTTTTGCTATGTGTTAGGTGACAAGAGAGGCAGAAGACGAAGATACGCAGCTGTATGAAGTGAAGAGCCGGTCTGGCGTCTTTTGACACAAGGCGCTCTCTGGAACGCACCGCAACCGGCCAAAGACTGTATGCGCGAAGAAGCCGCTTTTTCGCCTGCAGGAGACAGAGAGAGCGGCAGCTTCCCAACGGCGAACAACCAAGCCGCACCAGAGCAGTATAGTGTGGGTAGCATTCAAACTGAGAGACAACAGTATTTTACCACTCTCTTGGCTTTTGCATTCACATTCTACAGGAAAAGAAGGAGTTTTGGACAACTATTTGTGCTTCTTGCTAAACGCTCTGCAGACGTCCGTGAGACTTCTAGAAGAAGAGATGGGGTGTTTTCTGTACTGGTACCGTTTCTCCTTGGAAGACATAGTGGAAATGCTTTTTGCTATGTGTAAAGTGACAGGAGTGGCAAAGGACGGAGATACGCAGCTCTAGGAAGGTAAGTGCCAGTCCCGGGCGTCTTTCGGCACAGGTGCTCTACGGAGCTCCCTGCGACCAGCACAAAGCTCTGTGCGCAACAAAGCCGCTTCTTCGCCTCCGGGAGACCGAGAGAGCGGATGCTGCTGAAAGCGGAAGAACCAAGCCTCACTACACACCCGTGGTGTGGGTAGCTTTCCAACTGAGAGAAAACAGCACCTTACCACTCTCCTGCCTTTTCCACTCACATGCTATTGAAAGGGAGGCGTTTTGGACAACTAATCTTTTGCTTTTTGCCAATCCGTCTGCAGAGGTCCGAGCAATTTTAGAACAGGATATGGGCGGTTTTGTGTACTGGCACAGTTTCTCCTTGCAAGATATAGTGGAAAAGCATTTTGCTGACTGTTAGGCGACAAGAGAGGAAGAAGACGGAGATACGGAGCTCTCTGGAGCTAAGTGCCGGTCCCGGGCATCTTTCGGCACAAGCCGCTCTGCGGCGATCGCTGCGACGGGGCAAATGCTCTCTGCGCAAAGGAGCCGTTTCGTCGCCTCCGGGAGACAGAAATAGCGGCAGGCTTCAAAAGGCGAAGAATCAAGCGCAGCACACCGCTAGAGTGTGCGTAAGTTTCAAACTGATAGAAAACAGTACTTTACCACTCTCTTGGCTTGCCACTCATAATTTTTTCTAAAAGAAGGAGTTTTGGACAACTATCTTTTGCTTCTTGCGGAACACTCTGCAGACCTCCGTGCGACTTCTAGAAGAGGATTGGGACGGATTTCTGTATTTCCACAGTTTCTCCTTAAAATTTTTGTGGAAAAGCATTTTGCGGAGTGTTAGGCGACAACAGAGGCAGAAGACGGAGATACGGAGCTCTGCGAAGCTATGTACCGCTCCCGGGCATCTTTTGGCACAAGGTGCTCTACGGAGCTGCCTGCGACCGGCACAAAGCTCTGTGCGCGAAGAAGCCGCTCTTCGCCTGCAGGAGACAGAGAGAGAGGCAGCTTCCCAAAGGCGAACAACCAAGCCGCACCAGACCAGTATAGTGTGGGTAGCTTTCAAAGTGAGAGAAAACAGTACTTTAGCACTTTCTTGCCTTTTCAATTAACATTCTATTGGAAAAGAAGGCGTTTGGGACAACTATCTTCAGGTTTTTGCTAAAAAGCCTGCAGACCTCCTTGCACCATCTAGAGCAAGATTGGGGATGTTTTCTGTACTGGCACAGTTTCTCCTTGGAAGACATAGTGGCAATGCGTTTTGGTATGTGTAAAGTGACAAGAGTGGCAAAGGACGGAGATACGCAGCTCTAGGAAGCAAAGTGCCGGTCCCGGGCGTCTTTCGGCACAAGGCGCTCTACGGAGCTCCCTGCGACCAGCACAAAGCTCTGTGCGCAAAAAAGCCTCTTCTTCGCTTCCGGGAGACGGAGAGACAAGCAGGTTTCGAAAGACGAACAAAGAAGACGAACGACACCGGCAGCCTGTGGCCAGTATCCAAACTTACAGAGAACGAGTACTTTAGCGCTCTCCTGCCTTTCCTCTCACATGCTATTGGAAAAGAAGGCGTTTTGGACAACTATTTGTGCTTCTTGCTAAACGCTCTGCAGACGTCCGTGAGACTTCTAGAAGAAGAGATGGGGTGTTTTCTGTACTGGCACAGTTTCTCCTTGCAAGATATAGTGGAAAAGCTTTTTGCTATGTGTTAGGTGACAAGAGAGGCAGAAGACGAAGATACGCAGCTCCATGAAGCTAAGTGCCGGTCCCGGTCGTCTTTTGGCACAAGGCGCTCTCTGGAACGCACCGCGACCGGCCCAATACTGTATGCGCGAAGAAGCCGCTTCTTCCCCTCCGGGAGACAGAGAGAGCGGCAGCTTCCCAACGGCGAACAACCAAGCCGCACCAGAGCAGTATAGTGTGGGTAGCATTCAAACTGAGAGACAACAGTACTTTACCACTCTCTTGGCTTTTGCATTCACATTCTACTGGAAAAGAAGGAGTTTTGGACAACTATTTGTGCTTCTTGCTAAACGCTCTGCAGACCTCCGTGAGACTTTTAGAAGAAGAGATGGGGTGTTTTCTGTACTGGCACAGTTTCTCCTTGCAGGATATAGTGGTGAAGCATTTTGCTGACTGTTAGGCGACAAGAGAGGAAGAAGACGGAGATACAGAGCTCTCCGAAGCTAAGTGTTGGCCCCGGAACTCTTTTGGCACAAGGTGCTCTACGGAGCTGCCTGCGACTGGCACAAAGCTCTGTGCGCGAAGAAGCCGCTCTTCGCCTCCGGGAGACAGAGAGAGCGGCAGCTTCCCAACGGCGAACAACCAAGCCGCACCAGACCAGTATAGTGTGGGTAGCTTTCAAAGTGAGAGAAAACAGAACTTTACCACTCTCCTGCCTTTTCCACTCACATGCTATTGGAAAAGAAGGCGTTTGGGACAACTATCTTCCGCTTTTTGCTAAACAGTCTGCAGACCTCCCTGCAACTTCTAGGACAAGATTGGGGATGTTTTCTGTACTGGCACAGTTTCTCCTTGCAAGATATAGTGGAAAAGCATTTTGCTAAGTGTTAGGTGTCAAGAGAAGCAGAAGACGTAGATACGGAGCTCTCCGAAACTAAGTGCCAGTCGTGGGCATCGTCCGGCACAAAGCGCCCTCTTGGAACGCGCTGCGACCGGCCCAATACTGTATGCGCGAAGAAGCCGCTTCTTCGCCTCTGGGAGACAGAGAGAGCGGCAGCTTCCCAACGGCGAACAACCAAGCCGCACCAAACCAGTATAGTGTGGGTAGCTTTCAAAGTGAGAGAAAACAGTACTTTAGCACTTTCTTGCCTTTTCAATTAACATTCTATTGGAAAAGAAGGCGTTTAAGACAACTATCTTCAGGTTTTTGCTAAAAAGCCTGCAGACCTCCTTGCAACATCTAGAGCAAGATTGGGGATGTTTTCTGTACTGGCACAGTTTCTCCTTGCAAGATATAGTGGAAAAGCTTTTTGCTATGTGTTAGGTGACAAGAGAGGCAGAAGACGAAGATACGCAGCTCCATAAAGCTAAGTGCCGGTCTGGCGTCTTTTGGCACAAGGCGCTCTCTGGAACGCACCGCAACCGGCCAAATACTGTATGCGCGAAGAAGCCGCTTCTTCGCCTGCAGGAGACAGAGAGAGCGGCAGCTTCCCAACGGCGAACAACCAAGCCGCACCAGAGCAGTATAGTGTGGGTAGCATTCAAACTGAGAGACAACAGTACTTTACCACTCTCTTGGCTTTTGCATTCACATTCTACAGGAAAAGAAGGAGTTTTGGACAACTATTTTTGCTTCTTGCTAAACGCTCTGCAGACCTCCGTGAGACTTCTAGAAGAAGAGATGGGGTGTTTTCTGTACTGGTACCGTTTCTCCTTGGAAGACATAGTGGCAATGCTTTTTGCTATGTGTAAAGTGACAGGAGTGGCAAACGACGGAGATACGCAGCTCTAGGAAGGTAAGTGCCAGTCCCGGGCGTCTTTCGGCACAGGTGCTCTACGGAGCTCCCTGCGACCAGCACAAAGCTCTGTGCGCAAAAAAGCCGCTTCTTCGCCTCCGGGAGACCGAGAGAGCGGATGCTGCTGAAAGCGGAAGAACCAAGCCTCACTACACACCCGTGGTGTGGGTAGCTTTCCAACTGAGAGAAAACAGCACCTTACCACTCTCCTGCCTTTTCCACTCACATGCTATTGAAAGGGAGGCGTTTTGGACAACTAATCTTTTGCTTTTTGCCAATCCGTCTGCAGAGGTCCGAGCAATTTTAGAACAGGATATGGGCGGTCTGGTGTACTGGCACAGTTTCTCCTTGCAAGATATAGTGGAAAAGCATTTTGCTGACTGTTAGGGGACAAGAGAGGAAGAAGACGGAGACACAGAGCCCTCCGAAGCAAAGAGACGGTCCCGGAACTCTTTTGGCACAAGGTGCTCTACGGAGCTGCCTGCGACTGGCACAAAGCTCTGTGCGCGAAGAAGCCGCTCTTCGCCTCCGGGAGACAGAGAGAGCGGCAGCTTCCCAACGGCGAACAACCAAGCCGCACCAGACCAGTATAGTGTGGGTAGCTTTCCAACTTATAGAAAACAGAACTTTACCACTCTCCTGCCTTTTCCACTCACATGCTATTGGAAAAGAAGGCGTTTGGGACAACTATCTTCAGCTTTTTGCTAAACAGTCTGCAGACCTCCCTGCAACTTCTAGGACAAGATTGGGGATGTTTTCTGTACTGGCACAGTTTCTCCTTGCAAGATATAGTGGAAAAGCATTTTGCTAAGTGTTAGGTGTCAAGAGAAGCAGAAGACGTACATACGGAGCTCTCCGAAACTAAGTGCCAGTCGTGGGCATCGTCCGGCACAAAGCGCCCTCTTGGAACGCGCTGCGACCGGCCCAATACTGTATGCGCGAAGAAGCCGCTTCTTCGCCTCCGGGAGACAGAGAGAGCGGCAGCTTCCCAACGGCGAACAACCAAGCCGCACCAGAGCAGTATAGTGTGGGTAGCTTTCAAAGTGAGAGAAAACAGTACTTTAGCACTTTCTTGCCTTTTCAATTAACATTCTATTGGAAAAGAAGGCGTTTGGGACAACTATCTTCAGGTTTTTGCTAAAAAGCCTGCAGACCTCCTTGCACCATCTAGAGCAAGATTGGGGATGTTTTCTGTACTGGCACAGTTTCTCCTTGCAAGATATAGTGGAAAAGCTTTTTGCTATGTGTTAGGTGACAAGAGAGGCAGAAGACGAAGATACGCAGCTGTATGAAGTGAAGAGCCGGTCTGGCGTCTTTTGACACAAGGCGCTCTCTGGAACGCACCGCAACCGGCCAAAGACTGTATGCGCGAAGAAGCCGCTTTTTCGCCTGCAGGAGACAGAGAGAGCGGCAGCTTCCCAACGGCGAACAACCAAGCCGCACCAGAGCAGTATAGTGTGGGTAGCATTCAAAGTGAGAGACAACAGTATTTTACCACTCTCTTGGCTTTTGCATTCACATTCTACAGGAAAAGAAGGAGTTTTGGACAACTATTTGTGCTTCTTGCTAAACGCTCTGCAGACGTCCGTGAGACTTCTAGAAGAAGAGATGGGGTGTTTTCTGTACTGGTACCGTTTCTCCTTGGAAGACATAGTGGAAATGCTTTTTGCTATGTGTAAAGTGACAGGAGTGGCAAAGGACGGAGATACGCAGCTCTAGGAAGGTAAGTGCCAGTCCCGGGCGTCTTTCGGCACAGGTGCTCTACGGAGCTCCCTGCGACCAGCACAAAGCTCTGTGCGCAACAAAGCCGCTTCTTCGCCTCCGGGAGACCGAGAGAGCGGATGCTGCTGAAAGCGGAAGAACCAAGCCTCACTACACACCCGTGGTGTGGGTAGCTTTCCAACTGAGAGAAAACAGCACCTTACCACTCTCCTGCCTTTTCCACTCACATGCTATTGAAAGGGAGGCGTTTTGGACAACTAATCTTTTGCTTTTTGCCAATCCGTCTGCAGAGGTCCGAGCAATTTTAGAACAGGATATGGGCGGTTTTGTGTACTGGCACAGTTTCTCCTTGCAAGATATAGTGGAAAAGCATTTTGCTGACTGTTAGGCGACAAGAGAGGAAGAAGACGGAGATACGGAGCTCTCTGGAGCTAAGTGCCGGTCCCGGGCATCTTTCGGCACAAGCCGCTCTGCGGCGATCGCTGCGACGGGGCAAATGCTCTCTGCGCAAAGGAGCCGTTTCGTCGCCTCCGGGAGACAGAAATAGCGGCAGGCTTCAAAAGGCGAAGAATCAAGCGCACCACACCGCTAGAGTGTGCGTAAGTTTCAAACTGATAGAAAACAGTGCCTTACCACTCTCTTGGCTTGCCACTCATAATTTTTTCTAAAAGAAGGAGTTTTGGACAACTATCTTTTGCTTCTTGCGGAACACTCTGCAGACCTCCGGGCGACTTCTAGAAGAAGATTGGGAAGGATTTCTGTATTTCCACAGTTTCTCCTTAAAATTTTTGAGGAAAAGCATTTTGCTGAGTGTTAGGCGACAACAGAGGCAGAAGAAGGAAATACGGAACTCTGCGAAGCTATGTACCGCTCCCGGGCATCTGTGGGCACAAGCCGCTCTCTGGAACACAGCGCGACCGGCCAAATGATGTATGCGCAAAGAAGCTGCTTCTTCGCCTCTGGGAGACAGAGAGGGCGGCAGGCTTCAAAAGGCGAAGAATCAAGCGCAGCACACCGCTAGAGTGTGCGTAAGTTTCAAACTGATAGAAAACAGTACTTTACCACTCTCTTGGCTTGCCACTCATAATTTTTTCTAAAAGAAGGAGTTTTGGACAACTATCTTTTGCTTCTTGCGGAACACTCTGCAGACCTCCGTGCGACTTCTAGAAGAGGATTGGGACGGATTTCTGTATTTCCACAGTTTCTCCTTAAAATTTTTGTGGAAAAGCATTTTGCGGAGTATTAGGCGACAACAGAGGCAGAAGACGGAGATACGGAGCTCTGCGAAGCTATGTACCGCTCCCGGGCATCTTTTGGCACAAGGTGCTCTACGGAGCTGCCTGCGACCGGCACAAAGCTCTGTGCGCGAAGAAGCCGCTCTTCGCCTGCAGGAGACAGAGAGAGAGGCAGCTTCCCAAAGGCGAACAACCAAGCCGCACCAGACCAGTATAGTGTGGGTAGCTTTCAAAGTGAGAGAAAACAGTACTTTAGCACTTTCTTGCCTTTTCAATTCATATTCTATTGGAAAAGAAGGCGTTTGGGACAACTATCTTCAGCTTTTTGCTAAACAGTCTGCTGACCTCCCTGCAACTTCTAGGACAAGATTGGGGATGTTTTCTGTACTGGCACAGTTTCTCCTTGGAAGACATAGTGGCAATGCGTTTTGGTATGTGTAAAGTGACAAGAGTGGCAAAGGACGGAGATACGCAGCTCTAGGAAGGTAAGTGCCAGTCCCGGGCGTCTTTCGGCACAGGTGCTCTACGGAGCTCCCTGCGACCAGTACAAAGCTCTGTGCGCAAAAAAGCCGCTTCTTCGCCTCCGGGAGACGGAGACAGCGCATGCTGCTGAAAGGGGAAGAACCAAGCCTCACCACAGACCCGTGGTGTGGGCAGCTTTCCAACTGAGAGAAAACAGCACCTTACCACTGTCCTGCCTTTTCCACTCACATGCTATTGGAAAAGAAGGAGTTTTGGACAACTTACCTTTTGCTTTTTGCCAATCCGTCTGCAGAGGTCCGAGCAATTTTAGAACAGGATATGGGCGGTTTTGTGTACTGGCACAGTTTCTCCTTGCAAGATATAGTGGAAAAACATTTTGCTAAGTGTTAGGTGTCAAGAGAAGCAGAAGACGTACATACGGAGCTCTCCGAAACTAAGTGCCAGTCGTGGGCATCGTCCGGCACAAAGCGCCCTCTTGGAACGCGCTGCGACCGGCCCAATACTGTATGCGCGAAGAAGCCGCTTCTTCGCCTCCGGGAGACAGAGAGAGCGGCAGCTTCCCAACGGCGAACAACCAAGCCGCACCAAACCAGTATAGTGTGGGTAGCATTCAAAGTGAGAGAAAACAGTACTTTAGCACTTTCTTGCCTTTTCAATTAACATTCTATTGGAAAAGAAGGCGTTTGGGACAACTATCTTCAGGTTTTTGCTAAAAAGCCTGCAGACCTCCTTGCACCATCTAGAGCAAGATTGGGGATGTTTTCTGTACTGGCACAGTTTCTCCTTGGAAGACATAGTGGCAATGCGTTTTGGTATGTGTAAAGTGACAAGAGTGGCAAAGGACGGAGATACGCAGCTCTAGGAAGCAAAGTGCCGGTCCCGGGCGTCTTTCGGCACAAGGCGCTCTACGGAGCTCCCTGCGACCAGCACAAAGCTCTGTGCGCAAAAAAGCCTCTTCTTCGCTTCCGGGAGACGGAGAGACAAGCAGGTTTCGAAAGACGAACAAAGAAGACGAACGACACCGGCAGCCTGTGGCCAGTATCCAAACTTAAAGAGAACGAGTACTTTAGCGCTCTCCTGCCTTTCCTCTCACATGCTATTGGAAAAGAAGGCGTTTTGGACAACTATTTGTGCTTCTTGCTAAACGCTCTGCAGACGTCCGTGAGACTTCTAGAAGAAGAGATGGGGTGTTTTCTGTACTGGCACAGTTTCTCCTTGCAAGATATAGTGGAAAAGCTTTTTGCTATGTGTTAGGTGACAAGAGAGGCAGAAGACGAAGATAGGCAGCTCCATGAAGCTAAGTGCCGGTCCCGGTCGTCTTTTGGCACAAGGCGCTCTCTGGAACGCACCGCGACCGGCCCAATACTGTATGCGCGAAGAAGCCGCTTCTTCCCCTCCGGGAGACAGAGAGAGCGGCAGCTTCCCAACGGCGAACAACCAAGCCGCACCAGAGCAGTATAGTGTGGGTAGCATTCAAACTGAGAGACAACAGTACTTTACCACTCTCTTGGCTTTTGCATTCACATTCTACAGGAAAAGAAGGAGTTTTGGACAACTATTTGTGCTTCTTGCTAAACGCTCTGCAGACCTCCGTGAGACTTCTAGAAGAAGAGATGGGGTGTTTTCTGTACTGGCACAGTTTCTCCTTGCAGGATATAGTGGTGAAGCATTTTGCTGACTGTTAGGCGACAAGAGAGGAAGAAGACGGAGATACAGAGCTCTCCGAAGCTAAGTGTTGGCCCCGGAACTCTTTTGGCACAAGGTGCTCTACGGAGCTGCCTGCGACTGGCACAAAGCTCTGTGCGCGAAGAAGCCGCTCTTCGCCTCCGGGAGACAGAGAGAGCGGCAGCTTCCCAACGGCGAACAACCAAGCCGCACCAGACCAGTATAGTGTGGGTAGCTTTCAAAGTGAGAGAAAACAGAACTTTACCACTCTCCTGCCTTTTCCACTCACATGCTATTGGAAAAGAAGGCGTTTGGGACAACTATCTTCAGCTTTTTGCTAAACAGTCTGCAGACCTCCCTGCAACTTCTAGGACAAGATTGGGGATGTTTTCTGTACTGGCACAGTTTCTCCTTGCAAGATATAGTGGAAAAGCATTTTGCTAAGTGTTAGGTGTCAAGAGAAGCAGAAGACGTACATACGGAGCTCTCCGAAACTAAGTGCCAGTCGTGGGCATCGTCCGGCACAAAGCGCCCTCTTGGAACGCGCTGCGACCGGCCCAATACTGTATGCGCGAAGAAGCCGCTTCTTCGCCTCCGGGAGACAGAGAGAGCGGCAGCTTCCCAACGGCGAACAACCAAGCCGCACCAAACCAGTATAGTGTGGGTAGCATTCAAAGTGAGAGAAAACAGTACTTTAGCACTTTCTTGCCTTTTCAATTAACATTCTATTGGAAAAGAAGGCGTTTAAGACAACTATCTTCAGGTTTTTGCTAAAAAGCCTGCAGACCTCCTTGCACCATCTAGAGCAAGATTGGGGATGTTTTCTGTACTGGCACAGTTTCTCCTTGCAAGATATAGTGGAAAAGCTTTTTGCTATGTGTTAGGTGACAAGAGAGGCAGAAGACGAAGATACGCAGCTGTATGAAGTGAAGAGCCGGTCTGGCGTCTTTTGACACAAGGCGCTCTCTGGAACGCACCGCAACCGGCCAAAGACTGTATGCGCGAAGAAGCCGCTTCTTCGCCTGCAGGAGACAGAGAGAGCGGCAGCTTCCCAACGGCGAACAACCAAGCCGCACCAGAGCAGTATAGTGTGGGTAGCATTCAAACTGAGAGACAACAGTATTTTACCACTCTCTTGGCTTTTGCATTCACATTCTACAGGAAAAGAAGGAGTTTTGGACAACTATTTGTGCTTCTTGCTAAACGCTCTGCAGACGTCCGTGAGACTTCTAGAAGAAGAGATGGGGTGTTTTCTGTACTGGTACCGTTTCTCCTTGGAAGACATAGTGGAAATGCTTTTTGCTATGTGTAAAGTGACAGGAGTGGCAAAGGACGGAGATACGCAGCTCTAGGAAGGTAAGTGCCAGTCCCGGGCGTCTTTCGGCACAGGTGCTCTACGGAGCTCCCTGCGACCAGCACAAAGCTCTGTGCGCAACAAAGCCGCTTCTTCGCCTCCGGGAGACCGAGAGAGCGGATGCTGCTGAAAGCGGAAGAACCAAGCCTCACTACACACCCGTGGTGTGGGTAGCTTTCCAACTGAGAGAAAACAGCACCTTACCACTCTCCTGCCTTTTCCACTCACATGCTATTGAAAGGGAGGCGTTTTGGACAACTAATCTTTTGCTTTTTGCCAATCCGTCTGCAGAGGTCCGAGCAATTTTAGAACAGGATATGGGCGGTTTTGTGTACTGGCACAGTTTCTCCTTGCAAGATATAGTGGAAAAGCATTTTGCTGACTGTTAGGCGACAAGAGAGGAAGAAGACGGAGATACGGAGCTCTCTGGAGCTAAGTGCCGGTCCCGGGCATCTTTCGGCACAAGCCGCTCTGCGGCGATCGCTGCGACGGGGCAAATGCTCTCTGCGCAAAGGAGCCGTTTCGTCGCCTCCGGGAGACAGAAATAGCGGCAGGCTTCAAAAGGCGAAGAATCAAGCGCACCACACCGCTAGAGTGTGCGTAAGTTTCAAACTGATAGAAAACAGTGCCTTACCACTCTCTTGGCTTGCCACTCATAATTTTTTCTAAAAGAAGGAGTTTTGGACAACTATCTTTTGCTTCTTGCGGAACACTCTGCAGACCTCCGGGCGACTTCTAGAAGAAGATTGGGAAGGATTTCTGTATTTCCACAGTTTCTCCTTAAAATTTTTGAGGAAAAGCATTTTGCTGAGTGTTAGGCGACAACAGAGGCAGAAGAAGGAGATACGGAACTCTGCGAAGCTATGTACCGCTCCCGGGCATCTGTGGGCACAAGCCGCTCTCTGGAACACAGCGCGACCGGCCAAATGATGTATGCGCAAAGAAGCTGCTTCTTCGCCTCTGGGAGACAGAGAGGGCGGCAGGCTTCAAAAGGCGAAGAATCAAGCGCAGCACACCGCTAGAGTGTGCGTAAGTTTCAAACTGATAGAAAACAGTACTTTACCACTCTCTTGGCTTGCCACTCATAATTTTTTCTAAAAGAAGGAGTTTTGGACAACTATCTTTTGCTTCTTGCGGAACACTCTGCAGACCTCCGTGCGACTTCTAGAAGAGGATTGGGACGGATTTCTGTATTTCCACAGTTTCTCCTTAAAATTTTTGTGGAAAAGCATTTTGCGGAGTGTTAGGCGACAACAGAGGCAGAAGACGGAGATACGGAGCTCTGCGAAGCTATGTACCGCTCCCGGGCATCTTTTGGCACAAGGTGCTCTACGGAGCTGCCTGCGACCGGCACAAAGCTCTGTGCGCGAAGAAGCCGCTCTTCGCCTGCAGGAGACAGAGAGAGAGGCAGCTTCCCAAAGGCGAACAACCAAGCCGCACCAGACCAGTATAGTGTGGGTAGCTTTCAAAGTGAGAGAAAACAGTACTTTAGCACTTTCTTGCCTTTTCAATTCATATTCTATTGGAAAAGAAGGCGTTTGGGACAACTATCTTCAGCTTTTTGCTAAACAGTCTGCTGACCTCCCTGCAACTTCTAGGACAAGATTGGGGATGTTTTCTGTACTGGCACAGTTTCTCCTTGGAAGACATAGTGGCAATGCGTTTTGGTATGTGTAAAGTGACAAGAGTGGCAAAGGACGGAGATACGCAGCTCTAGGAAGGTAAGTGCCAGTCCCGGGCGTCTTTCGGCACAGGTGCTCTACGGAGCTCCCTGCGACCAGTACAAAGCTCTGTGCGCAAAAAAGCCGCTTCTTCGCCTCCGGGAGACGGAGACAGCGCATGCTGCTGAAAGGGGAAGAACCAAGCCTCACCACAGACCCGTGGTGTGGGCAGCTTTCCAACTGAGAGAAAACAGCACCTTACCACTGTCCTGCCTTTTCCACTCACATGCTATTGGAAAAGAAGGAGTTTTGGACAACTTACCTTTTGCTTTTTGCCAATCCGTCTGCAGAGGTCCGAGCAATTTTAGAACAGGATATGGGCGGTTTTGTGTACTGGCACAGTTTCTCCTTGCAAGATATAGTGGAAAAACATTTTGCTAAGTGTTAGGTGTCAAGAGAAGCAGAAGACGTACATACGGAGCTCTCCGAAACTAAGTGCCAGTCGTGGGCATCGTCCGGCACAAAGCGCCCTCTTGGAACGCGCTGCGACCGGCCCAATACTGTATGCGCGAAGAAGCCGCTTCTTCGCCTCCGGGAGACAGAGAGAGCGGCAGCTTCCCAACGGCGAACAACCAAGCCGCACCAAACCAGTATAGTGTGGGTAGCATTCAAAGTGAGAGAAAACAGTACTTTAGCACTTTCTTGCCTTTTCAATTAACATTCTATTGGAAAAGAAGGCGTTTGGGACAACTATCTTCAGGTTTTTGCTAAAAAGCCTGCAGACCTCCTTGCACCATCTAGAGCAAGATTGGGGATGTTTTCTGTACTGGCACAGTTTCTCCTTGGAAGACATAGTGGCAATGCGTTTTGGTATGTGTAAAGTGACAAGAGTGGCAAAGGACGGAGATACGCAGCTCTAGGAAGCAAAGTGCCGGTCCCGGGCGTCTTTCGGCACAAGGCGCTCTACGGAGCTCCCTGCGACCAGCACAAAGCTCTGTGCGCAAAAAAGCCTCTTCTTCGCTTCCGGGAGACGGAGAGACAAGCAGGTTTCGAAAGACGAACAAAGAAGACGAACGACACCGGCAGCCTGTGGCCAGTATCCAAACTTAAAGAGAACGAGTACTTTAGCGCTCTCCTGCCTTTCCTCTCACATGCTATTGGAAAAGAAGGCGTTTTGGACAACTATTTGTGCTTCTTGCTAAACGCTCTGCAGACGTCCGTGAGACTTCTAGAAGAAGAGATGGGGTGTTTTCTGTACTGGCACAGTTTCTCCTTGCAAGATATAGTGGAAAAGCTTTTTGCTATGTGTTAGGTGACAAGAGAGGCAGAAGACGAAGATACGCAGCTCCATGAAGCTAAGTGCCGGTCCCGGTCGTCTTTTGGCACAAGGCGCTCTCTGGAACGCACCGCGACCGGCCCAATACTGTATGCGCGAAGAAGCCGCTTCTTCCCCTCCGGGAGACAGAGAGAGCGGCAGCTTCCCAACGGCGAACAACCAAGCCGCACCAGAGCAGTATAGTGTGGGTAGCATTCAAACTGAGAGACAACAGTATTTTACCACTCTCTTGGCTTTTGCATTCACATTCTACAGGAAAAGAAGGAGTTTTGGACAACTATTTGTGCTTCTTGCTAAACGCTCTGCAGACGTCCGTGAGACTTCTAGAAGAAGAGATGGGGTGTTTTCTGTACTGGTACCGTTTCTCCTTGGAAGACATAGTGGAAATGCTTTTTGCTATGTGTAAAGTGACAGGAGTGGCAAAGGACGGAGATACGCAGCTCTAGGAAGGTAAGTGCCAGTCCCGGGCGTCTTTCGGCACAGGTGCTCTACGGAGCTCCCTGCGACCAGCACAAAGCTCTGTGCGCAACAAAGCCGCTTCTTCGCCTCCGGGAGACCGAGAGAGCGGATGCTGCTGAAAGCGGAAGAACCAAGCCTCACTACACACCCGTGGTGTGGGTAGCTTTCCAACTGAGAGAAAACAGCACCTTACCACTCTCCTGCCTTTTCCACTCACATGCTATTGAAAGGGAGGCGTTTTGGACAACTAATCTTTTGCTTTTTGCCAATCCGTCTGCAGAGGTCCGAGCAATTTTAGAACAGGATATGGGCGGTTTTGTGTACTGGCACAGTTTCTCCTTGCAAGATATAGTGGAAAAGCATTTTGCTGACTGTTAGGCGACAAGAGAGGAAGAAGACGGAGATACGGAGCTCTCTGGAGCTAAGTGCCGGTCCCGGGCATCTTTCGGCACAAGCCGCTCTGCGGCGATCGCTGCGACGGGGCAAATGCTCTCTGCGCAAAGGAGCCGTTTCGTCGCCTCCGGGAGACAGAAATAGCGGCAGGCTTCAAAAGGCGAAGAATCAAGCGCACCACACCGCTAGAGTGTGCGTAAGTTTCAAACTGATAGAAAACAGTGCCTTACCACTCTCTTGGCTTGCCACTCATAATTTTTTCTAAAAGAAGGAGTTTTGGACAACTATCTTTTGCTTCTTGCGGAACACTCTGCAGACCTCCGGGCGACTTCTAGAAGAAGATTGGGAAGGATTTCTGTATTTCCACAGTTTCTCCTTAAAATTTTTGAGGAAAAGCATTTTGCTGAGTGTTAGGCGACAACAGAGGCAGAAGAAGGAAATACGGAACTCTGCGAAGCTATGTACCGCTCCCGGGCATCTGTGGGCACAAGCCGCTCTCTGGAACACAGCGCGACCGGCCAAATGATGTATGCGCAAAGAAGCTGCTTCTTTGCCTCTGGGAGACAGAGAGGGCGGCAGGCTTCAAAAGGCGAAGAATCAAGCGCAGCACACCGCTAGAGTGTGCGTAAGTTTCAAACTGATAGAAAACAGTACTTTACCACTCTCTTGGCTTGCCACTCATAATTTTTTCTAAAAGAAGGAGTTTTGGACAACTATCTTTTGCTTCTTGCGGAACACTCTGCAGACCTCCGTGCGACTTCTAGAAGAGGATTGGGACGGATTTCTGTATTTCCACAGTTTCTCCTTAAAATTTTTGTGGAAAAGCATTTTGCGGAGTGTTAGGCGACAACAGAGGCAGAAGACGGAGATACGGAGCTCTGCGAAGCTATGTACCGCTCCCGGGCATCTTTTGGCACAAGGTGCTCTACGGAGCTGCCTGCGACCGGCACAAAGCTCTGTGCGCGAAGAAGCCGCTCTTCGCCTGCAGGAGACAGAGAGAGAGGCAGCTTCCCAAAGGCGAACAACCAAGCCGCACCAGACCAGTATAGTGTGGGTAGCTTTCAAAGTGAGAGAAAACAGTACTTTAGCACTTTCTTGCCTTTTCAATTCATATTCTATTGGAAAAGAAGGCGTTTGGGACAACTATCTTCAGCTTTTTGCTAAACAGTCTGCTGACCTCCCTGCAACTTCTAGGACAAGATTGGGGATGTTTTCTGTACTGGCACAGTTTCTCCTTGGAAGACATAGTGGCAATGCGTTTTGGTATGTGTAAAGTGACAAGAGTGGCAAAGGACGGAGATACGCAGCTCTAGGAAGGTAAGTGCCAGTCCCGGGCGTCTTTCGGCACAGGTGCTCTACGGAGCTCCCTGCGACCAGTACAAAGCTCTGTGCGCAAAAAAGCCGCTTCTTCGCCTCCGGGAGACGGAGACAGCGCATGCTGCTGAAAGGGGAAGAACCAAGCCTCACCACAGACCCGTGGTGTGGGCAGCTTTCCAACTGAGAGAAAACAGCACCTTACCACTGTCCTGCCTTTTCCACTCACATGCTATTGGAAAAGAAGGAGTTTTGGACAACTTACCTTTTGCTTTTTGCCAATCCGTCTGCAGAGGTCCGAGCAATTTTAGAACAGGATATGGGCGGTTTTGTGTACTGGCACAGTTTCTCCTTGCAAGATATAGTGGAAAAACATTTTGCTAAGTGTTAGGTGTCAAGAGAAGCAGAAGACGTACATACGGAGCTCTCCGAAACTAAGTGCCAGTCGTGGGCATCGTCCGGCACAAAGCGCCCTCTTGGAACGCGCTGCGACCGGCCCAATACTGTATGCGCGAAGAAGCCGCTTCTTCGCCTCCGGGAGACAGAGAGAGCGGCAGCTTCCCAACGGCGAACAACCAAGCCGCACCAAACCAGTATAGTGTGGGTAGCTTTCAAAGTGAGAGAAAACAGTACTTTAGCACTTTCTTGCCTTTTCAATTAACATTCTATTGGAAAAGAAGGCGTTTGGGACAACTATCTTCAGGTTTTTGCTAAAAAGCCTGCAGACCTCCTTGCACCATCTAGAGCAAGATTGGGGATGTTTTCTGTACTGGCACAGTTTCTCCTTGGAAGACATAGTGGCAATGCGTTTTGGTATGTGTAAAGTGACAAGAGTGGCAAAGGACGGAGATACGCAGCTCTAGGAAGCAAAGTGCCGGTCCCGGGCGTCTTTCGGCACAAGGCGCTCTACGGAGCTCCCTGCGACCAGCACAAAGCTCTGTGCGCAAAAAAGCCTCTTCTTCGCTTCCGGGAGACGGAGAGACAAGCAGGTTTCGAAAGACGAACAAAGAAGACGAACGACACCGGCAGCCTGTGGCCAGTATCCAAACTTACAGAGAACGAGTACTTTAGCGCTCTCCTGCCTTTCCTCTCACATGCTATTGGAAAAGAAGGCGTTTTGGACAACTATTTGTGCTTCTTGCTAAACGCTCTGCAGACGTCCGTGAGACTTCTAGAAGAAGAGATGGGGTGTTTTCTGTACTGGCACAGTTTCTCCTTGCAAGATATAGTGGAAAAGCTTTTTGCTATGTGTTAGGTGACAAGAGAGGCAGAAGACGAAGATACGCAGCTCCATGAAGCTAAGTGCCGGTCCCGGTCGTCTTTTGGCACAAGGCGCTCTCTGGAACGCACCGCGACCGGCCCAATACTGTATGCGCGAAGAAGCCGCTTCTTCCCCTCCGGGAGACAGAGAGAGCGGCAGCTTCCCAACGGCGAACAACCAAGCCGCACCAGAGCAGTATAGTGTGGGTAGCATTCAAACTGAGAGACAACAGTACTTTACCACTCTCTTGGCTTTTGCATTCACATTCTACTGGAAAAGAAGGAGTTTTGGACAACTATTTGTGCTTCTTGCTAAACGCTCTGCAGACCTCCGTGAGACTTCTAGAAGAAGAGATGGGGTGTTTTCTGTACTGGCACAGTTTCTCCTTGCAGGATATAGTGGTGAAGCATTTTGCTGACTGTTAGGCGACAAGAGAGGAAGAAGACGGAGATACAGAGCTCTCCGAAGCTAAGTGTTGGCCCCGGAACTCTTTTGGCACAAGGTGCTCTACGGAGCTGCCTGCGACTGGCACAAAGCTCTGTGCGCGAAGAAGCCGCTCTTCGCCTCCGGGAGACAGAGAGAGCGGCAGCTTCCCAACGGCGAACAACCAAGCCGCACCAGACCAGTATAGTGTGGGTAGCTTTCAAAGTGAGAGAAAACAGAACTTTACCACTCTCCTGCCTTTTCCACTCACATGCTATTGGAAAAGAAGGCGTTTGGGACAACTATCTTCAGCTTTTTGCTAAACAGTCTGCAGACCTCCCTGCAACTTCTAGGACAAGATTGGGGATGTTTTCTGTACTGGCACAGTTTCTCCTTGCAAGATATAGTGGAAAAGCATTTTGCTAAGTGTTAGGTGTCAAGAGAAGCAGAAGACGTAGATACGGAGCTCTCCGAAACTAAGTGCCAGTCGTGGGCATCGTCCGGCACAAAGCGCCCTCTTGGAACGCGCTGCGACCGGCCCAATACTGTATGCGCGAAGAAGCCGCTTCTTCGCCTCCGGGAGACAGAGAGAGCGGCAGCTTCCCAACGGCGAACAACCAAGCCGCACCAAACCAGTATAGTGTGGGTAGCATTCAAAGTGAGAGAAAACAGTACTTTAGCACTTTCTTGCCTTTTCAATTAACATTCTATTGGAAAAGAAGGCGTTTAAGACAACTATCTTCAGGTTTTTGCTAAAAAGCCTGCAGACCTCCTTGCACCATCTAGAGCAAGATTGGGGATGTTTTCTGTACTGGCACAGTTTCTCCTTGCAAGATATAGTGGAAAAGCTTTTTGCTATGTGTTAGGTGACAAGAGAGGCAGAAGACGAAGATACGCAGCTGTATGAAGTGAAGAGCCGGTCTGGCGTCTTTTGACACAAGGCGCTCTCTGGAACGCACCGCAACCGGCCAAAGACTGTATGCGCGAAGAAGCCGCTTTTTCGCCTGCAGGAGACAGAGAGAGCGGCAGCTTCCCAACGGCGAACAACCAAGCCGCACCAGAGCAGTATAGTGTGGGTAGCATTCAAACTGAGAGACAACAGTATTTTACCACTCTCTTGGCTTTTGCATTCACATTCTACAGGAAAAGAAGGAGTTTTGGACAACTATTTGTGCTTCTTGCTAAACGCTCTGCAGACGTCCGTGAGACTTCTAGAAGAAGAGATGGGGTGTTTTCTGTACTGGTACCGTTTCTCCTTGGAAGACATAGTGGAAATGCTTTTTGCTATGTGTAAAGTGACAGGAGTGGCAAAGGACGGAGATACGCAGCTCTAGGAAGGTAAGTGCCAGTCCCGGGCGTCTTTCGGCACAGGTGCTCTACGGAGCTCCCTGCGACCAGCACAAAGCTCTGTGCGCAACAAAGCCGCTTCTTCGCCTCCGGGAGACCGAGAGAGCGGATGCTGCTGAAAGCGGAAGAACCAAGCCTCACTACACACCCGTGGTGTGGGTAGCTTTCCAACTGAGAGAAAACAGCACCTTACCACTCTCCTGCCTTTTCCACTCACATGCTATTGAAAGGGAGGCGTTTTGGACAACTAATCTTTTGCTTTTTGCCAATCCGTCTGCAGAGGTCCGAGCAATTTTAGAACAGGATATGGGCGGTTTTGTGTACTGGCACAGTTTCTCCTTGCAAGATATAGTGGAAAAGCATTTTGCTGACTGTTAGGCGACAAGAGAGGAAGAAGACGGAGATACGGAGCTCTCTGGAGCTAAGTGCCGGTCCCGGGCATCTTTCGGCACAAGCCGCTCTGCGGCGATCGCTGCGACGGGGCAAATGCTCTCTGCGCAAAGGAGCCGTTTCGTCGCCTCCGGGAGACAGAAATAGCGGCAGGCTTCAAAAGGCGAAGAATCAAGCGCACCACACCGCTAGAGTGTGCGTAAGTTTCAAACTGATAGAAAACAGTACTTTACCACTCTCTTGGCTTGCCACTCATAATTTTTTCTAAAAGAAGGAGTTTTGGACAACTATCTTTTGCTTCTTGCGGAACACTCTGCAGACCTCCGTGCGACTTCTAGAAGAGGATTGGGACGGATTTCTGTATTTCCACAGTTTCTCCTTAAAATTTTTGTGGAAAAGCATTTTGCGGAGTGTTAGGCGACAACAGAGGCAGAAGACGGAGATACGGAGCTCTGCGAAGCTATGTACCGCTCCCGGGCATCTTTTGGCACAAGGTGCTCTACGGAGCTGCCTGCGACCGGCACAAAGCTCTGTGCGCGAAGAAGCCGCTCTTCGCCTGCAGGAGACAGAGAGAGAGGCAGCTTCCCAAAGGCGAACAACCAAGCCGCACCAGACCAGTATAGTGTGGGTAGCTTTCAAAGTGAGAGAAAACAGTACTTTAGCACTTTCTTGCCTTTTCAATTAACATTCTATTGGAAAAGAAGGCGTTTGGGACAACTATCTTCAGGTTTTTGCTAAAAAGCCTGCAGACCTCCTTGCACCATCTAGAGCAAGATTGGGGATGTTTTCTGTACTGGCACAGTTTCTCCTTGGAAGACATAGTGGCAATGCGTTTTGGTATGTGTAAAGTGACAAGAGTGGCAAAGGACGGAGATACGCAGCTCTAGGAAGCAAAGTGCCGGTCCCGGGCGTCTTTCGGCACAAGGCGCTCTACGGAGCTCCCTGCGACCAGCACAAAGCTCTGTGCGCAAAAAAGCCTCTTCTTCGCTTCCGGGAGACGGAGAGACAAGCAGGTTTCGAAAGACGAACAAAGAAGACGAACGACACCGGCAGCCTGTGGCCAGTATCCAAACTTACAGAGAACGAGTACTTTAGCGCTCTCCTGCCTTTCCTCTCACATGCTATTGGAAAAGAAGGCGTTTTGGACAACTATTTGTGCTTCTTGCTAAACGCTCTGCAGACGTCCGTGAGACTTCTAGAAGAAGAGATGGGGTGTTTTCTGTACTGGCACAGTTTCTCCTTGCAAGATATAGTGGAAAAGCTTTTTGCTATGTGTTAGGTGACAAGAGAGGCAGAAGACGAAGATACGCAGCTCCATGAAGCTAAGTGCCGGTCCCGGTCGTCTTTTGGCACAAGGCGCTCTCTGGAACGCACCGCGACCGGCCCAATACTGTATGCGCGAAGAAGCCGCTTCTTCCCCTCCGGGAGACAGAGAGAGCGGCAGCTTCCCAACGGCGAACAACCAAGCCGCACCAGAGCAGTATAGTGTGGGTAGCATTCAAACTGAGAGACAACAGTACTTTACCACTCTCTTGGCTTTTGCATTCACATTCTACTGGAAAAGAAGGAGTTTTGGACAACTATTTGTGCTTCTTGCTAAACGCTCTGCAGACCTCCGTGAGACTTTTAGAAGAAGAGATGGGGTGTTTTCTGTACTGGCACAGTTTCTCCTTGCAGGATATAGTGGTGAAGCATTTTGCTGACTGTTAGGCGACAAGAGAGGAAGAAGACGGAGATACAGAGCTCTCCGAAGCTAAGTGTTGGCCCCGGAACTCTTTTGGCACAAGGTGCTCTACGGAGCTGCCTGCGACTGGCACAAAGCTCTGTGCGCGAAGAAGCCGCTCTTCGCCTCCGGGAGACAGAGAGAGCGGCAGCTTCCCAACGGCGAACAACCAAGCCGCACCAGACCAGTATAGTGTGGGTAGCTTTCAAAGTGAGAGAAAACAGAACTTTACCACTCTCCTGCCTTTTCCACTCACATGCTATTGGAAAAGAAGGCGTTTGGGACAACTATCTTCCGCTTTTTGCTAAACAGTCTGCAGACCTCCCTGCAACTTCTAGGACAAGATTGGGGATGTTTTCTGTACTGGCACAGTTTCTCCTTGCAAGATATAGTGGAAAAGCATTTTGCTAAGTGTTAGGTGTCAAGAGAAGCAGAAGACGTAGATACGGAGCTCTCCGAAACTAAGTGCCAGTCGTGGGCATCGTCCGGCACAAAGCGCCCTCTTGGAACGCGCTGCGACCGGCCCAATACTGTATGCGCGAAGAAGCCGCTTCTTCGCCTCCGGGAGACAGAGAGAGCGGCAGCTTCCCAACGGCGAACAACCAAGCCGCACCAAACCAGTATAGTGTGGGTAGCTTTCAAAGTGAGAGAAAACAGTACTTTAGCACTTTCTTGCCTTTTCAATTAACATTCTATTGGAAAAGAAGGCGTTTAAGACAACTATCTTCAGGTTTTTGCTAAAAAGCCTGCAGACCTCCTTGCAACATCTAGAGCAAGATTGGGGATGTTTTCTGTACTGGCACAGTTTCTCCTTGCAAGATATAGTGGAAAAGCTTTTTGCTATGTGTTAGGT
Source organism: Agelaius tricolor (assembly GCF_023055355.1). Classification (NCBI taxonomy): domain Eukaryota; kingdom Metazoa; phylum Chordata; class Aves; order Passeriformes; family Icteridae; genus Agelaius; species Agelaius tricolor. Next base: position 6,568,293 of record NW_027269295.1, read on the forward strand.
GACAAGAGAGGCAGAAGACGAAGATACGCAGCTGTATGAAGTGAAGAGCCGGTCTGGCGTCTTTTGACACAAGGCGCTCTCTGGAACGCACCGCAACCGGCCAAAGACTGTATGCGCGAAGAAGCCGCTTTTTCGCCTGCAGGAGACAGAGAGAGCGGCAGCTTCCCAACGGCGAACAACCAAGCCGCACCAGAGCAGTATAGTGTGGGTAGCATTCAAACTGAGAGACAACAGTATTTTACCACTCTCTTGGCTTTTGCATTCACATTCTACAGGAAAAGAAGGAGTTTTGGACAACTATTTGTGCTTCTTGCTAAACGCTCTGCAGACGTCCGTGAGACTTCTAGAAGAAGAGATGGGGTGTTTTCTGTACTGGTACCGTTTCTCCTTGGAAGACATAGTGGAAATGCTTTTTGCTATGTGTAAAGTGACAGGAGTGGCAAAGGACGGAGATACGCAGCTCTAGGAAGGTAAGTGCCAGTCCCGGGCGTCTTTCGGCACAGGTGCTCTACGGAGCTCCCTGCGACCAGCACAAAGCTCTGTGCGCAACAAAGCCGCTTCTTCGCCTCCGGGAGACCGAGAGAGCGGATGCTGCTGAAAGCGGAAGAACCAAGCCTCACTACACACCCGTGCTGTGGGTAGCTTTCCAACTGAGAGAAAACAGCACCTTACCACTCTCCTGCCTTTTCCACTCACATGCTATTGAAAGGGAGGCGTTTTGGACAACTAATCTTTTGCTTTTTGCCAATCCGTCTGCAGAGGTCCGAGCAATTTTAGAACAGGATATGGGCGGTTTTGTGTACTGGCACAGTTTCTCCTTGCAAGATATAGTGGAAAAGCATTTTGCTGACTGTTAGGCGACAAGAGAGGAAGAAGACGGAGATACGGAGCTCTCTGGAGCTAAGTGCCGGTCCCGGGCATCTTTCGGCACAAGCCGCTCTGCGGCGATCGCTGCGACGGGGCAAATGCTCTCTGCGCAAAGGAGCCGTTTCGTCGCCTCCGGGAGACAGAAATAGCGGCAGGCTTCAAAAGGCGAAGAATCAAGCGCACCACACCGCTAGAGTGTGCGTAAGTTTCAAACTGATAGAAAACAGTGCCTTACCACTCTCTTGGCTTGCCACTCATAATTTTTTCTAAAAGAAGGAGTTTTGGACAACTATCTTTTGCTTCTTGCGGAACACTCTGCAGACCTCCGGGCGACTTCTAGAAGAAGATTGGGAAGGATTTCTGTATTTCCACAGTTTCTCCTTAAAATTTTTGAGGAAAAGCATTTTGCTGAGTGTTAGGCGACAACAGAGGCAGAAGAAGGAAATACGGAACTCTGCGAAGCTATGTACCGCTCCCGGGCATCTGTGGGCACAAGCCGCTCTCTGGAACACAGCGCGACCGGCCAAATGATGTATGCGCAAAGAAGCTGCTTCTTTGCCTCTGGGAGACAGAGAGGGCGGCAGGCTTCAAAAGGCGAAGAATCAAGCGCAGCACACCGCTAGAGTGTGCGTAAGTTTCAAACTGATAGAAAACAGTACTTTACCACTCTCTTGGCTTGCCACTCATAATTTTTTCTAAAAGAAGGAGTTTTGGACAACTATCTTTTGCTTCTTGCGGAACACTCTGCAGACCTCCGGGCGACTTCTAGAAGAAGATTGGGAAGGATTTCTGTATTTCCACAGTTTCTCCTTAAAATTTTTGAGGAAAAGCATTTTGCGGAGTGTTAGGCGACAACAGAGGCAGAAGAAGGAAATACGGAACTCTGCGAAGCTATGTACCGCTCCCGGGCATCTGTGGGCACAAGCCGCTCTCTGGAACACAGCGCGACCGGCCAAATGATGTATGCGCAAAGAAGCTGCTTCTTTGCCTCTGGGAGACAGAGAGGGCGGCAGGCTTCAAAAGGCGAAGAATCAAGCGCAGCACACCGCTAGAGTGTGCGTAAGTTTCAAACTGATAGAAAACAGTACTTTACCACTCTCTTGGCTTGCCACTCATAATTTTTTCTAAAAGAAGGAGTTTTGGACAACTATCTTTTGCTTCTTGCGGAACACTCTGCAGACCTCCGTGCGACTTCTAGAAGAGGATTGGGACGGATTTCTGTATTTCCACAGTTTCTCCTTAAAATTTTTGTGGAAAAGCATTTTGCGGAGTGTTAGGCGACAACAGAGGCAGAAGACGGAGATACGGAGCTCTGCGAAGCTATGTACCGCTCCCGGGCATCTTTTGGCACAAGGTGCTCTACGGAGCTGCCTGCGACCGGCACAAAGCTCTGTGCGCGAAGAAGCCGCTCTTCGCCTCCGGGAGACAGAGAGAGCGGCAGCTTCCCAACGGCGAACAACCAAGCCGCACCAGACCAGTATAGTGTGGGTAGCTTTCAAAGTGAGAGAAAACAGAACTTTACCACTCTCCTGCCTTTTCCACTCACATGCTATTGGAAAAGAAGGCGTTTGGGACAACTATCTTCCGCTTTTTGCTAAACAGTCTGCAGACCTCCCTGCAACTTCTAGGACAAGATTGGGGATGTTTTCTGTACTGGCACAGTTTCTCCTTGCAAGATATAGTGGAAAAGCATTTTGCTAAGTGTTAGGTGTCAAGAGAAGCAGAAGACGTAGATACGGAGCTCTCCGAAACTAAGTGCCAGTCGTGGGCATCGTCCGGCACAAAGCGCCCTCTTGGAACGCGCTGCGACCGGCCCAATACTGTATGCGCGAAGAAGCCGCTTCTTCGCCTCCGGGAGACAGAGAGAGCGGCAGCTTCCCAACGGCGAACAACCAAGCCGCACCAAACCAGTATAGTGTGGGTAGCTTTCAAAGTGAGAGAAAACAGTACTTTAGCACTTTCTTGCCTTTTCAATTAACATTCTATTGGAAAAGAAGGCGTTTAAGACAACTATCTTCAGGTTTTTGCTAAAAAGCCTGCAGACCTCCTTGCACCATCTAGAGCAAGATTGGGGATGTTTTCTGTACTGGCACAGTTTCTCCTTGCAAGATATAGTGGAAAAGCTTTTTGCTATGTGTTAGGTGACAAGAGAGGCAGAAGACGAAGATACGCAGCTGTATGAAGTGAAGAGCCGGTCTGGCGTCTTTTGACACAAGGCGCTCTCTGGAACGCACCGCAACCGGCCAAAGACTGTATGCGCGAAGAAGCCGCTTTTTCGCCTGCAGGAGACAGAGAGAGCGGCAGCTTCCCAACGGCGAACAACCAAGCCGCACCAGAGCAGTATAGTGTGGGTAGCATTCAAACTGAGAGACAACAGTATTTTACCACTCTCTTGGCTTTTGCATTCACATTCTACAGGAAAAGAAGGAGTTTTGGACAACTATTTGTGCTTCTTGCTAAACGCTCTGCAGACGTCCGTGAGACTTCTAGAAGAAGAGATGGGGTGTTTTCTGTACTGGTACCGTTTCTCCTTGGAAGACATAGTGGAAATGCTTTTTGCTATGTGTAAAGTGACAGGAGTGGCAAACGACGGAGATACGCAGCTCTAGGAAGGTAAGTGCCAGTCCCGGGCGTCTTTCGGCACAGGTGCTCTACGGAGCTCCCTGCGACCAGCACAAAGCTCTGTGCGCAACAAAGCCGCTTCTTCGCCTCCGGGAGACCGAGAGAGCGGATGCTGCTGAAAGCGGAAGAACCAAGCCTCACTACACACCCGTGGTGTGGGTAGCTTTCCAACTGAGAGAAAACAGCACCTTACCACTCTCCTGCCTTTTCCACTCACATGCTATTGAAAGGGAGGCGTTTTGGACAACTAATCTTTTGCTTTTTGCCAATCCGTCTGCAGAGGTCCGAGCAATTTTAGAACAGGATATGGGCGGTTTTGTGTACTGGCACAGTTTCTCCTTGCAAGATATAGTGGAAAAGCATTTTGCTGACTGTTAGGCGACAAGAGAGGAAGAAGACGGAGATACGGAGCTCTCTGGAGCTAAGTGCCGGTCCCGGGCATCTTTCGGCACAAGCCGCTCTGCGGCGATCGCTGCGACGGGGCAAATGCTCTCTGCGCAAAGGAGCCGTTTCGTCGCCTCCGGGAGACAGAAATAGCGGCAGGCTTCAAAAGGCGAAGAATCAAGCGCAGCACACCGCTAGAGTGTGCGTAAGTTTCAAACTGATAGAAAACAGTACTTTACCACTCTCTTGGCTTGCCACTCATAATTTTTTCTAAAAGAAGGAGTTTTGGACAACTATCTTTTGCTTCTTGCGGAACACTCTGCAGACCTCCGGGCGACTTCTAGAAGAAGATTGGGAAGGATTTCTGTATTTCCACAGTTTCTCCTTAAAATTTTTGAGGAAAAGCATTTTGCTGAGTGTTAGGCGACAACAGAGGCAGAAGAAGGAAATACGGAACTCTGCGAAGCTATGTACCGCTCCCGGGCATCTGTGGGCACAAGCCGCTCTCTGGAACACAGCGCGACCGGCCAAATGATGTATGCGCAAAGAAGCTGCTTCTTTGCCTCTGGGAGACAGAGAGGGCGGCAGGCTTCAAAAGGCGAAGAATCAAGCGCAGCACACCGCTAGAGTGTGCGTAAGTTTCAAACTGATAGAAAACAGTACTTTACCACTCTCTTGGCTTGCCACTCATAATTTTTTCTAAAAGAAGGAGTTTTGGACAACTATCTTTTGCTTCTTGCGGAACACTCTGCAGACCTCCGTGCGACTTCTAGAAGAGGATTGGGACGGATTTCTGTATTTCCACAGTTTCTCCTTAAAATTTTTGTGGAAAAGCATTTTGCGGAGTGTTAGGCGACAACAGAGGCAGAAGACGGAGATACGGAGCTCTGCGAAGCTATGTACCGCTCCCGGGCATCTTTTGGCACAAGGTGCTCTACGGAGCTGCCTGCGACCGGCACAAAGCTCTGTGCGCGAAGAAGCCGCTCTTCGCCTGCAGGAGACAGAGAGAGAGGCAGCTTCCCAAAGGCGAACAACCAAGCCGCACCAGACCAGTATAGTGTGGGTAGCTTTCAAAGTGAGAGAAAACAGTACTTTAGCACTTTCTTGCCTTTTCAATTCATATTCTATTGGAAAAGAAGGCGTTTGGGACAACTATCTTCAGCTTTTTGCTAAACAGTCTGCTGACCTCCCTGCAACTTCTAGGACAAGATTGGGGATGTTTTCTGTACTGGCACAGTTTCTCCTTGGAAGACATAGTGGCAATGCGTTTTGGTATGTGTAAAGTGACAAGAGTGGCAAAGGACGGAGATACGCAGCTCTAGGAAGGTAAGTGCCAGTCCCGGGCGTCTTTCGGCACAGGTGCTCTACGGAGCTCCCTGCGACCAGTACAAAGCTCTGTGCGCAAAAAAGCCGCTTCTTCGCCTCCGGGAGACGGAGACAGCGCATGCTGCTGAAAGGGGAAGAACCAAGCCTCACCACAGACCCGTGGTGTGGGCAGCTTTCCAACTGAGAGAAAACAGCACCTTACCACTGTCCTGCCTTTTCCACTCACATGCTATTGGAAAAGAAGGAGTTTTGGACAACTTACCTTTTGCTTTTTGCCAATCCGTCTGCAGAGGTCCGAGCAATTTTAGAACAGGATATGGGCGGTTTTGTGTACTGGCACAGTTTCTCCTTGCAAGATATAGTGGAAAAACATTTTGCTAAGTGTTAGGTGTCAAGAGAAGCAGAAGACGTACATACGGAGCTCTCCGAAACTAAGTGCCAGTCGTGGGCATCGTCCGGCACAAAGCGCCCTCTTGGAACGCGCTGCGACCGGCCCAATACTGTATGCGCGAAGAAGCCGCTTCTTCGCCTCCGGGAGACAGAGAGAGCGGCAGCTTCCCAACGGCGAACAACCAAGCCGCACCAGACCAGTATAGTGTGGGTAGCATTCAAAGTGAGAGAAAACAGTACTTTAGCACTTTCTTGCCTTTTCAATTAACATTCTATTGGAAAAGAAGGCGTTTGGGACAACTATCTTCAGGTTTTTGCTAAAAAGCCTGCAGACCTCCTTGCACCATCTAGAGCAAGATTGGGGATGTTTTCTGTACTGGCACAGTTTCTCCTTGGAAGACATAGTGGCAATGCGTTTTGGTATGTGTAAAGTGACAAGAGTGGCAAAGGACGGAGATACGCAGCTCTAGGAAGCAAAGTGCCGGTCCCGGGCGTCTTTCGGCACAAGGCGCTCTACGGAGCTCCCTGCGACCAGCACAAAGCTCTGTGCGCAAAAAAGCCTCTTCTTCGCTTCCGGGAGACGGAGAGACAAGCAGGTTTCGAAAGACGAACAAAGAAGACGAACGACACCGGCAGCCTGTGGCCAGTATCCAAACTTAAAGAGAACGAGTACTTTAGCGCTCTCCTGCCTTTCCTCTCACATGCTATTGGAAAAGAAGGCGTTTTGGACAACTATTTGTGCTTCTTGCTAAACGCTCTGCAGACGTCCGTGAGACTTCTAGAAGAAGAGATGGGGTGTTTTCTGTACTGGCACAGTTTCTCCTTGCAAGATATAGTGGAAAAGCTTTTTGCTATGTGTTAGGTGACAAGAGAGGCAGAAGACGAAGATACGCAGCTCCATGAAGCTAAGTGCCGGTCCCGGTCGTCTTTTGGCACAAGGCGCTCTCTGGAACGCACCGCGACCGGCCCAATACTGTATGCGCGAAGAAGCCGCTTCTTCCCCTCCGGGAGACAGAGAGAGCGGCAGCTTCCCAACGGCGAACAACCAAGCCGCACCAGAGCAGTATAGTGTGGGTAGCATTCAAACTGAGAGACAACAGTACTTTACCACTCTCTTGGCTTTTGCATTCACATTCTACTGGAAAAGAAGGAGTTTTGGACAACTATTTGTGCTTCTTGCTAAACGCTCTGCAGACCTCCGTGAGACTTCTAGAAGAAGAGATGGGGTGTTTTCTGTACTGGCACAGTTTCTCCTTGCAGGATATAGTGGTGAAGCATTTTGCTGACTGTTAGGCGACAAGAGAGGAAGAAGACGGAGATACAGAGCTCTCCGAAGCTAAGTGTTGGCCCCGGAACTCTTTTGGCACAAGGTGCTCTACGGAGCTGCCTGCGACTGGCACAAAGCTCTGTGCGCGAAGAAGCCGCTCTTCGCCTCCGGGAGACAGAGAGAGCGGCAGCTTCCCAACGGCGAACAACCAAGCCGCACCAGACCAGTATAGTGTGGGTAGCTTTCAAAGTGAGAGAAAACAGAACTTTACCACTCTCCTGCCTTTTCCACTCACATGCTATTGGAAAAGAAGGCGTTTGGGACAACTATCTTCAGCTTTTTGCTAAACAGTCTGCAGACCTCCCTGCAACTTCTAGGACAAGATTGGGGATGTTTTCTGTACTGGCACAGTTTCTCCTTGCAAGATATAGTGGAAAAGCATTTTGCTAAGTGTTAGGTGTCAAGAGAAGCAGAAGACGTACATACGGAGCTCTCCGAAACTAAGTGCCAGTCGTGGGCATCGTCCGGCACAAAGCGCCCTCTTGGAACGCGCTGCGACCGGCCCAATACTGTATGCGCGAAGAAGCCGCTTCTTCGCCTCCGGGAGACAGAGAGAGCGGCAGCTTCCCAACGGCGAACAACCAAGCCGCACCAAACCAGTATAGTGTGGGTAGCATTCAAAGTGAGAGAAAACAGTACTTTAGCACTTTCTTGCCTTTTCAATTAACATTCTATTGGAAAAGAAGGCGTTTAAGACAACTATCTTCAGGTTTTTGCTAAAAAGCCTGCAGACCTCCTTGCACCATCTAGAGCAAGATTGGGGATGTTTTCTGTACTGGCACAGTTTCTCCTTGCAAGATATAGTGGAAAAGCTTTTTGCTATGTGTTAGGTGACAAGAGAGGCAGAAGACGAAGATACGCAGCTGTATGAAGTGAAGAGCCGGTCTGGCGTCTTTTGACACAAGGCGCTCTCTGGAACGCACCGCAACCGGCCAAAGACTGTATGCGCGAAGAAGCCGCTTTTTCGCCTGCAGGAGACAGAGAGAGCGGCAGCTTCCCAACGGCGAACAACCAAGCCGCACCAGAGCAGTATAGTGTGGGTAGCATTCAAACTGAGAGACAACAGTATTTTACCACTCTCTTGGCTTTTGCATTCACATTCTACAGGAAAAGAAGGAGTTTTGGACAACTATTTGTGCTTCTTGCTAAACGCTCTGCAGACGTCCGTGAGACTTCTAGAAGAAGAGATGGGGTGTTTTCTGTACTGGTACCGTTTCTCCTTGGAAGACATAGTGGAAATGCTTTTTGCTATGTGTAAAGTGACAGGAGTGGCAAAGGACGGAGATACGCAGCTCTAGGAAGGTAAGTGCCAGTCCCGGGCGTCTTTCGGCACAGGTGCTCTACGGAGCTCCCTGCGACCAGCACAAAGCTCTGTGCGCAACAAAGCCGCTTCTTCGCCTCCGGGAGACCGAGAGAGCGGATGCTGCTGAAAGCGGAAGAACCAAGCCTCACTACACACCCGTGGTGTGGGTAGCTTTCCAACTGAGAGAAAACAGCACCTTACCACTCTCCTGCCTTTTCCACTCACATGCTATTGAAAGGGAGGCGTTTTGGACAACTAATCTTTTGCTTTTTGCCAATCCGTCTGCAGAGGTCCGAGCAATTTTAGAACAGGATATGGGCGGTTTTGTGTACTGGCACAGTTTCTCCTTGCAAGATATAGTGGAAAAGCATTTTGCTGACTGTTAGGCGACAAGAGAGGAAGAAGACGGAGATACGGAGCTCTCTGGAGCTAAGTGCCGGTCCCGGGCATCTTTCGGCACAAGCCGCTCTGCGGCGATCGCTGCGACGGGGCAAATGCTCTCTGCGCAAAGGAGCCGTTTCGTCGCCTCCGGGAGACAGAAATAGCGGCAGGCTTCAAAAGGCGAAGAATCAAGCGCACCACACCGCTAGAGTGTGCGTAAGTTTCAAACTGATAGAAAACAGTGCCTTACCACTCTCTTGGCTTGCCACTCATAATTTTTTCTAAAAGAAGGAGTTTTGGACAACTATCTTTTGCTTCTTGCGGAACACTCTGCAGACCTCCGGGCGACTTCTAGAAGAAGATTGGGAAGGATTTCTGTATTTCCACAGTTTCTCCTTAAAATTTTTGAGGAAAAGCATTTTGCTGAGTGTTAGGCGACAACAGAGGCAGAAGAAGGAAATACGGAACTCTGCGAAGCTATGTACCGCTCCCGGGCATCTGTGGGCACAAGCCGCTCTCTGGAACACAGCGCGACCGGCCAAATGATGTATGCGCAAAGAAGCTGCTTCTTCGCCTCTGGGAGACAGAGAGGGCGGCAGGCTTCAAAAGGCGAAGAATCAAGCGCAGCACACCGCTAGAGTGTGCGTAAGTTTCAAACTGATAGAAAACAGTACTTTACCACTCTCTTGGCTTGCCACTCATAATTTTTTCTAAAAGAAGGAGTTTTGGACAACTATCTTTTGCTTCTTGCGGAACACTCTGCAGACCTCCGTGCGACTTCTAGAAGAGGATTGGGACGGATTTCTGTATTTCCACAGTTTCTCCTTAAAATTTTTGTGGAAAAGCATTTTGCGGAGTGTTAGGCGACAACAGAGGCAGAAGACGGAGATACGGAGCTCTGCGAAGCTATGTACCGCTCCCGGGCATCTTTTGGCACAAGGTGCTCTACGGAGCTGCCTGCGACCGGCACAAAGCTCTGTGCGCGAAGAAGCCGCTCTTCGCCTGCAGGAGACAGAGAGAGAGGCAGCTTCCCAAAGGCGAACAACCAAGCCGCACCAGACCAGTATAGTGTGGGTAGCTTTCAAAGTGAGAGAAAACAGTACTTTAGCACTTTCTTGCCTTTTCAATTCATATTCTATTGGAAAAGAAGGCGTTTGGGACAACTATCTTCAGCTTTTTGCTAAACAGTCTGCTGACCTCCCTGCAACTTCTAGGACAAGATTGGGGATGTTTTCTGTACTGGCACAGTTTCTCCTTGGAAGACATAGTGGCAATGCGTTTTGGTATGTGTAAAGTGACAAGAGTGGCAAAGGACGGAGATACGCAGCTCTAGGAAGGTAAGTGCCAGTCCCGGGCGTCTTTCGGCACAGGTGCTCTACGGAGCTCCCTGCGACCAGTACAAAGCTCTGTGCGCAAAAAAGCCGCTTCTTCGCCTCCGGGAGACGGAGACAGCGCATGCTGCTGAAAGGGGAAGAACCAAGCCTCACCACAGACCCGTGGTGTGGGCAGCTTTCCAACTGAGAGAAAACAGCACCTTACCACTGTCCTGCCTTTTCCACTCACATGCTATTGGAAAAGAAGGAGTTTTGGACAACTTACCTTTTGCTTTTTGCCAATCCGTCTGCAGAGGTCCGAGCAATTTTAGAACAGGATATGGGCGGTTTTGTGTACTGGCACAGTTTCTCCTTGCAAGATATAGTGGAAAAACATTTTGCTAAGTGTTAGGTGTCAAGAGAAGCAGAAGACGTAGATACGGAGCTCTCCGAAACTAAGTGCCAGTCGTGGGCATCGTCCGGCACAAAGCGCCCTCTTGGAACGCGCTGCGACCGGCCCAATACTGTATGCGCGAAGAAGCCGCTTCTTCGCCTCCGGGAGACAGAGAGAGCGGCAGCTTCCCAACGGCGAACAACCAAGCCGCACCAGACCAGTATAGTGTGGGTAGCATTCAAAGTGAGAGAAAACAGTACTTTAGCACTTTCTTGCCTTTTCAATTAACATTCTATTGGAAAAGAAGGCGTTTAAGACAACTATCTTCAGGTTTTTGCTAAAAAGCCTGCAGACCTCCTTGCAACATCTAGAGCAAGATTGGGGATGTTTTCTGTACTGGCACAGTTTCTCCTTGGAAGACATAGTGGCAATGCGTTTTGGTATGTGTAAAGTGACAAGAGTGGCAAAGGACGGAGATACGCAGCTCTAGGAAGCAAAGTGCCGGTCCCGGGCGTCTTTCGGCACAAGGCGCTCTACGGAGCTCCCTGCGACCAGCACAAAGCTCTGTGCGCAAAAAAGCCTCTTCTTCGCTTCCGGGAGACGGAGAGACAAGCAGGTTTCGAAAGACGAACAAAGAAGACGAACGACACCGGCAGCCTGTGGCCAGTATCCAAACTTAAAGAGAACGAGTACTTTAGCGCTCTCCTGCCTTTCCTCTCACATGCTATTGGAAAAGAAGGCGTTTTGGACAACTATTTGTGCTTCTTGCTAAACGCTCTGCAGACGTCCGTGAGACTTCTAGAAGAAGAGATGGGGTGTTTTCTGTACTGGCACAGTTTCTCCTTGCAGGATATAGTGGTGAAGCATTTTGCTGACTGTTAGGCGACAAGAGAGGAAGAAGACGGAGATACAGAGCTCTCCGAAGCTAAGTGTTGGCCCCGGAACTCTTTTGGCACAAGGTGCTCTACGGAGCTGCCTGCGACTGGCACAAAGCTCTGTGCGCGAAGAAGCCGCTCTTCGCCTCCGGGAGACAGAGAGAGCGGCAGCTTCCCAACGGCGAACAACCAAGCCGCACCAGACCAGTATAGTGTGGGTAGCTTTCAAAGTGAGAGAAAACAGAACTTTACCACTCTCCTGCCTTTTCCACTCACATGCTATTGGAAAAGAAGGCGTTTGGGACAACTATCTTCAGCTTTTTGCTAAACAGTCTGCAGACCTCCCTGCAACTTCTAGGACAAGATTGGGGATGTTTTCTGTACTGGCACAGTTTCTCCTTGCAAGATATAGTGGAAAAGCATTTTGCTAAGTGTTAGGTGTCAAGAGAAGCAGAAGACGTAGATACGGAGCTCTCCGAAACTAAGTGCCAGTCGTGGGCATCGTCCGGCACAAAGCGCCCTCTTGGAACGCGCTGCGACCGGCCCAATACTGTATGCGCGAAGAAGCCGCTTCTTCGCCTCCGGGAGACAGAGAGAGCGGCAGCTTCCCAACGGCGAACAACCAAGCCGCACCAAACCAGTATAGTGTGGGTAGCATTCAAAGTGAGAGAAAACAGTACTTTAGCACTTTCTTGCCTTTTCAATTAACATTCTATTGGAAAAGAAGGCGTTTAAGACAACTATCTTCAGGTTTTTGCTAAAAAGCCTGCAGACCTCCTTGCACCATCTAGAGCAAGATTGGGGATGTTTTCTGTACTGGCACAGTTTCTCCTTGCAAGATATAGTGGAAAAGCTTTTTGCTATGTGTTAGGTGACAAGAGAGGCAGAAGACGAAGATACGCAGCTGTATGAAGTGAAGAGCCGGTCTGGCGTCTTTTGACACAAGGCGCTCTCTGGAACGCACCGCAACCGGCCAAAGACTGTATGCGCGAAGAAGCCGCTTTTTCGCCTGCAGGAGACAGAGAGAGCGGCAGCTTCCCAACGGCGAACAACCAAGCCGCACCAGAGCAGTATAGTGTGGGTAGCATTCAAACTGAGAGACAACAGTACTTTACCACTCTCTTGGCTTTTGCATTCACATTCTACAGGAAAAGAAGGAGTTTTGGACAACTATTTGTGCTTCTTGCTAAACGCTCTGCAGACGTCCGTGAGACTTCTAGAAGAAGAGATGGGGTGTTTTCTGTACTGGTACCGTTTCTCCTTGGAAGACATAGTGGAAATGCTTTTTGCTATGTGTAAAGTGACAGGAGTGGCAAAGGACGGAGATACGCAGCTCTAGGAAGGTAAGTGCCAGTCCCGGGCGTCTTTCGGCACAGGTGCTCTACGGAGCTCCCTGCGACCAGCACAAAGCTCTGTGCGCAACAAAGCCGCTTCTTCGCCTCCGGGAGACCGAGAGAGCGGATGCTGCTGAAAGCGGAAGAACCAAGCCTCACTACACACCCGTGGTGTGGGTAGCTTTCCAACTGAGAGAAAACAGCACCTTACCACTCTCCTGCCTTTTCCACTCACATGCTATTGAAAGGGAGGCGTTTTGGACAACTAATCTTTTGCTTTTTGCCAATCCGTCTGCAGAGGTCCGAGCAATTTTAGAACAGGATATGGGCGGTTTTGTGTACTGGCACAGTTTCTCCTTGCAAGATATAGTGGAAAAGCATTTTGCTGACTGTTAGGCGACAAGAGAGGAAGAAGACGGAGATACGGAGCTCTCTGGAGCTAAGTGCCGGTCCCGGGCATCTTTCGGCACAAGCCGCTCTGCGGCGATCGCTGCGACGGGGCAAATGCTCTCTGCGCAAAGGAGCCGTTTCGTCGCCTCCGGGAGACAGAAATAGCGGCAGGCTTCAAAAGGCGAAGAATCAAGCGCACCACACCGCTAGAGTGTGCGTAAGTTTCAAACTGATAGAAAACAGTGCCTTACCACTCTCTTGGCTTGCCACTCATAATTTTTTCTAAAAGAAGGAGTTTTGGACAACTATCTTTTGCTTCTTGCGGAACACTCTGCAGACCTCCGGGCGACTTCTAGAAGAAGATTGGGAAGGATTTCTGTATTTCCACAGTTTCTCCTTAAAATTCTTGAGGAAAAGCATTTTGCTGAGTGTTAGGCGACAACAGAGGCAGAAGAAGGAAATACGGAACTCTGCGAAGCTATGTACCGCTCCCGGGCATCTGTGGGCACAAGCCGCTCTCTGGAACACAGCGCGACCGGCCAAATGATGTATGCGCAAAGAAGCTGCTTCTTTGCCTCTGGGAGACAGAGAGGGCGGCAGGCTTCAAAAGGCGAAGAATCAAGCGCAGCACACCGCTAGAGTGTGCGTAAGTTTCAAACTGATAGAAAACAGTACTTTACCACTCTCTTGGCTTGCCACTCATAATTTTTTCTAAAAGAAGGAGTTTTGGACAACTATCTTTTGCTTCTTGCGGAACACTCTGCAGACCTCCGTGCGACTTCTAGAAGAGGATTGGGACGGATTTCTGTATTTCCACAGTTTCTCCTTAAAATTTTTGTGGAAAAGCATTTTGCGGAGTGTTAGGCGACAACAGAGGCAGAAGACGGAGATACGGAGCTCTGCGAAGCTATGTACCGCTCCCGGGCATCTTTTGGCACAAGGTGCTCTACGGAGCTGCTTGCGACCGGCACAAAGCTCTGTGCGCGAAGAAGCCGCTCTTCGCCTGCAGGAGACAGAGAGAGAGGCAGCTTCCCAAAGGCGAACAACCAAGCCGCACCAGACCAGTATAGTGTGGGTAGCTTTCAAAGTGAGAGAAAACAGTACTTTAGCACTTTCTTGCCTTTTCAATTCATATTCTATTGGAAAAGAAGGCGTTTGGGACAACTATCTTCAGCTTTTTGCTAAACAGTCTGCTGACCTCCCTGCAACTTCTAGGACAAGATTGGGGATGTTTTCTGTACTGGCACAGTTTCTCCTTGGAAGACATAGTGGCAATGCGTTTTGGTATGTGTAAAGTGACAAGAGTGGCAAAGGACGGAGATACGCAGCTCTAGGAAGGTAAGTGCCAGTCCCGGGCGTCTTTCGGCACAGGTGCTCTACGGAGCTCCCTGCGACCAGTACAAAGCTCTGTGCGCAAAAAAGCCGCTTCTTCGCCTCCGGGAGACGGAGACAGCGCATGCTGCTGAAAGGGGAAGAACCAAGCCTCACCACAGACCCGTGGTGTGGGCAGCTTTCCAACTGAGAGAAAACAGCACCTTACCACTGTCCTGCCTTTTCCACTCACATGCTATTGGAAAAGAAGGAGTTTTGGACAACTTACCTTTTGCTTTTTGCCAATCCGTCTGCAGAGGTCCGAGCAATTTTAGAACAGGATATGGGCGGTTTTGTGTACTGGCACAGTTTCTCCTTGCAAGATATAGTGGAAAAACATTTTGCTAAGTGTTAGGTGTCAAGAGAAGCAGAAGACGTAGATACGGAGCTCTCCGAAACTAAGTGCCAGTCGTGGGCATCGTCCGGCACAAAGCGCCCTCTTGGAACGCGCTGCGACCGGCCCAATACTGTATGCGCGAAGAAGCCGCTTCTTCGCCTCCGGGAGACAGAGAGAGCGGCAGCTTCCCAACGGCGAACAACCAAGCCGCACCAAACCAGTATAGTGTGGGTAGCATTCAAAGTGAGAGAAAACAGTACTTTAGCACTTTCTTGCCTTTTCAATTAACATTCTATTGGAAAAGAAGGCGTTTGGGACAACTATCTTCAGGTTTTTGCTAAAAAGCCTGCAGACCTCCTTGCACCATCTAGAGCAAGATTGGGGATGTTTTCTGTATTGGCACAGTTTCTCCTTGGAAGACATAGTGGCAATGCGTTTTGGTATGTGTAAAGTGACAAGAGTGGCAAAGGACGGAGATACGCAGCTCTAGGAAGCAAAGTGCCGGTCCCGGGCGTCTTTCGGCACAAGGCGCTCTACGGAGCTCCCTGCGACCAGCACAAAGCTCTGTGCGCAAAAAAGCCTCTTCTTCGCTTCCGGGAGACGGAGAGACAAGCAGGTTTCGAAAGACGAACAAAGAAGACGAACGACACCGGCAGCCTGTGGCCAGTATCCAAACTTAAAGAGAACGAGTACTTTAGCGCTCTCCTGCCTTTCCTCTCACATGCTATTGGAAAAGAAGGCGTTTTGGACAACTATTTGTGCTTCTTGCTAAACGCTCTGCAGACGTCCGTGAGACTTCTAGAAGAAGAGATGGGGTGTTTTCTGTACTGGCACAGTTTCTCCTTGCAAGATATAGTGGAAAAGCTTTTTGCTATGTGTTAGGTGACAAGAGAGGCAGAAGACGAAGATACGCAGCTCCATGAAGCTAAGTGCCGGTCCCGGTCGTCTTTTGGCACAAGGCGCTCTCTGGAACGCACCGCGACCGGCCCAATACTGTATGCGCGAAGAAGCCGCTTCTTCCCCTCCGGGAGACAGAGAGAGCGGCAGCTTCCCAACGGCGAACAACCAAGCCGCACCAGAGCAGTATAGTGTGGGTAGCATTCAAACTGAGAGACAACAGTACTTTACCACTCTCTTGGCTTTTGCATTCACATTCTACTGGAAAAGAAGGAGTTTTGGACAACTATTTGTGCTTCTTGCTAAACGCTCTGCAGACCTCCGTGAGACTTCTAGAAGAAGAGATGGGGTGTTTTCTGTACTGGGACAGTTTCTCCTTGCAGGATATAGTGGTGAAGCATTTTGCTGACTGTTAGGCGACAAGAGAGGAAGAAGACGGAGATACAGAGCTCTCCGAAGCTAAGTGTTGGCCCCGGAACTCTTTTGGCACAAGGTGCTCTACGGAGCTGCCTGCGACTGGCACAAAGCTCTGTGCGCGAAGAAGCCGCTCTTCGCCTCCGGGAGACAGAGAGAGCGGCAGCTTCCCAACGGCGAACAACCAAGCCGCACCAGACCAGTATAGTGTGGGTAGCTTTCAAAGTGAGAGAAAACAGAACTTTACCACTCTCCTGCCTTTTCCACTCACATGCTATTGGAAAAGAAGGCGTTTGGGACAACTATCTTCCGCTTTTTGCTAAACAGTCTGCAGACCTCCCTGCAACTTCTAGGACAAGATTGGGGATGTTTTCTGTACTGGCACAGTTTCTCCTTGCAAGATATAGTGGAAAAACATTTTGCTAAGTGTTAGGTGTCAAGAGAAGCAGAAGACGTAGATACGGAGCTCTCCGAAACTAAGTGCCAGTCGTGGGCATCGTCCGGCACAAAGCGCCCTCTTGGAACGCGCTGCGACCGGCCCAATACTGTATGCGCGAAGAAGCCGCTTCTTCGCCTCCGGGAGACAGAGAGAGCGGCAGCTTCCCAACGGCGAACAACCAAGCCGCACCAAACCAGTATAGTGTGGGTAGCTTTCAAAGTGAGAGAAAACAGTACTTTAGCACTTTCTTGCCTTTTCAATTAACATTCTATTGGAAAAGAAGGCGTTTAAGACAACTATCTTCAGGTTTTTGCTAAAAAGCCTGCAGACCTCCTTGCAACATCTAGAGCAAGATTGGGGATGTTTTCTGTACTGGCACAGTTTCTCCTTGCAAGATATAGTGGAAAAGCTTTTTGCTATGTGTTAGGTGACAAGAGAGGCAGAAGACGAAGATACGCAGCTGTATGAAGTGAAGAGCCGGTCTGGCGTCTTTTGACACAAGGCGCTCTCTGGAACGCACCGCAACCGGCCAAAGACTGTATGCGCGAAGAAGCCGCTTTTTCGCCTGCAGGAGACAGAGAGAGCGGCAGCTTCCCAACGGCGAACAACCAAGCCGCACCAGAGCAGTATAGTGTGGGTAGCATTCAAACTGAGAGACAACAGTATTTTACCACTCTCTTGGCTTTTGCATTCACATTCTACAGGAAAAGAAGGAGTTTTGGACAACTATTTGTGCTTCTTGCTAAACGCTCTGCAGACGTCCGTGAGACTTCTAGAAGAAGAGATGGGGTGTTTTCTGTACTGGTACCGTTTCTCCTTGGAAGACATAGTGGAAATGCTTTTTGCTATGTGTAAAGTGACAGGAGTGGCAAAGGACGGAGATACGCAGCTCTAGGAAGGTAAGTGCCAGTCCCGGGCGTCTTTCGGCACAGGTGCTCTACGGAGCTCCCTGCGACCAGCACAAAGCTCTGTGCGCAACAAAGCCGCTTCTTCGCCTCCGGGAGACCGAGAGAGCGGATGCTGCTGAAAGCGGAAGAACCAAGCCTCACTACACACCCGTGCTGTGGGTAGCTTTCCAACTGAGAGAAAACAGCACCTTACCACTCTCCTGCCTTTTCCACTCACATGCTATTGAAAGGGAGGCGTTTTGGACAACTAATCTTTTGCTTTTTGCCAATCCGTCTGCAGAGGTCCGAGCAATTTTAGAACAGGATATGGGCGGTTTTGTGTACTGGCACAGTTTCTCCTTGCAAGATATAGTGGAAAAGCATTTTGCTGACTGTTAGGCGACAAGAGAGGAAGAAGACGGAGATACGGAGCTCTCTGGAGCTAAGTGCCGGTCCCGGGCATCTTTCGGCACAAGCCGCTCTGCGGCGATCGCTGCGACGGGGCAAATGCTCTCTGCGCAAAGGAGCCGTTTCGTCGCCTCCGGGAGACAGAAATAGCGGCAGGCTTCAAAAGGCGAAGAATCAAGCGCACCACACCGCTAGAGTGTGCGTAAGTTTCAAACTGATAGAAAACAGTGCCTTACCACTCTCTTGGCTTGCCACTCATAATTTTTTCTAAAAGAAGGAGTTTTGGACAACTATCTTTTGCTTCTTGCGGAACACTCTGCAGACCTCCGGGCGACTTCTAGAAGAAGATTGGGAAGGATTTCTGTATTTCCACAGTTTCTCCTTAAAATTCTTGAGGAAAAGCATTTTGCTGAGTGTTAGGCGACAACAGAGGCAGAAGAAGGAAATACGGAACTCTGCGAAGCTATGTACCGCTCCCGGGCATCTGTGGGCACAAGCCGCTCTCTGGAACACAGCGCGACCGGCCAAATGATGTATGCGCAAAGAAGCTGCTTCTTTGCCTCTGGGAGACAGAGAGGGCGGCAGGCTTCAAAAGGCGAAGAATCAAGCGCAGCACACCGCTAGAGTGTGCGTAAGTTTCAAACTGATAGAAAACAGTACTTTACCACTCTCTTGGCTTGCCACTCATAATTTTTTCTAAAAGAAGGAGTTTTGGACAACTATCTTTTGCTTCTTGCGGAACACTCTGCAGACCTCCGTGCGACTTCTAGAAGAGGATTGGGACGGATTTCTGTATTTCCACAGTTTCTCCTTAAAATTTTTGTGGAAAAGCATTTTGCGGAGTGTTAGGCGACAACAGAGGCAGAAGACGGAGATACGGAGCTCTGCGAAGCTATGTACCGCTCCCGGGCATCTTTTGGCACAAGGTGCTCTACGGAGCTGCCTGCGACCGGCACAAAGCTCTGTGCGCGAAGAAGCCGCTCTTCGCCTGCAGGAGACAGAGAGAGAGGCAGCTTCCCAAAGGCGAACAACCAAGCCGCACCAGACCAGTATAGTGTGGGTAGCTTTCAAAGTGAGAGAAAACAGTACTTTAGCACTTTCTTGCCTTTTCAATTCATATTCTATTGGAAAAGAAGGCGTTTGGGACAACTATCTTCAGCTTTTTGCTAAACAGTCTGCTGACCTCCCTGCAACTTCTAGGACAAGATTGGGGATGTTTTCTGTACTGGCACAGTTTCTCCTTGGAAGACATAGTGGCAATGCGTTTTGGTATGTGTAAAGTGACAAGAGTGGCAAAGGACGGAGATACGCAGCTCTAGGAAGGTAAGTGCCAGTCCCGGGCGTCTTTCGGCACAGGTGCTCTACGGAGCTCCCTGCGACCAGTACAAAGCTCTGTGCGCAAAAAAGCCGCTTCTTCGCCTCCGGGAGACGGAGACAGCGCATGCTGCTGAAAGGGGAAGAACCAAGCCTCACCACAGACCCGTGGTGTGGGCAGCTTTCCAACTGAGAGAAAACAGCACCTTACCACTGTCCTGCCTTTTCCACTCACATGCTATTGGAAAAGAAGGAGTTTTGGACAACTTACCTTTTGCTTTTTGCCAATCCGTCTGCAGAGGTCCGAGCAATTTTAGAACAGGATATGGGCGGTTTTGTGTACTGGCACAGTTTCTCCTTGCAAGATATAGTGGAAAAACATTTTGCTAAGTGTTAGGTGTCAAGAGAAGCAGAAGACGTACATACGGAGCTCTCCGAAACTAAGTGCCAGTCGTGGGCATCGTCCGGCACAAAGCGCCCTCTTGGAACGCGCTGCGACCGGCCCAATACTGTATGCGCGAAGAAGCCGCTTCTTCGCCTCCGGGAGACAGAGAGAGCGGCAGCTTCCCAACGGCGAACAACCAAGCCGCACCAAACCAGTATAGTGTGGGTAGCTTTCAAAGTGAGAGAAAACAGTACTTTAGCACTTTCTTGCCTTTTCAATTAACATTCTATTGGAAAAGAAGGCGTTTGGGACAACTATCTTCAGGTTTTTGCTAAAAAGCCTGCAGACCTCCTTGCACCATCTAGAGCAAGATTGGGGATGTTTTCTGTACTGGCACAGTTTCTCCTTGGAAGACATAGTGGCAATGCGTTTTGGTATGTGTAAAGTGACAAGAGTGGCAAAGGACGGAGATACGCAGCTCTAGGAAGCAAAGTGCCGGTCCCGGGCGTCTTTCGGCACAAGGCGCTCTACGGAGCTCCCTGCGACCAGCACAAAGCTCTGTGCGCAAAAAAGCCTCTTCTTCGCTTCCGGGAGACGGAGAGACAAGCAGGTTTCGAAAGACGAACAAAGAAGACGAACGACACCGGCAGCCTGTGGCCAGTATCCAAACTTACAGAGAACGAGTACTTTAGCGCTCTCCTGCCTTTCCTCTCACATGCTATTGGAAAAGAAGGCGTTTTGGACAACTATTTGTGCTTCTTGCTAAACGCTCTGCAGACGTCCGTGAGACTTCTAGAAGAAGAGATGGGGTGTTTTCTGTACTGGCACAGTTTCTCCTTGCAAGATATAGTGGAAAAGCTTTTTGCTATGTGTTAGGTGACAAGAGAGGCAGAAGACGAAGATACGCAGCTCCATGAAGCTAAGTGCCGGTCCCGGTCGTCTTTTGGCACAAGGCGCTCTCTGGAACGCACCGCGACCGGCCCAATACTGTATGCGCGAAGAAGCCGCTTCTTCCCCTCCGGGAGACAGAGAGAGCGGCAGCTTCCCAACGGCGAACAACCAAGCCGCACCAGAGCAGTATAGTGTGGGTAGCATTCAAACTGAGAGACAACAGTACTTTACCACTCTCTTGGCTTTTGCATTCACATTCTACTGGAAAAGAAGGAGTTTTGGACAACTATTTGTGCTTCTTGCTAAACGCTCTGCAGACCTCCGTGAGACTTCTAGAAGAAGAGATGGGGTGTTTTCTGTACTGGCACAGTTTCTCCTTGCAGGATATAGTGGTGAAGCATTTTGCTGACTGTTAGGCGACAAGAGAGGAAGAAGACGGAGATACAGAGCTCTCCGAAGCTAAGTGTTGGCCCCGGAACTCTTTTGGCACAAGGTGCTCTACGGAGCTGCCTGCGACTGGCACAAAGCTCTGTGCGCGAAGAAGCCGCTCTTCGCCTCCGGGAGACAGAGAGAGCGGCAGCTTCCCAACGGCGAACAACCAAGCCGCACCAGACCAGTATAGTGTGGGTAGCTTTCAAAGTGAGAGAAAACAGAACTTTACCACTCTCCTGCCTTTTCCACTCACATGCTATTGGAAAAGAAGGCGTTTGGGACAACTATCTTCAGCTTTTTGCTAAACAGTCTGCAGACCTCCCTGCAACTTCTAGGACAAGATTGGGGATGTTTTCTGTACTGGCACAGTTTCTCCTTGCAAGATATAGTGGAAAAGCATTTTGCTAAGTGTTAGGTGTCAAGAGAAGCAGAAGACGTAGATACGGAGCTCTCCGAAACTAAGTGCCAGTCGTGGGCATCGTCCGGCACAAAGCGCCCTCTTGGAACGCGCTGCGACCGGCCCAATACTGTATGCGCGAAGAAGCCGCTTCTTCGCCTCCGGGAGACAGAGAGAGCGGCAGCTTCCCAACGGCGAACAACCAAGCCGCACCAAACCAGTATAGTGTGGGTAGCATTCAAAGTGAGAGAAAACAGTACTTTAGCACTTTCTTGCCTTTTCAATTAACATTCTATTGGAAAAGAAGGCGTTTAAGACAACTATCTTCAGGTTTTTGCTAAAAAGCCTGCAGACCTCCTTGCACCATCTAGAGCAAGATTGGGGATGTTTTCTGTACTGGCACAGTTTCTCCTTGCAAGATATAGTGGAAAAGCTTTTTGCTATGTGTTAGGTGACAAGAGAGGCAGAAGACGAAGATACGCAGCTGTATGAAGTGAAGAGCCGGTCTGGCGTCTTTTGACACAAGGCGCTCTCTGGAACGCACCGCAACCGGCCAAAGACTGTATGCGCGAAGAAGCCGCTTTTTCGCCTGCAGGAGACAGAGAGAGCGGCAGCTTCCCAACGGCGAACAACCAAGCCGCACCAGAGCAGTATAGTGTGGGTAGCATTCAAACTGAGAGACAACAGTATTTTACCACTCTCTTGGCTTTTGCATTCACATTCTACAGGAAAAGAAGGAGTTTTGGACAACTATTTGTGCTTCTTGCTAAACGCTCTGCAGACGTCCGTGAGACTTCTAGAAGAAGAGATGGGGTGTTTTCTGTACTGGTACCGTTTCTCCTTGGAAGACATAGTGGAAATGCTTTTTGCTATGTGTAAAGTGACAGGAGTGGCAAAGGACGGAGATACGCAGCTCTAGGAAGGTAAGTGCCAGTCCCGGGCGTCTTTCGGCACAGGTGCTCTACGGAGCTCCCTGCGACCAGCACAAAGCTCTGTGCGCAACAAAGCCGCTTCTTCGCCTCCGGGAGACCGAGAGAGCGGATGCTGCTGAAAGCGGAAGAACCAAGCCTCACTACACACCCGTGGTGTGGGTAGCTTTCCAACTGAGAGAAAACAGCACCTTACCACTCTCCTGCCTTTTCCACTCACATGCTATTGAAAGGGAGGCGTTTTGGACAACTAATCTTTTGCTTTTTGCCAATCCGTCTGCAGAGGTCCGAGCAATTTTAGAACAGGATATGGGCGGTTTTGTGTACTGGCACAGTTTCTCCTTGCAAGATATAGTGGAAAAGCATTTTGCTGACTGTTAGGCGACAAGAGAGGAAGAAGACGGAGATACGGAGCTCTCTGGAGCTAAGTGCCGGTCCCGGGCATCTTTCGGCACAAGCCGCTCTGCGGCGATCGCTGCGACGGGGCAAATGCTCTCTGCGCAAAGGAGCCGTTTCGTCGCCTCCGGGAGACAGAAATAGCGGCAGGCTTCAAAAGGCGAAGAATCAAGCGCACCACACCGCTAGAGTGTGCGTAAGTTTCAAACTGATAGAAAACAGTACTTTACCACTCTCTTGGCTTGCCACTCATAATTTTTTCTAAAAGAAGGAGTTTTGGACAACTATCTTTTGCTTCTTGCGGAACACTCTGCAGACCTCCGTGCGACTTCTAGAAGAGGATTGGGACGGATTTCTGTATTTCCACAGTTTCTCCTTAAAATTTTTGTGGAAAAGCATTTTGCGGAGTGTTAGGCGACAACAGAGGCAGAAGACGGAGATACGGAGCTCTGCGAAGCTATGTACCGCTCCCGGGCATCTTTTGGCACAAGGTGCTCTACGGAGCTGCCTGCGACCGGCACAAAGCTCTGTGCGCGAAGAAGCCGCTCTTCGCCTGCAGGAGACAGAGAGAGAGGCAGCTTCCCAAAGGCGAACAACCAAGCCGCACCAGACCAGTATAGTGTGGGTAGCTTTCAAAGTGAGAGAAAACAGTACTTTAGCACTTTCTTGCCTTTTCAATTAACATTCTATTGGAAAAGAAGGCGTTTGGGACAACTATCTTCAGGTTTTTGCTAAAAAGCCTGCAGACCTCCTTGCACCATCTAGAGCAAGATTGGGGATGTTTTCTGTACTGGCACAGTTTCTCCTTGGAAGACATAGTGGCAATGCGTTTTGGTATGTGTAAAGTGACAAGAGTGGCAAAGGACGGAGATACGCAGCTCTAGGAAGCAAAGTGCCGGTCCCGGGCGTCTTTCGGCACAAGGCGCTCTACGGAGCTCCCTGCGACCAGCACAAAGCTCTGTGCGCAAAAAAGCCTCTTCTTCGCTTCCGGGAGACGGAGAGACAAGCAGGTTTCGAAAGACGAACAAAGAAGACGAACGACACCGGCAGCCTGTGGCCAGTATCCAAACTTACAGAGAACGAGTACTTTAGCGCTCTCCTGCCTTTCCTCTCACATGCTATTGGAAAAGAAGGCGTTTTGGACAACTATTTGTGCTTCTTGCTAAACGCTCTGCAGACGTCCGTGAGACTTCTAGAAGAAGAGATGGGGTGTTTTCTGTACTGGCACAGTTTCTCCTTGCAAGATATAGTGGAAAAGCTTTTTGCTATGTGTTAGGTGACAAGAGAGGCAGAAGACGAAGATACGCAGCTCCATGAAGCTAAGTGCCGGTCCCGGTCGTCTTTTGGCACAAGGCGCTCTCTGGAACGCACCGCGACCGGCCCAATACTGTATGCGCGAAGAAGCCGCTTCTTCCCCTCCGGGAGACAGAGAGAGCGGCAGCTTCCCAACGGCGAACAACCAAGCCGCACCAGAGCAGTATAGTGTGGGTAGCATTCAAACTGAGAGACAACAGTACTTTACCACTCTCTTGGCTTTTGCATTCACATTCTACTGGAAAAGAAGGAGTTTTGGACAACTATTTGTGCTTCTTGCTAAACGCTCTGCAGACCTCCGTGAGACTTCTAGAAGAAGAGATGGGGTGTTTTCTGTACTGGCACAGTTTCTCCTTGCAGGATATAGTGGTGAAGCATTTTGCTGACTGTTAGGCGACAAGAGAGGAAGAAGACGGAGATACAGAGCTCTCCGAAGCTAAGTGTTGGCCCCGGAACTCTTTTGGCACAAGGTGCTCTACGGAGCTGCCTGCGACTGGCACAAAGCTCTGTGCGCGAAGAAGCCGCTCTTCGCCTCCGGGAGACAGAGAGAGCGGCAGCTTCCCAACGGCGAACAACCAAGCCGCACCAGACCAGTATAGTGTGGGTAGCTTTCAAAGTGAGAGAAAACAGAACTTTACCACTCTCCTGCCTTTTCCACTCACATGCTATTGGAAAAGAAGGCGTTTGGGACAACTATCTTCCGCTTTTTGCTAAACAGTCTGCAGACCTCCCTGCAACTTCTAGGACAAGATTGGGGATGTTTTCTGTACTGGCACAGTTTCTCCTTGCAAGATATAGTGGAAAAGCATTTTGCTAAGTGTTAGGTGTCAAGAGAAGCAGAAGACGTAGATACGGAGCTCTCCGAAACTAAGTGCCAGTCGTGGGCATCGTCCGGCACAAAGCGCCCTCTTGGAACGCGCTGCGACCGGCCCAATACTGTATGCGCGAAGAAGCCGCTTCTTCGCCTCCGGGAGACAGAGAGAGCGGCAGCTTCCCAACGGCGAACAACCAAGCCGCACCAAACCAGTATAGTGTGGGTAGCTTTCAAAGTGAGAGAAAACAGTACTTTAGCACTTTCTTGCCTTTTCAATTAACATTCTATTGGAAAAGAAGGCGTTTAAGACAACTATCTTCAGGTTTTTGCTAAAAAGCCTGCAGACCTCCTTGCAACATCTAGAGCAAGATTGGGGATGTTTTCTGTACTGGCACAGTTTCTCCTTGCAAGATATAGTGGAAAAGCTTTTTGCTATGTGTTAGGTGACAAGAGAGGCAGAAGACGAAGATACGCAGCTGTATGAAGTGAAGAGCCGGTCTGGCGTCTTTTGACACAAGGCGCTCTCTGGAACGCACCGCAACCGGCCAAAGACTGTATGCGCGAAGAAGCCGCTTTTTCGCCTGCAGGAGACAGAGAGAGCGGCAGCTTCCCAACGGCGAACAACCAAGCCGCACCAGAGCAGTATAGTGTGGGTAGCATTCAAACTGAGAGACAACAGTATTTTACCACTCTCTTGGCTTTTGCATTCACATTCTACAGGAAAAGAAGGAGTTTTGGACAACTATTTGTGCTTCTTGCTAAACGCTCTGCAGACGTCCGTGAGACTTCTAGAAGAAGAGATGGGGTGTTTTCTGTACTGGTACCGTTTCTCCTTGGAAGACATAGTGGAAATGCTTTTTGCTATGTGTAAAGTGACAGGAGTGGCAAAGGACGGAGATACGCAGCTCTAGGAAGGTAAGTGCCAGTCCCGGGCGTCTTTCGGCACAGGTGCTCTACGGAGCTCCCTGCGACCAGCACAAAGCTCTGTGCGCAACAAAGCCGCTTCTTCGCCTCCGGGAGACCGAGAGAGCGGATGCTGCTGAAAGCGGAAGAACCAAGCCTCACTACACACCCGTGGTGTGGGTAGCTTTCCAACTGAGAGAAAACAGCACCTTACCACTCTCCTGCCTTTTCCACTCACATGCTATTGAAAGGGAGGCGTTTTGGACAACTAATCTTTTGCTTTTTGCCAATCCGTCTGCAGAGGTCCGAGCAATTTTAGAACAGGATATGGGCGGTTTTGTGTACTGGCACAGTTTCTCCTTGCAAGATATAGTGGAAAAGCATTTTGCTGACTGTTAGGCGACAAGAGAGGAAGAAGACGGAGATACGGAGCTCTCTGGAGCTAAGTGCCGGTCCCGGGCATCTTTCGGCACAAGCCGCTCTGCGGCGATCGCTGCGACGGGGCAAATGCTCTCTGCGCAAAGGAGCCGTTTCGTCGCCTCCGGGAGACAGAAATAGCGGCAGGCTTCAAAAGGCGAAGAATCAAGCGCACCACACCGCTAGAGTGTGCGTAAGTTTCAAACTGATAGAAAACAGTGCCTTACCACTCTCTTGGCTTGCCACTCATAATTTTTTCTAAAAGAAGGAGTTTTGGACAACTATCTTTTGCTTCTTGCGGAACACTCTGCAGACCTCCGGGCGACTTCTAGAAGAAGATTGGGAAGGATTTCTGTATTTCCACAGTTTCTCCTTAAAATTTTTGAGGAAAAGCATTTTGCTGAGTGTTAGGCGACAACAGAGGCAGAAGAAGGAAATACGGAACTCTGCGAAGCTATGTACCGCTCCCGGGCATCTGTGGGCACAAGCCGCTCTCTGGAACACAGCGCGACCGGCCAAATGATGTATGCGCAAAGAAGCTGCTTCTTTGCCTCTGGGAGACAGAGAGGGCGGCAGGCTTCAAAAGGCGAAGAATCAAGCGCAGCACACCGCTAGAGTGTGCGTAAGTTTCAAACTGATAGAAAACAGTACTTTACCACTCTCTTGGCTTGCCACTCATAATTTTTTCTAAAAGAAGGAGTTTTGGACAACTATCTTTTGCTTCTTGCGGAACACTCTGCAGACCTCCGGGCGACTTCTAGAAGAAGATTGGGAAGGATTTCTGTATTTCCACAGTTTCTCCTTAAAATTTTTGAGGAAAAGCATTTTGCGGAGTGTTAGGCGACAACAGAGGCAGAAGAAGGAAATACGGAACTCTGCGAAGCTATGTACCGCTCCCGGGCATCTGTGGGCACAAGCCGCTCTCTGGAACACAGCGCGACCGGCCAAATGATGTATGCGCAAAGAAGCTGCTTCTTTGCCTCTGGGAGACAGAGAGGGCGGCAGGCTTCAAAAGGCGAAGAATCAAGCGCAGCACACCGCTAGAGTGTGCGTAAGTTTCAAACTGATAGAAAACAGTACTTTACCACTCTCTTGGCTTGCCACTCATAATTTTTTCTAAAAGAAGGAGTTTTGGACAACTATCTTTTGCTTCTTGCGGAACACTCTGCAGACCTCCGTGCGACTTCTAGAAGAGGATTGGGACGGATTTCTGTATTTCCACAGTTTCTCCTTAAAATTTTTGTGGAAAAGCATTTTGCGGAGTGTTAGGCGACAACAGAGGCAGAAGACGGAGATACGGAGCTCTGCGAAGCTATGTACCGCTCCCGGGCATCTTTTGGCACAAGGTGCTCTACGGAGCTGCCTGCGACCGGCACAAAGCTCTGTGCGCGAAGAAGCCGCTCTTCGCCTCCGGGAGACAGAGAGAGCGGCAGCTTCCCAACGGCGAACAACCAAGCCGCACCAGACCAGTATAGTGTGGGTAGCTTTCAAAGTGAGAGAAAACAGAACTTTACCACTCTCCTGCCTTTTCCACTCACATGCTATTGGAAAAGAAGGCGTTTGGGACAACTATCTTCCGCTTTTTGCTAAACAGTCTGCAGACCTCCCTGCAACTTCTAGGACAAGATTGGGGATGTTTTCTGTACTGGCACAGTTTCTCCTTGCAAGATATAGTGGAAAAGCATTTTGCTAAGTGTTAGGTGTCAAGAGAAGCAGAAGACGTAGATACGGAGCTCTCCGAAACTAAGTGCCAGTCGTGGGCATCGTCCGGCACAAAGCGCCCTCTTGGAACGCGCTGCGACCGGCCCAATACTGTATGCGCGAAGAAGCCGCTTCTTCGCCTCCGGGAGACAGAGAGAGCGGCAGCTTCCCAACGGCGAACAACCAAGCCGCACCAAACCAGTATAGTGTGGGTAGCTTTCAAAGTGAGAGAAAACAGTACTTTAGCACTTTCTTGCCTTTTCAATTAACATTCTATTGGAAAAGAAGGCGTTTAAGACAACTATCTTCAGGTTTTTGCTAAAAAGCCTGCAGACCTCCTTGCACCATCTAGAGCAAGATTGGGGATGTTTTCTGTACTGGCACAGTTTCTCCTTGCAAGATATAGTGGAAAAGCTTTTTGCTATGTGTTAGGTGACAAGAGAGGCAGAAGACGAAGATACGCAGCTGTATGAAGTGAAGAGCCGGTCTGGCGTCTTTTGACACAAGGCGCTCTCTGGAACGCACCGCAACCGGCCAAAGACTGTATGCGCGAAGAAGCCGCTTTTTCGCCTGCAGGAGACAGAGAGAGCGGCAGCTTCCCAACGGCGAACAACCAAGCCGCACCAGAGCAGTATAGTGTGGGTAGCATTCAAACTGAGAGACAACAGTATTTTACCACTCTCTTGGCTTTTGCATTCACATTCTACAGGAAAAGAAGGAGTTTTGGACAACTATTTGTGCTTCTTGCTAAACGCTCTGCAGACGTCCGTGAGACTTCTAGAAGAAGAGATGGGGTGTTTTCTGTACTGGTACCGTTTCTCCTTGGAAGACATAGTGGAAATGCTTTTTGCTATGTGTAAAGTGACAGGAGTGGCAAAGGACGGAGATACGCAGCTCTAGGAAGGTAAGTGCCAGTCCCGGGCGTCTTTCGGCACAGGTGCTCTACGGAGCTCCCTGCGACCAGCACAAAGCTCTGTGCGCAACAAAGCCGCTTCTTCGCCTCCGGGAGACCGAGAGAGCGGATGCTGCTGAAAGCGGAAGAACCAAGCCTCACTACACACCCGTGGTGTGGGTAGCTTTCCAACTGAGAGAAAACAGCACCTTACCACTCTCCTGCCTTTTCCACTCACATGCTATTGAAAGGGAGGCGTTTTGGACAACTAATCTTTTGCTTTTTGCCAATCCGTCTGCAGAGGTCCGAGCAATTTTAGAACAGGATATGGGCGGTTTTGTGTACTGGCACAGTTTCTCCTTGCAAGATATAGTGGAAAAGCATTTTGCTGACTGTTAGGCGACAAGAGAGGAAGAAGACGGAGATACGGAGCTCTCTGGAGCTAAGTGCCGGTCCCGGGCATCTTTCGGCACAAGCCGCTCTGCGGCGATCGCTGCGACGGGGCAAATGCTCTCTGCGCAAAGGAGCCGTTTCGTCGCCTCCGGGAGACAGAAATAGCGGCAGGCTTCAAAAGGCGAAGAATCAAGCGCAGCACACCGCTAGAGTGTGCGTAAGTTTCAAACTGATAGAAAACAGTACTTTACCACTCTCTTGGCTTGCCACTCATAATTTTTTCTAAAAGAAGGAGTTTTGGACAACTATCTTTTGCTTCTTGCGGAACACTCTGCAGACCTCCGGGCGACTTCTAGAAGAAGATTGGGAAGGATTTCTGTATTTCCACAGTTTCTCCTTAAAATTTTTGAGGAAAAGCATTTTGCTGAGTGTTAGGCGACAACAGAGGCAGAAGAAGGAAATACGGAACTCTGCGAAGCTATGTACCGCTCCCGGGCATCTGTGGGCACAAGCCGCTCTCTGGAACACAGCGCGACCGGCCAAATGATGTATGCGCAAAGAAGCTGCTTCTTTGCCTCTGGGAGACAGAGAGGGCGGCAGGCTTCAAAAGGCGAAGAATCAAGCGCAGCACACCGCTAGAGTGTGCGTAAGTTTCAAACTGATAGAAAACAGTACTTTACCACTCTCTTGGCTTGCCACTCATAATTTTTTCTAAAAGAAGGAGTTTTGGACAACTATCTTTTGCTTCTTGCGGAACACTCTGCAGACCTCCGTGCGACTTCTAGAAGAGGATTGGGACGGATTTCTGTATTTCCACAGTTTCTCCTTAAAATTTTTGTGGAAAAGCATTTTGCGGAGTGTTAGGCGACAACAGAGGCAGAAGACGGAGATACGGAGCTCTGCGAAGCTATGTACCGCTCCCGGGCATCTTTTGGCACAAGGTGCTCTACGGAGCTGCCTGCGACCGGCACAAAGCTCTGTGCGCGAAGAAGCCGCTCTTCGCCTGCAGGAGACAGAGAGAGAGGCAGCTTCCCAAAGGCGAACAACCAAGCCGCACCAGACCAGTATAGTGTGGGTAGCATTCAAAGTGAGAGAAAACAGTACTTTAGCACTTTCTTGCCTTTTCAATTAACATTCTATTGGAAAAGAAGGCGTTTGGGACAACTATCTTCAGGTTTTTGCTAAAAAGCCTGCAGACCTCCTTGCACCATCTAGAGCAAGATTGGGGATGTTTTCTGTACTGGCACAGTTTCTCCTTGGAAGACATAGTGGCAATGCGTTTTGGTATGTGTAAAGTGACAAGAGTGGCAAAGGACGGAGATACGCAGCTCTAGGAAGCAAAGTGCCGGTCCCGGGCGTCTTTCGGCACAAGGCGCTCTACGGAGCTCCCTGCGACCAGCACAAAGCTCTGTGCGCAAAAAAGCCTCTTCTTCGCTTCCGGGAGACGGAGAGACAAGCAGGTTTCGAAAGACGAACAAAGAAGACGAACGACACCGGCAGCCTGTGGCCAGTATCCAAACTTAAAGAGAACGAGTACTTTAGCGCTCTCCTGCCTTTCCTCTCACATGCTATTGGAAAAGAAGGCGTTTTGGACAACTATTTGTGCTTCTTGCTAAACGCTCTGCAGACGTCCGTGAGACTTCTAGAAGAAGAGATGGGGTGTTTTCTGTACTGGCACAGTTTCTCCTTGCAAGATATAGTGGAAAAGCTTTTTGCTATGTGTTAGGTGACAAGAGAGGCAGAAGACGAAGATACGCAGCTCCATGAAGCTAAGTGCCGGTCCCGGTCGTCTTTTGGCACAAGGCGCTCTCTGGAACGCACCGCGACCGGCCCAATACTGTATGCGCGAAGAAGCCGCTTCTTCCCCTCCGGGAGACAGAGAGAGCGGCAGCTTCCCAACGGCGAACAACCAAGCCGCACCAGAGCAGTATAGTGTGGGTAGCATTCAAACTGAGAGACAACAGTACTTTACCACTCTCTTGGCTTTTGCATTCACATTCTACTGGAAAAGAAGGAGTTTTGGACAACTATTTGTGCTTCTTGCTAAACGCTCTGCAGACCTCCGTGAGACTTCTAGAAGAAGAGATGGGGTGTTTTCTGTACTGGCACAGTTTCTCCTTGCAGGATATAGTGGTGAAGCATTTTGCTGACTGTTAGGCGACAAGAGAGGAAGAAGACGGAGATACAGAGCTCTCCGAAGCTAAGTGTTGGCCCCGGAACTCTTTTGGCACAAGGTGCTCTACGGAGCTGCCTGCGACTGGCACAAAGCTCTGTGCGCGAAGAAGCCGCTCTTCGCCTCCGGGAGACAGAGAGAGCGGCAGCTTCCCAACGGCGAACAACCAAGCCGCACCAGACCAGTATAGTGTGGGTAGCTTTCAAAGTGAGAGAAAACAGAACTTTACCACTCTCCTGCCTTTTCCACTCACATGCTATTGGAAAAGAAGGCGTTTGGGACAACTATCTTCAGCTTTTTGCTAAACAGTCTGCAGACCTCCCTGCAACTTCTAGGACAAGATTGGGGATGTTTTCTGTACTGGCACAGTTTCTCCTTGCAAGATATAGTGGAAAAGCATTTTGCTAAGTGTTAGGTGTCAAGAGAAGCAGAAGACGTACATACGGAGCTCTCCGAAACTAAGTGCCAGTCGTGGGCATCGTCCGGCACAAAGCGCCCTCTTGGAACGCGCTGCGACCGGCCCAATACTGTATGCGCGAAGAAGCCGCTTCTTCGCCTCCGGGAGACAGAGAGAGCGGCAGCTTCCCAACGGCGAACAACCAAGCCGCACCAAACCAGTATAGTGTGGGTAGCATTCAAAGTGAGAGAAAACAGTACTTTAGCACTTTCTTGCCTTTTCAATTAACATTCTATTGGAAAAGAAGGCGTTTAAGACAACTATCTTCAGGTTTTTGCTAAAAAGCCTGCAGACCTCCTTGCACCATCTAGAGCAAGATTGGGGATGTTTTCTGTACTGGCACAGTTTCTCCTTGCAAGATATAGTGGAAAAGCTTTTTGCTATGTGTTAGGTGACAAGAGAGGCAGAAGACGAAGATACGCAGCTGTATGAAGTGAAGAGCCGGTCTGGCGTCTTTTGACACAAGGCGCTCTCTGGAACGCACCGCAACCGGCCAAAGACTGTATGCGCGAAGAAGCCGCTTTTTCGCCTGCAGGAGACAGAGAGAGCGGCAGCTTCCCAACGGCGAACAACCAAGCCGCACCAGAGCAGTATAGTGTGGGTAGCATTCAAACTGAGAGACAACAGTATTTTACCACTCTCTTGGCTTTTGCATTCACATTCTACAGGAAAAGAAGGAGTTTTGGACAACTATTTGTGCTTCTTGCTAAACGCTCTGCAGACGTCCGTGAGACTTCTAGAAGAAGAGATGGGGTGTTTTCTGTACTGGTACCGTTTCTCCTTGGAAGACATAGTGGAAATGCTTTTTGCTATGTGTAAAGTGACAGGAGTGGCAAAGGACGGAGATACGCAGCTCTAGGAAGGTAAGTGCCAGTCCCGGGCGTCTTTCGGCACAGGTGCTCTACGGAGCTCCCTGCGACCAGCACAAAGCTCTGTGCGCAACAAAGCCGCTTCTTCGCCTCCGGGAGACCGAGAGAGCGGATGCTGCTGAAAGCGGAAGAACCAAGCCTCACTACACACCCGTGGTGTGGGTAGCTTTCCAACTGAGAGAAAACAGCACCTTACCACTCTCCTGCCTTTTCCACTCACATGCTATTGAAAGGGAGGCGTTTTGGACAACTAATCTTTTGCTTTTTGCCAATCCGTCTGCAGAGGTCCGAGCAATTTTAGAACAGGATATGGGCGGTTTTGTGTACTGGCACAGTTTCTCCTTGCAAGATATAGTGGAAAAGCATTTTGCTGACTGTTAGGCGACAAGAGAGGAAGAAGACGGAGATACGGAGCTCTCTGGAGCTAAGTGCCGGTCCCGGGCATCTTTCGGCACAAGCCGCTCTGCGGCGATCGCTGCGACGGGGCAAATGCTCTCTGCGCAAAGGAGCCGTTTCGTCGCCTCCGGGAGACAGAAATAGCGGCAGGCTTCAAAAGGCGAAGAATCAAGCGCACCACACCGCTAGAGTGTGCGTAAGTTTCAAACTGATAGAAAACAGTGCCTTACCACTCTCTTGGCTTGCCACTCATAATTTTTTCTAAAAGAAGGAGTTTTGGACAACTATCTTTTGCTTCTTGCGGAACACTCTGCAGACCTCCGGGCGACTTCTAGAAGAAGATTGGGAAGGATTTCTGTATTTCCACAGTTTCTCCTTAAAATTTTTGAGGAAAAGCATTTTGCTGAGTGTTAGGCGACAACAGAGGCAGAAGAAGGAAATACGGAACTCTGCGAAGCTATGTACCGCTCCCGGGCATCTGTGGGCACAAGCCGCTCTCTGGAACACAGCGCGACCGGCCAAATGATGTATGCGCAAAGAAGCTGCTTCTTCGCCTCTGGGAGACAGAGAGGGCGGCAGGCTTCAAAAGGCGAAGAATCAAGCGCAGCACACCGCTAGAGTGTGCGTAAGTTTCAAACTGATAGAAAACAGTACTTTACCACTCTCTTGGCTTGCCACTCATAATTTTTTCTAAAAGAAGGAGTTTTGGACAACTATCTTTTGCTTCTTGCGGAACACTCTGCAGACCTCCGTGCGACTTCTAGAAGAGGATTGGGACGGATTTCTGTATTTCCACAGTTTCTCCTTAAAATTTTTGTGGAAAAGCATTTTGCGGAGTGTTAGGCGACAACAGAGGCAGAAGACGGAGATACGGAGCTCTGCGAAGCTATGTACCGCTCCCGGGCATCTTTTGGCACAAGGTGCTCTACGGAGCTGCCTGCGACCGGCACAAAGCTCTGTGCGCGAAGAAGCCGCTCTTCGCCTGCAGGAGACAGAGAGAGAGGCAGCTTCCCAAAGGCGAACAACCAAGCCGCACCAGACCAGTATAGTGTGGGTAGCTTTCAAAGTGAGAGAAAACAGTACTTTAGCACTTTCTTGCCTTTTCAATTCATATTCTATTGGAAAAGAAGGCGTTTGGGACAACTATCTTCAGCTTTTTGCTAAACAGTCTGCTGACCTCCCTGCAACTTCTAGGACAAGATTGGGGATGTTTTCTGTACTGGCACAGTTTCTCCTTGGAAGACATAGTGGCAATGCGTTTTGGTATGTGTAAAGTGACAAGAGTGGCAAAGGACGGAGATACGCAGCTCTAGGAAGGTAAGTGCCAGTCCCGGGCGTCTTTCGGCACAGGTGCTCTACGGAGCTCCCTGCGACCAGTACAAAGCTCTGTGCGCAAAAAAGCCGCTTCTTCGCCTCCGGGAGACGGAGACAGCGCATGCTGCTGAAAGGGGAAGAACCAAGCCTCACCACAGACCCGTGGTGTGGGCAGCTTTCCAACTGAGAGAAAACAGCACCTTACCACTGTCCTGCCTTTTCCACTCACATGCTATTGGAAAAGAAGGAGTTTTGGACAACTTACCTTTTGCTTTTTGCCAATCCGTCTGCAGAGGTCCGAGCAATTTTAGAACAGGATATGGGCGGTTTTGTGTACTGGCACAGTTTCTCCTTGCAAGATATAGTGGAAAAACATTTTGCTAAGTGTTAGGTGTCAAGAGAAGCAGAAGACGTAGATACGGAGCTCTCCGAAACTAAGTGCCAGTCGTGGGCATCGTCCGGCACAAAGCGCCCTCTTGGAACGCGCTGCGACCGGCCCAATACTGTATGCGCGAAGAAGCCGCTTCTTCGCCTCCGGGAGACAGAGAGAGCGGCAGCTTCCCAACGGCGAACAACCAAGCCGCACCAGACCAGTATAGTGTGGGTAGCATTCAAAGTGAGAGAAAACAGTACTTTAGCACTTTCTTGCCTTTTCAATTAACATTCTATTGGAAAAGAAGGCGTTTAAGACAACTATCTTCAGGTTTTTGCTAAAAAGCCTGCAGACCTCCTTGCAACATCTAGAGCAAGATTGGGGATGTTTTCTGTACTGGCACAGTTTCTCCTTGGAAGACATAGTGGCAATGCGTTTTGGTATGTGTAAAGTGACAAGAGTGGCAAAGGACGGAGATACGCAGCTCTAGGAAGCAAAGTGCCGGTCCCGGGCGTCTTTCGGCACAAGGCGCTCTACGGAGCTCCCTGCGACCAGCACAAAGCTCTGTGCGCAAAAAAGCCTCTTCTTCGCTTCCGGGAGACGGAGAGACAAGCAGGTTTCGAAAGACGAACAAAGAAGACGAACGACACCGGCAGCCTGTGGCCAGTATCCAAACTTAAAGAGAACGAGTACTTTAGCGCTCTCCTGCCTTTCCTCTCACATGCTATTGGAAAAGAAGGCGTTTTGGACAACTATTTGTGCTTCTTGCTAAACGCTCTGCAGACGTCCGTGAGACTTCTAGAAGAAGAGATGGGGTGTTTTCTGTACTGGCACAGTTTCTCCTTGCAGGATATAGTGGTGAAGCATTTTGCTGACTGTTAGGCGACAAGAGAGGAAGAAGACGGAGATACAGAGCTCTCCGAAGCTAAGTGTTGGCCCCGGAACTCTTTTGGCACAAGGTGCTCTACGGAGCTGCCTGCGACTGGCACAAAGCTCTGTGCGCGAAGAAGCCGCTCTTCGCCTCCGGGAGACAGAGAGAGCGGCAGCTTCCCAACGGCGAACAACCAAGCCGCACCAGACCAGTATAGTGTGGGTAGCTTTCAAAGTGAGAGAAAACAGAACTTTACCACTCTCCTGCCTTTTCCACTCACATGCTATTGGAAAAGAAGGCGTTTGGGACAACTATCTTCAGCTTTTTGCTAAACAGTCTGCAGACCTCCCTGCAACTTCTAGGACAAGATTGGGGATGTTTTCTGTACTGGCACAGTTTCTCCTTGCAAGATATAGTGGAAAAGCATTTTGCTAAGTGTTAGGTGTCAAGAGAAGCAGAAGACGTACATACGGAGCTCTCCGAAACTAAGTGCCAGTCGTGGGCATCGTCCGGCACAAAGCGCCCTCTTGGAACGCGCTGCGACCGGCCCAATACTGTATGCGCGAAGAAGCCGCTTCTTCGCCTCCGGGAGACAGAGAGAGCGGCAGCTTCCCAACGGCGAACAACCAAGCCGCACCAAACCAGTATAGTGTGGGTAGCATTCAAAGTGAGAGAAAACAGTACTTTAGCACTTTCTTGCCTTTTCAATTAACATTCTATTGGAAAAGAAGGCGTTTAAGACAACTATCTTCAGGTTTTTGCTAAAAAGCCTGCAGACCTCCTTGCACCATCTAGAGCAAGATTGGGGATGTTTTCTGTACTGGCACAGTTTCTCCTTGCAAGATATAGTGGAAAAGCTTTTTGCTATGTGTTAGGTGACAAGAGAGGCAGAAGACGAAGATACGCAGCTGTATGAAGTGAAGAGCCGGTCTGGCGTCTTTTGACACAAGGCGCTCTCTGGAACGCACCGCAACCGGCCAAAGACTGTATGCGCGAAGAAGCCGCTTTTTCGCCTGCAGGAGACAGAGAGAGCGGCAGCTTCCCAACGGCGAACAACCAAGCCGCACCAGAGCAGTATAGTGTGGGTAGCATTCAAACTGAGAGACAACAGTATTTTACCACTCTCTTGGCTTTTGCATTCACATTCTACAGGAAAAGAAGGAGTTTTGGACAACTATTTGTGCTTCTTGCTAAACGCTCTGCAGACGTCCGTGAGACTTCTAGAAGAAGAGATGGGGTGTTTTCTGTACTGGTACCGTTTCTCCTTGGAAGACATAGTGGAAATGCTTTTTGCTATGTGTAAAGTGACAGGAGTGGCAAAGGACGGAGATACGCAGCTCTAGGAAGGTAAGTGCCAGTCCCGGGCGTCTTTCGGCACAGGTGCTCTACGGAGCTCCCTGCGACCAGCACAAAGCTCTGTGCGCAACAAAGCCGCTTCTTCGCCTCCGGGAGACCGAGAGAGCGGATGCTGCTGAAAGCGGAAGAACCAAGCCTCACTACACACCCGTGGTGTGGGTAGCTTTCCAACTGAGAGAAAACAGCACCTTACCACTCTCCTGCCTTTTCCACTCACATGCTATTGAAAGGGAGGCGTTTTGGACAACTAATCTTTTGCTTTTTGCCAATCCGTCTGCAGAGGTCCGAGCAATTTTAGAACAGGATATGGGCGGTTTTGTGTACTGGCACAGTTTCTCCTTGCAAGATATAGTGGAAAAGCATTTTGCTGACTGTTAGGCGACAAGAGAGGAAGAAGACGGAGATACGGAGCTCTCTGGAGCTAAGTGCCGGTCCCGGGCATCTTTCGGCACAAGCCGCTCTGCGGCGATCGCTGCGACGGGGCAAATGCTCTCTGCGCAAAGGAGCCGTTTCGTCGCCTCCGGGAGACAGAAATAGCGGCAGGCTTCAAAAGGCGAAGAATCAAGCGCACCACACCGCTAGAGTGTGCGTAAGTTTCAAACTGATAGAAAACAGTGCCTTACCACTCTCTTGGCTTGCCACTCATAATTTTTTCTAAAAGAAGGAGTTTTGGACAACTATCTTTTGCTTCTTGCGGAACACTCTGCAGACCTCCGGGCGACTTCTAGAAGAAGATTGGGAAGGATTTCTGTATTTCCACAGTTTCTCCTTAAAATTCTTGAGGAAAAGCATTTTGCTGAGTGTTAGGCGACAACAGAGGCAGAAGAAGGAAATACGGAACTCTGCGAAGCTATGTACCGCTCCCGGGCATCTGTGGGCACAAGCCGCTCTCTGGAACACAGCGCGACCGGCCAAATGATGTATGCGCAAAGAAGCTGCTTCTTTGCCTCTGGGAGACAGAGAGGGCGGCAGGCTTCAAAAGGCGAAGAATCAAGCGCAGCACACCGCTAGAGTGTGCGTAAGTTTCAAACTGATAGAAAACAGTACTTTACCACTCTCTTGGCTTGCCACTCATAATTTTTTCTAAAAGAAGGAGTTTTGGACAACTATCTTTTGCTTCTTGCGGAACACTCTGCAGACCTCCGTGCGACTTCTAGAAGAGGATTGGGACGGATTTCTGTATTTCCACAGTTTCTCCTTAAAATTTTTGTGGAAAAGCATTTTGCGGAGTGTTAGGCGACAACAGAGGCAGAAGACGGAGATACGGAGCTCTGCGAAGCTATGTACCGCTCCCGGGCATCTTTTGGCACAAGGTGCTCTACGGAGCTGCCTGCGACCGGCACAAAGCTCTGTGCGCGAAGAAGCCGCTCTTCGCCTGCAGGAGACAGAGAGAGAGGCAGCTTCCCAAAGGCGAACAACCAAGCCGCACCAGACCAGTATAGTGTGGGTAGCTTTCAAAGTGAGAGAAAACAGTACTTTAGCACTTTCTTGCCTTTTCAATTCATATTCTATTGGAAAAGAAGGCGTTTGGGACAACTATCTTCAGCTTTTTGCTAAACAGTCTGCTGACCTCCCTGCAACTTCTAGGACAAGATTGGGGATGTTTTCTGTACTGGCACAGTTTCTCCTTGGAAGACATAGTGGCAATGCGTTTTGGTATGTGTAAAGTGACAAGAGTGGCAAAGGACGGAGATACGCAGCTCTAGGAAGGTAAGTGCCAGTCCCGGGCGTCTTTCGGCACAGGTGCTCTACGGAGCTCCCTGCGACCAGTACAAAGCTCTGTGCGCAAAAAAGCCGCTTCTTCGCCTCCGGGAGACGGAGACAGCGCATGCTGCTGAAAGGGGAAGAACCAAGCCTCACCACAGACCCGTGGTGTGGGCAGCTTTCCAACTGAGAGAAAACAGCACCTTACCACTGTCCTGCCTTTTCCACTCACATGCTATTGGAAAAGAAGGAGTTTTGGACAACTTACCTTTTGCTTTTTGCCAATCCGTCTGCAGAGGTCCGAGCAATTTTAGAACAGGATATGGGCGGTTTTGTGTACTGGCACAGTTTCTCCTTGCAAGATATAGTGGAAAAACATTTTGCTAAGTGTTAGGTGTCAAGAGAAGCAGAAGACGTAGATACGGAGCTCTCCGAAACTAAGTGCCAGTCGTGGGCATCGTCCGGCACAAAGCGCCCTCTTGGAACGCGCTGCGACCGGCCCAATACTGTATGCGCGAAGAAGCCGCTTCTTCGCCTCCGGGAGACAGAGAGAGCGGCAGCTTCCCAACGGCGAACAACCAAGCCGCACCAAACCAGTATAGTGTGGGTAGCATTCAAAGTGAGAGAAAACAGTACTTTAGCACTTTCTTGCCTTTTCAATTAACATTCTATTGGAAAAGAAGGCGTTTGGGACAACTATCTTCAGGTTTTTGCTAAAAAGCCTGCAGACCTCCTTGCACCATCTAGAGCAAGATTGGGGATGTTTTCTGTATTGGCACAGTTTCTCCTTGGAAGACATAGTGGCAATGCGTTTTGGTATGTGTAAAGTGACAAGAGTGGCAAAGGACGGAGATACGCAGCTCTAGGAAGCAAAGTGCCGGTCCCGGGCGTCTTTCGGCACAAGGCGCTCTACGGAGCTCCCTGCGACCAGCACAAAGCTCTGTGCGCAAAAAAGCCTCTTCTTCGCTTCCGGGAGACGGAGAGACAAGCAGGTTTCGAAAGACGAACAAAGAAGACGAACGACACCGGCAGCCTGTGGCCAGTATCCAAACTTAAAGAGAACGAGTACTTTAGCGCTCTCCTGCCTTTCCTCTCACATGCTATTGGAAAAGAAGGCGTTTTGGACAACTATTTGTGCTTCTTGCTAAACGCTCTGCAGACGTCCGTGAGACTTCTAGAAGAAGAGATGGGGTGTTTTCTGTACTGGCACAGTTTCTCCTTGCAAGATATAGTGGAAAAGCTTTTTGCTATGTGTTAGGTGACAAGAGAGGCAGAAGACGAAGATACGCAGCTCCATGAAGCTAAGTGCCGGTCCCGGTCGTCTTTTGGCACAAGGCGCTCTCTGGAACGCACCGCGACCGGCCCAATACTGTATGCGCGAAGAAGCCGCTTCTTCCCCTCCGGGAGACAGAGAGAGCGGCAGCTTCCCAACGGCGAACAACCAAGCCGCACCAGAGCAGTATAGTGTGGGTAGCATTCAAACTGAGAGACAACAGTACTTTACCACTCTCTTGGCTTTTGCATTCACATTCTACTGGAAAAGAAGGAGTTTTGGACAACTATTTGTGCTTCTTGCTAAACGCTCTGCAGACCTCCGTGAGACTTCTAGAAGAAGAGATGGGGTGTTTTCTGTACTGGGACAGTTTCTCCTTGCAGGATATAGTGGTGAAGCATTTTGCTGACTGTTAGGCGACAAGAGAGGAAGAAGACGGAGATACAGAGCTCTCCGAAGCTAAGTGTTGGCCCCGGAACTCTTTTGGCACAAGGTGCTCTACGGAGCTGCCTGCGACTGGCACAAAGCTCTGTGCGCGAAGAAGCCGCTCTTCGCCTCCGGGAGACAGAGAGAGCGGCAGCTTCCCAACGGCGAACAACCAAGCCGCACCAGACCAGTATAGTGTGGGTAGCTTTCAAAGTGAGAGAAAACAGAACTTTACCACTCTCCTGCCTTTTCCACTCACATGCTATTGGAAAAGAAGGCGTTTGGGACAACTATCTTCCGCTTTTTGCTAAACAGTCTGCAGACCTCCCTGCAACTTCTAGGACAAGATTGGGGATGTTTTCTGTACTGGCACAGTTTCTCCTTGCAAGATATAGTGGAAAAACATTTTGCTAAGTGTTAGGTGTCAAGAGAAGCAGAAGACGTAGATACGGAGCTCTCCGAAACTAAGTGCCAGTCGTGGGCATCGTCCGGCACAAAGCGCCCTCTTGGAACGCGCTGCGACCGGCCCAATACTGTATGCGCGAAGAAGCCGCTTCTTCGCCTCCGGGAGACAGAGAGAGCGGCAGCTTCCCAACGGCGAACAACCAAGCCGCACCAAACCAGTATAGTGTGGGTAGCTTTCAAAGTGAGAGAAAACAGTACTTTAGCACTTTCTTGCCTTTTCAATTAACATTCTATTGGAAAAGAAGGCGTTTAAGACAACTATCTTCAGGTTTTTGCTAAAAAGCCTGCAGACCTCCTTGCAACATCTAGAGCAAGATTGGGGATGTTTTCTGTACTGGCACAGTTTCTCCTTGCAAGATATAGTGGAAAAGCTTTTTGCTATGTGTTAGGTGACAAGAGAGGCAGAAGACGAAGATACGCAGCTGTATGAAGTGAAGAGCCGGTCTGGCGTCTTTTGACACAAGGCGCTCTCTGGAACGCACCGCAACCGGCCAAAGACTGTATGCGCGAAGAAGCCGCTTTTTCGCCTGCAGGAGACAGAGAGAGCGGCAGCTTCCCAACGGCGAACAACCAAGCCGCACCAGAGCAGTATAGTGTGGGTAGCATTCAAACTGAGAGACAACAGTATTTTACCACTCTCTTGGCTTTTGCATTCACATTCTACAGGAAAAGAAGGAGTTTTGGACAACTATTTGTGCTTCTTGCTAAACGCTCTGCAGACGTCCGTGAGACTTCTAGAAGAAGAGATGGGGTGTTTTCTGTACTGGTACCGTTTCTCCTTGGAAGACATAGTGGAAATGCTTTTTGCTATGTGTAAAGTGACAGGAGTGGCAAAGGACGGAGATACGCAGCTCTAGGAAGGTAAGTGCCAGTCCCGGGCGTCTTTCGGCACAGGTGCTCTACGGAGCTCCCTGCGACCAGCACAAAGCTCTGTGCGCAACAAAGCCGCTTCTTCGCCTCCGGGAGACCGAGAGAGCGGATGCTGCTGAAAGCGGAAGAACCAAGCCTCACTACACACCCGTGCTGTGGGTAGCTTTCCAACTGAGAGAAAACAGCACCTTACCACTCTCCTGCCTTTTCCACTCACATGCTATTGAAAGGGAGGCGTTTTGGACAACTAATCTTTTGCTTTTTGCCAATCCGTCTGCAGAGGTCCGAGCAATTTTAGAACAGGATATGGGCGGTTTTGTGTACTGGCACAGTTTCTCCTTGCAAGATATAGTGGAAAAGCATTTTGCTGACTGTTAGGCGACAAGAGAGGAAGAAGACGGAGATACGGAGCTCTCTGGAGCTAAGTGCCGGTCCCGGGCATCTTTCGGCACAAGCCGCTCTGCGGCGATCGCTGCGACGGGGCAAATGCTCTCTGCGCAAAGGAGCCGTTTCGTCGCCTCCGGGAGACAGAAATAGCGGCAGGCTTCAAAAGGCGAAGAATCAAGCGCACCACACCGCTAGAGTGTGCGTAAGTTTCAAACTGATAGAAAACAGTGCCTTACCACTCTCTTGGCTTGCCACTCATAATTTTTTCTAAAAGAAGGAGTTTTGGACAACTATCTTTTGCTTCTTGCGGAACACTCTGCAGACCTCCGGGCGACTTCTAGAAGAAGATTGGGAAGGATTTCTGTATTTCCACAGTTTCTCCTTAAAATTCTTGAGGAAAAGCATTTTGCTGAGTGTTAGGCGACAACAGAGGCAGAAGAAGGAAATACGGAACTCTGCGAAGCTATGTACCGCTCCCGGGCATCTGTGGGCACAAGCCGCTCTCTGGAACACAGCGCGACCGGCCAAATGATGTATGCGCAAAGAAGCTGCTTCTTTGCCTCTGGGAGACAGAGAGGGCGGCAGGCTTCAAAAGGCGAAGAATCAAGCGCAGCACACCGCTAGAGTGTGCGTAAGTTTCAAACTGATAGAAAACAGTACTTTACCACTCTCTTGGCTTGCCACTCATAATTTTTTCTAAAAGAAGGAGTTTTGGACAACTATCTTTTGCTTCTTGCGGAACACTCTGCAGACCTCCGTGCGACTTCTAGAAGAGGATTGGGACGGATTTCTGTATTTCCACAGTTTCTCCTTAAAATTTTTGTGGAAAAGCATTTTGCGGAGTGTTAGGCGACAACAGAGGCAGAAGACGGAGATACGGAGCTCTGCGAAGCTATGTACCGCTCCCGGGCATCTTTTGGCACAAGGTGCTCTACGGAGCTGCCTGCGACCGGCACAAAGCTCTGTGCGCGAAGAAGCCGCTCTTCGCCTGCAGGAGACAGAGAGAGAGGCAGCTTCCCAAAGGCGAACAACCAAGCCGCACCAGACCAGTATAGTGTGGGTAGCTTTCAAAGTGAGAGAAAACAGTACTTTAGCACTTTCTTGCCTTTTCAATTCATATTCTATTGGAAAAGAAGGCGTTTGGGACAACTATCTTCAGCTTTTTGCTAAACAGTCTGCTGACCTCCCTGCAACTTCTAGGACAAGATTGGG
Source organism: Agelaius tricolor (assembly GCF_023055355.1). Classification (NCBI taxonomy): domain Eukaryota; kingdom Metazoa; phylum Chordata; class Aves; order Passeriformes; family Icteridae; genus Agelaius; species Agelaius tricolor. The sequence goes on from NW_027269295.1 coordinate 6,611,276, forward strand.
GATGTTTTCTGTACTGGCACAGTTTCTCCTTGGAAGACATAGTGGCAATGCGTTTTGGTATGTGTAAAGTGACAAGAGTGGCAAAGGACGGAGATACGCAGCTCTAGGAAGGTAAGTGCCAGTCCCGGGCGTCTTTCGGCACAGGTGCTCTACGGAGCTCCCTGCGACCAGTACAAAGCTCTGTGCGCAAAAAAGCCGCTTCTTCGCCTCCGGGAGACGGAGACAGCGCATGCTGCTGAAAGGGGAAGAACCAAGCCTCACTACACACCCGTGGTGTGGGCAGCTTTCCAACTGAGAGAAAACAGCACCTTACCACTGTCCTGCCTTTTCCACTCACATGCTATTGGAAAAGAAGGAGTTTTGGACAACTTACCTTTTGCTTTTTGCCAATCCGTCTGCAGAGGTCCGAGCAATTTTAGAACAGGATATGGGCGGTTTTGTGTACTGGCACAGTTTCTCCTTGCAAGATATAGTGGAAAAACATTTTGCTAAGTGTTAGGTGTCAAGAGAAGCAGAAGACGTAGATACGGAGCTCTCCGAAACTAAGTGCCAGTCGTGGGCATCGTCCGGCACAAAGCGCCCTCTTGGAACGCGCTGCGACCGGCCCAATACTGTATGCGCGAAGAAGCCGCTTCTTCGCCTCCGGGAGACAGAGAGAGCGGCAGCTTCCCAACGGCGAACAACCAAGCCGCACCAAACCAGTATAGTGTGGGTAGCATTCAAAGTGAGAGAAAACAGTACTTTAGCACTTTCTTGCCTTTTCAATTAACATTCTATTGGAAAAGAAGGCGTTTGGGACAACTATCTTCAGGTTTTTGCTAAAAAGCCTGCAGACCTCCTTGCACCATCTAGAGCAAGATTGGGGATGTTTTCTGTATTGGCACAGTTTCTCCTTGGAAGACATAGTGGCAATGCGTTTTGGTATGTGTAAAGTGACAAGAGTGGCAAAGGACGGAGATACGCAGCTCTAGGAAGCAAAGTGCCGGTCCCGGGCGTCTTTCGGCACAAGGCGCTCTACGGAGCTCCCTGCGACCAGCACAAAGCTCTGTGCGCAAAAAAGCCTCTTCTTCGCTTCCGGGAGACGGAGAGACAAGCAGGTTTCGAAAGACGAACAAAGAAGACGAACGACACCGGCAGCCTGTGGCCAGTATCCAAACTTAAAGAGAACGAGTACTTTAGCGCTCTCCTGCCTTTCCTCTCACATGCTATTGGAAAAGAAGGCGTTTTGGACAACTATTTGTGCTTCTTGCTAAACGCTCTGCAGACGTCCGTGAGACTTCTAGAAGAAGAGATGGGGTGTTTTCTGTACTGGCACAGTTTCTCCTTGCAAGATATAGTGGAAAAGCTTTTTGCTATGTGTTAGGTGACAAGAGAGGCAGAAGACGAAGATACGCAGCTCCATGAAGCTAAGTGCCGGTCCCGGTCGTCTTTTGGCACAAGGCGCTCTCTGGAACGCACCGCGACCGGCCCAATACTGTATGCGCGAAGAAGCCGCTTCTTCCCCTCCGGGAGACAGAGAGAGCGGCAGCTTCCCAACGGCGAACAACCAAGCCGCACCAGAGCAGTATAGTGTGGGTAGCATTCAAACTGAGAGACAACAGTACTTTACCACTCTCTTGGCTTTTGCATTCACATTCTACTGGAAAAGAAGGAGTTTTGGACAACTATTTGTGCTTCTTGCTAAACGCTCTGCAGACCTCCGTGAGACTTCTAGAAGAAGAGATGGGGTGTTTTCTGTACTGGCACAGTTTCTCCTTGCAGGATATAGTGGTGAAGCATTTTGCTGACTGTTAGGCGACAAGAGAGGAAGAAGACGGAGATACAGAGCTCTCCGAAGCTAAGTGTTGGCCCCGGAACTCTTTTGGCACAAGGTGCTCTACGGAGCTGCCTGCGACTGGCACAAAGCTCTGTGCGCGAAGAAGCCGCTCTTCGCCTCCGGGAGACAGAGAGAGCGGCAGCTTCCCAACGGCGAACAACCAAGCCGCACCAGACCAGTATAGTGTGGGTAGCTTTCAAAGTGAGAGAAAACAGAACTTTACCACTCTCCTGCCTTTTCCACTCACATGCTATTGGAAAAGAAGGCGTTTGGGACAACTATCTTCAGCTTTTTGCTAAACAGTCTGCAGACCTCCCTGCAACTTCTAGGACAAGATTGGGGATGTTTTCTGTACTGGCACAGTTTCTCCTTGCAAGATATAGTGGAAAAGCATTTTGCTAAGTGTTAGGTGTCAAGAGAAGCAGAAGACGTAGATACGGAGCTCTCCGAAACTAAGTGCCAGTCGTGGGCATCGTCCGGCACAAAGCGCCCTCTTGGAACGCGCTGCGACCGGCCCAATACTGTATGCGCGAAGAAGCCGCTTCTTCGCCTCCGGGAGACAGAGAGAGCGGCAGCTTCCCAACGGCGAACAACCAAGCCGCACCAAACCAGTATAGTGTGGGTAGCATTCAAAGTGAGAGAAAACAGTACTTTAGCACTTTCTTGCCTTTTCAATTAACATTCTATTGGAAAAGAAGGCGTTTAAGACAACTATCTTCAGGTTTTTGCTAAAAAGCCTGCAGACCTCCTTGCACCATCTAGAGCAAGATTGGGGATGTTTTCTGTACTGGCACAGTTTCTCCTTGCAAGATATAGTGGAAAAGCTTTTTGCTATGTGTTAGGTGACAAGAGAGGCAGAAGACGAAGATACGCAGCTGTATGAAGTGAAGAGCCGGTCTGGCGTCTTTTGACACAAGGCGCTCTCTGGAACGCACCGCAACCGGCCAAAGACTGTATGCGCGAAGAAGCCGCTTTTTCGCCTGCAGGAGACAGAGAGAGCGGCAGCTTCCCAACGGCGAACAACCAAGCCGCACCAGAGCAGTATAGTGTGGGTAGCATTCAAACTGAGAGACAACAGTATTTTACCACTCTCTTGGCTTTTGCATTCACATTCTACAGGAAAAGAAGGAGTTTTGGACAACTATTTGTGCTTCTTGCTAAACGCTCTGCAGACGTCCGTGAGACTTCTAGAAGAAGAGATGGGGTGTTTTCTGTACTGGTACCGTTTCTCCTTGGAAGACATAGTGGAAATGCTTTTTGCTATGTGTAAAGTGACAGGAGTGGCAAAGGACGGAGATACGCAGCTCTAGGAAGGTAAGTGCCAGTCCCGGGCGTCTTTCGGCACAGGTGCTCTACGGAGCTCCCTGCGACCAGCACAAAGCTCTGTGCGCAACAAAGCCGCTTCTTCGCCTCCGGGAGACCGAGAGAGCGGATGCTGCTGAAAGCGGAAGAACCAAGCCTCACTACACACCCGTGGTGTGGGTAGCTTTCCAACTGAGAGAAAACAGCACCTTACCACTCTCCTGCCTTTTCCACTCACATGCTATTGAAAGGGAGGCGTTTTGGACAACTAATCTTTTGCTTTTTGCCAATCCGTCTGCAGAGGTCCGAGCAATTTTAGAACAGGATATGGGCGGTTTTGTGTACTGGCACAGTTTCTCCTTGCAAGATATAGTGGAAAAGCATTTTGCTGACTGTTAGGCGACAAGAGAGGAAGAAGACGGAGATACGGAGCTCTCTGGAGCTAAGTGCCGGTCCCGGGCATCTTTCGGCACAAGCCGCTCTGCGGCGATCGCTGCGACGGGGCAAATGCTCTCTGCGCAAAGGAGCCGTTTCGTCGCCTCCGGGAGACAGAAATAGCGGCAGGCTTCAAAAGGCGAAGAATCAAGCGCACCACACCGCTAGAGTGTGCGTAAGTTTCAAACTGATAGAAAACAGTGCCTTACCACTCTCTTGGCTTGCCACTCATAATTTTTTCTAAAAGAAGGAGTTTTGGACAACTATCTTTTGCTTCTTGCGGAACACTCTGCAGACCTCCGGGCGACTTCTAGAAGAAGATTGGGAAGGATTTCTGTATTTCCACAGTTTCTCCTTAAAATTCTTGAGGAAAAGCATTTTGCTGAGTGTTAGGCGACAACAGAGGCAGAAGAAGGAAATACGGAACTCTGCGAAGCTATGTACCGCTCCCGGGCATCTGTGGGCACAAGCCGCTCTCTGGAACACAGCGCGACCGGCCAAATGATGTATGCGCAAAGAAGCTGCTTCTTTGCCTCTGGGAGACAGAGAGGGCGGCAGGCTTCAAAAGGCGAAGAATCAAGCGCAGCACACCGCTAGAGTGTGCGTAAGTTTCAAACTGATAGAAAACAGTACTTTACCACTCTCTTGGCTTGCCACTCATAATTTTTTCTAAAAGAAGGAGTTTTGGACAACTATCTTTTGCTTCTTGCGGAACACTCTGCAGACCTCCGTGCGACTTCTAGAAGAGGATTGGGACGGATTTCTGTATTTCCACAGTTTCTCCTTAAAATTTTTGTGGAAAAGCATTTTGCGGAGTGTTAGGCGACAACAGAGGCAGAAGACGGAGATACGGAGCTCTGCGAAGCTATGTACCGCTCCCGGGCATCTTTTGGCACAAGGTGCTCTACGGAGCTGCTTGCGACCGGCACAAAGCTCTGTGCGCGAAGAAGCCGCTCTTCGCCTGCAGGAGACAGAGAGAGAGGCAGCTTCCCAAAGGCGAACAACCAAGCCGCACCAGACCAGTATAGTGTGGGTAGCTTTCAAAGTGAGAGAAAACAGTACTTTAGCACTTTCTTGCCTTTTCAATTCATATTCTATTGGAAAAGAAGGCGTTTGGGACAACTATCTTCAGCTTTTTGCTAAACAGTCTGCTGACCTCCCTGCAACTTCTAGGACAAGATTGGGGATGTTTTCTGTACTGGCACAGTTTCTCCTTGGAAGACATAGTGGCAATGCGTTTTGGTATGTGTAAAGTGACAAGAGTGGCAAAGGACGGAGATACGCAGCTCTAGGAAGGTAAGTGCCAGTCCCGGGCGTCTTTCGGCACAGGTGCTCTACGGAGCTCCCTGCGACCAGTACAAAGCTCTGTGCGCAAAAAAGCCGCTTCTTCGCCTCCGGGAGACGGAGACAGCGCATGCTGCTGAAAGGGGAAGAACCAAGCCTCACCACAGACCCGTGGTGTGGGCAGCTTTCCAACTGAGAGAAAACAGCACCTTACCACTGTCCTGCCTTTTCCACTCACATGCTATTGGAAAAGAAGGAGTTTTGGACAACTTACCTTTTGCTTTTTGCCAATCCGTCTGCAGAGGTCCGAGCAATTTTAGAACAGGATATGGGCGGTTTTGTGTACTGGCACAGTTTCTCCTTGCAAGATATAGTGGAAAAACATTTTGCTAAGTGTTAGGTGTCAAGAGAAGCAGAAGACGTAGATACGGAGCTCTCCGAAACTAAGTGCCAGTCGTGGGCATCGTCCGGCACAAAGCGCCCTCTTGGAACGCGCTGCGACCGGCCCAATACTGTATGCGCGAAGAAGCCGCTTCTTCGCCTCCGGGAGACAGAGAGAGCGGCAGCTTCCCAACGGCGAACAACCAAGCCGCACCAAACCAGTATAGTGTGGGTAGCATTCAAAGTGAGAGAAAACAGTACTTTAGCACTTTCTTGCCTTTTCAATTAACATTCTATTGGAAAAGAAGGCGTTTGGGACAACTATCTTCAGGTTTTTGCTAAAAAGCCTGCAGACCTCCTTGCACCATCTAGAGCAAGATTGGGGATGTTTTCTGTATTGGCACAGTTTCTCCTTGGAAGACATAGTGGCAATGCGTTTTGGTATGTGTAAAGTGACAAGAGTGGCAAAGGACGGAGATACGCAGCTCTAGGAAGCAAAGTGCCGGTCCCGGGCGTCTTTCGGCACAAGGCGCTCTACGGAGCTCCCTGCGACCAGCACAAAGCTCTGTGCGCAAAAAAGCCTCTTCTTCGCTTCCGGGAGACGGAGAGACAAGCAGGTTTCGAAAGACGAACAAAGAAGACGAACGACACCGGCAGCCTGTGGCCAGTATCCAAACTTAAAGAGAACGAGTACTTTAGCGCTCTCCTGCCTTTCCTCTCACATGCTATTGGAAAAGAAGGCGTTTTGGACAACTATTTGTGCTTCTTGCTAAACGCTCTGCAGACGTCCGTGAGACTTCTAGAAGAAGAGATGGGGTGTTTTCTGTACTGGCACAGTTTCTCCTTGCAAGATATAGTGGAAAAGCTTTTTGCTATGTGTTAGGTGACAAGAGAGGCAGAAGACGAAGATACGCAGCTCCATGAAGCTAAGTGCCGGTCCCGGTCGTCTTTTGGCACAAGGCGCTCTCTGGAACGCACCGCGACCGGCCCAATACTGTATGCGCGAAGAAGCCGCTTCTTCCCCTCCGGGAGACAGAGAGAGCGGCAGCTTCCCAACGGCGAACAACCAAGCCGCACCAGAGCAGTATAGTGTGGGTAGCATTCAAACTGAGAGACAACAGTACTTTACCACTCTCTTGGCTTTTGCATTCACATTCTACTGGAAAAGAAGGAGTTTTGGACAACTATTTGTGCTTCTTGCTAAACGCTCTGCAGACCTCCGTGAGACTTCTAGAAGAAGAGATGGGGTGTTTTCTGTACTGGGACAGTTTCTCCTTGCAGGATATAGTGGTGAAGCATTTTGCTGACTGTTAGGCGACAAGAGAGGAAGAAGACGGAGATACAGAGCTCTCCGAAGCTAAGTGTTGGCCCCGGAACTCTTTTGGCACAAGGTGCTCTACGGAGCTGCCTGCGACTGGCACAAAGCTCTGTGCGCGAAGAAGCCGCTCTTCGCCTCCGGGAGACAGAGAGAGCGGCAGCTTCCCAACGGCGAACAACCAAGCCGCACCAGACCAGTATAGTGTGGGTAGCTTTCAAAGTGAGAGAAAACAGAACTTTACCACTCTCCTGCCTTTTCCACTCACATGCTATTGGAAAAGAAGGCGTTTGGGACAACTATCTTCCGCTTTTTGCTAAACAGTCTGCAGACCTCCCTGCAACTTCTAGGACAAGATTGGGGATGTTTTCTGTACTGGCACAGTTTCTCCTTGCAAGATATAGTGGAAAAACATTTTGCTAAGTGTTAGGTGTCAAGAGAAGCAGAAGACGTAGATACGGAGCTCTCCGAAACTAAGTGCCAGTCGTGGGCATCGTCCGGCACAAAGCGCCCTCTTGGAACGCGCTGCGACCGGCCCAATACTGTATGCGCGAAGAAGCCGCTTCTTCGCCTCCGGGAGACAGAGAGAGCGGCAGCTTCCCAACGGCGAACAACCAAGCCGCACCAAACCAGTATAGTGTGGGTAGCTTTCAAAGTGAGAGAAAACAGTACTTTAGCACTTTCTTGCCTTTTCAATTAACATTCTATTGGAAAAGAAGGCGTTTAAGACAACTATCTTCAGGTTTTTGCTAAAAAGCCTGCAGACCTCCTTGCAACATCTAGAGCAAGATTGGGGATGTTTTCTGTACTGGCACAGTTTCTCCTTGCAAGATATAGTGGAAAAGCTTTTTGCTATGTGTTAGGTGACAAGAGAGGCAGAAGACGAAGATACGCAGCTGTATGAAGTGAAGAGCCGGTCTGGCGTCTTTTGACACAAGGCGCTCTCTGGAACGCACCGCAACCGGCCAAAGACTGTATGCGCGAAGAAGCCGCTTTTTCGCCTGCAGGAGACAGAGAGAGCGGCAGCTTCCCAACGGCGAACAACCAAGCCGCACCAGAGCAGTATAGTGTGGGTAGCATTCAAACTGAGAGACAACAGTATTTTACCACTCTCTTGGCTTTTGCATTCACATTCTACAGGAAAAGAAGGAGTTTTGGACAACTATTTGTGCTTCTTGCTAAACGCTCTGCAGACGTCCGTGAGACTTCTAGAAGAAGAGATGGGGTGTTTTCTGTACTGGTACCGTTTCTCCTTGGAAGACATAGTGGAAATGCTTTTTGCTATGTGTAAAGTGACAGGAGTGGCAAAGGACGGAGATACGCAGCTCTAGGAAGGTAAGTGCCAGTCCCGGGCGTCTTTCGGCACAGGTGCTCTACGGAGCTCCCTGCGACCAGCACAAAGCTCTGTGCGCAACAAAGCCGCTTCTTCGCCTCCGGGAGACCGAGAGAGCGGATGCTGCTGAAAGCGGAAGAACCAAGCCTCACTACACACCCGTGCTGTGGGTAGCTTTCCAACTGAGAGAAAACAGCACCTTACCACTCTCCTGCCTTTTCCACTCACATGCTATTGAAAGGGAGGCGTTTTGGACAACTAATCTTTTGCTTTTTGCCAATCCGTCTGCAGAGGTCCGAGCAATTTTAGAACAGGATATGGGCGGTTTTGTGTACTGGCACAGTTTCTCCTTGCAAGATATAGTGGAAAAGCATTTTGCTGACTGTTAGGCGACAAGAGAGGAAGAAGACGGAGATACGGAGCTCTCTGGAGCTAAGTGCCGGTCCCGGGCATCTTTCGGCACAAGCCGCTCTGCGGCGATCGCTGCGACGGGGCAAATGCTCTCTGCGCAAAGGAGCCGTTTCGTCGCCTCCGGGAGACAGAAATAGCGGCAGGCTTCAAAAGGCGAAGAATCAAGCGCACCACACCGCTAGAGTGTGCGTAAGTTTCAAACTGATAGAAAACAGTGCCTTACCACTCTCTTGGCTTGCCACTCATAATTTTTTCTAAAAGAAGGAGTTTTGGACAACTATCTTTTGCTTCTTGCGGAACACTCTGCAGACCTCCGGGCGACTTCTAGAAGAAGATTGGGAAGGATTTCTGTATTTCCACAGTTTCTCCTTAAAATTCTTGAGGAAAAGCATTTTGCTGAGTGTTAGGCGACAACAGAGGCAGAAGAAGGAAATACGGAACTCTGCGAAGCTATGTACCGCTCCCGGGCATCTGTGGGCACAAGCCGCTCTCTGGAACACAGCGCGACCGGCCAAATGATGTATGCGCAAAGAAGCTGCTTCTTTGCCTCTGGGAGACAGAGAGGGCGGCAGGCTTCAAAAGGCGAAGAATCAAGCGCAGCACACCGCTAGAGTGTGCGTAAGTTTCAAACTGATAGAAAACAGTACTTTACCACTCTCTTGGCTTGCCACTCATAATTTTTTCTAAAAGAAGGAGTTTTGGACAACTATCTTTTGCTTCTTGCGGAACACTCTGCAGACCTCCGTGCGACTTCTAGAAGAGGATTGGGACGGATTTCTGTATTTCCACAGTTTCTCCTTAAAATTTTTGTGGAAAAGCATTTTGCGGAGTGTTAGGCGACAACAGAGGCAGAAGACGGAGATACGGAGCTCTGCGAAGCTATGTACCGCTCCCGGGCATCTTTTGGCACAAGGTGCTCTACGGAGCTGCCTGCGACCGGCACAAAGCTCTGTGCGCGAAGAAGCCGCTCTTCGCCTGCAGGAGACAGAGAGAGAGGCAGCTTCCCAAAGGCGAACAACCAAGCCGCACCAGACCAGTATAGTGTGGGTAGCTTTCAAAGTGAGAGAAAACAGTACTTTAGCACTTTCTTGCCTTTTCAATTCATATTCTATTGGAAAAGAAGGCGTTTGGGACAACTATCTTCAGCTTTTTGCTAAACAGTCTGCTGACCTCCCTGCAACTTCTAGGACAAGATTGGGGATGTTTTCTGTACTGGCACAGTTTCTCCTTGGAAGACATAGTGGCAATGCGTTTTGGTATGTGTAAAGTGACAAGAGTGGCAAAGGACGGAGATACGCAGCTCTAGGAAGGTAAGTGCCAGTCCCGGGCGTCTTTCGGCACAGGTGCTCTACGGAGCTCCCTGCGACCAGTACAAAGCTCTGTGCGCAAAAAAGCCGCTTCTTCGCCTCCGGGAGACGGAGACAGCGCATGCTGCTGAAAGGGGAAGAACCAAGCCTCACTACACACCCGTGGTGTGGGCAGCTTTCCAACTGAGAGAAAACAGCACCTTACCACTGTCCTGCCTTTTCCACTCACATGCTATTGGAAAAGAAGGAGTTTTGGACAACTTACCTTTTGCTTTTTGCCAATCCGTCTGCAGAGGTCCGAGCAATTTTAGAACAGGATATGGGCGGTTTTGTGTACTGGCACAGTTTCTCCTTGCAAGATATAGTGGAAAAACATTTTGCTAAGTGTTAGGTGTCAAGAGAAGCAGAAGACGTAGATACGGAGCTCTCCGAAACTAAGTGCCAGTCGTGGGCATCGTCCGGCACAAAGCGCCCTCTTGGAACGCGCTGCGACCGGCCCAATACTGTATGCGCGAAGAAGCCGCTTCTTCGCCTCCGGGAGACAGAGAGAGCGGCAGCTTCCCAACGGCGAACAACCAAGCCGCACCAAACCAGTATAGTGTGGGTAGCATTCAAAGTGAGAGAAAACAGTACTTTAGCACTTTCTTGCCTTTTCAATTAACATTCTATTGGAAAAGAAGGCGTTTGGGACAACTATCTTCAGGTTTTTGCTAAAAAGCCTGCAGACCTCCTTGCACCATCTAGAGCAAGATTGGGGATGTTTTCTGTATTGGCACAGTTTCTCCTTGGAAGACATAGTGGCAATGCGTTTTGGTATGTGTAAAGTGACAAGAGTGGCAAAGGACGGAGATACGCAGCTCTAGGAAGCAAAGTGCCGGTCCCGGGCGTCTTTCGGCACAAGGCGCTCTACGGAGCTCCCTGCGACCAGCACAAAGCTCTGTGCGCAAAAAAGCCTCTTCTTCGCTTCCGGGAGACGGAGAGACAAGCAGGTTTCGAAAGACGAACAAAGAAGACGAACGACACCGGCAGCCTGTGGCCAGTATCCAAACTTAAAGAGAACGAGTACTTTAGCGCTCTCCTGCCTTTCCTCTCACATGCTATTGGAAAAGAAGGCGTTTTGGACAACTATTTGTGCTTCTTGCTAAACGCTCTGCAGACGTCCGTGAGACTTCTAGAAGAAGAGATGGGGTGTTTTCTGTACTGGCACAGTTTCTCCTTGCAAGATATAGTGGAAAAGCTTTTTGCTATGTGTTAGGTGACAAGAGAGGCAGAAGACGAAGATACGCAGCTCCATGAAGCTAAGTGCCGGTCCCGGTCGTCTTTTGGCACAAGGCGCTCTCTGGAACGCACCGCGACCGGCCCAATACTGTATGCGCGAAGAAGCCGCTTCTTCCCCTCCGGGAGACAGAGAGAGCGGCAGCTTCCCAACGGCGAACAACCAAGCCGCACCAGAGCAGTATAGTGTGGGTAGCATTCAAACTGAGAGACAACAGTACTTTACCACTCTCTTGGCTTTTGCATTCACATTCTACTGGAAAAGAAGGAGTTTTGGACAACTATTTGTGCTTCTTGCTAAACGCTCTGCAGACCTCCGTGAGACTTCTAGAAGAAGAGATGGGGTGTTTTCTGTACTGGCACAGTTTCTCCTTGCAGGATATAGTGGTGAAGCATTTTGCTGACTGTTAGGCGACAAGAGAGGAAGAAGACGGAGATACAGAGCTCTCCGAAGCTAAGTGTTGGCCCCGGAACTCTTTTGGCACAAGGTGCTCTACGGAGCTGCCTGCGACTGGCACAAAGCTCTGTGCGCGAAGAAGCCGCTCTTCGCCTCCGGGAGACAGAGAGAGCGGCAGCTTCCCAACGGCGAACAACCAAGCCGCACCAGACCAGTATAGTGTGGGTAGCTTTCAAAGTGAGAGAAAACAGAACTTTACCACTCTCCTGCCTTTTCCACTCACATGCTATTGGAAAAGAAGGCGTTTGGGACAACTATCTTCAGCTTTTTGCTAAACAGTCTGCAGACCTCCCTGCAACTTCTAGGACAAGATTGGGGATGTTTTCTGTACTGGCACAGTTTCTCCTTGCAAGATATAGTGGAAAAGCATTTTGCTAAGTGTTAGGTGTCAAGAGAAGCAGAAGACGTAGATACGGAGCTCTCCGAAACTAAGTGCCAGTCGTGGGCATCGTCCGGCACAAAGCGCCCTCTTGGAACGCGCTGCGACCGGCCCAATACTGTATGCGCGAAGAAGCCGCTTCTTCGCCTCCGGGAGACAGAGAGAGCGGCAGCTTCCCAACGGCGAACAACCAAGCCGCACCAAACCAGTATAGTGTGGGTAGCATTCAAAGTGAGAGAAAACAGTACTTTAGCACTTTCTTGCCTTTTCAATTAACATTCTATTGGAAAAGAAGGCGTTTAAGACAACTATCTTCAGGTTTTTGCTAAAAAGCCTGCAGACCTCCTTGCACCATCTAGAGCAAGATTGGGGATGTTTTCTGTACTGGCACAGTTTCTCCTTGCAAGATATAGTGGAAAAGCTTTTTGCTATGTGTTAGGTGACAAGAGAGGCAGAAGACGAAGATACGCAGCTGTATGAAGTGAAGAGCCGGTCTGGCGTCTTTTGACACAAGGCGCTCTCTGGAACGCACCGCAACCGGCCAAAGACTGTATGCGCGAAGAAGCCGCTTTTTCGCCTGCAGGAGACAGAGAGAGCGGCAGCTTCCCAACGGCGAACAACCAAGCCGCACCAGAGCAGTATAGTGTGGGTAGCATTCAAACTGAGAGACAACAGTATTTTACCACTCTCTTGGCTTTTGCATTCACATTCTACAGGAAAAGAAGGAGTTTTGGACAACTATTTGTGCTTCTTGCTAAACGCTCTGCAGACGTCCGTGAGACTTCTAGAAGAAGAGATGGGGTGTTTTCTGTACTGGTACCGTTTCTCCTTGGAAGACATAGTGGAAATGCTTTTTGCTATGTGTAAAGTGACAGGAGTGGCAAAGGACGGAGATACGCAGCTCTAGGAAGGTAAGTGCCAGTCCCGGGCGTCTTTCGGCACAGGTGCTCTACGGAGCTCCCTGCGACCAGCACAAAGCTCTGTGCGCAACAAAGCCGCTTCTTCGCCTCCGGGAGACCGAGAGAGCGGATGCTGCTGAAAGCGGAAGAACCAAGCCTCACTACACACCCGTGGTGTGGGTAGCTTTCCAACTGAGAGAAAACAGCACCTTACCACTCTCCTGCCTTTTCCACTCACATGCTATTGAAAGGGAGGCGTTTTGGACAACTAATCTTTTGCTTTTTGCCAATCCGTCTGCAGAGGTCCGAGCAATTTTAGAACAGGATATGGGCGGTTTTGTGTACTGGCACAGTTTCTCCTTGCAAGATATAGTGGAAAAGCATTTTGCTGACTGTTAGGCGACAAGAGAGGAAGAAGACGGAGATACGGAGCTCTCTGGAGCTAAGTGCCGGTCCCGGGCATCTTTCGGCACAAGCCGCTCTGCGGCGATCGCTGCGACGGGGCAAATGCTCTCTGCGCAAAGGAGCCGTTTCGTCGCCTCCGGGAGACAGAAATAGCGGCAGGCTTCAAAAGGCGAAGAATCAAGCGCACCACACCGCTAGAGTGTGCGTAAGTTTCAAACTGATAGAAAACAGTGCCTTACCACTCTCTTGGCTTGCCACTCATAATTTTTTCTAAAAGAAGGAGTTTTGGACAACTATCTTTTGCTTCTTGCGGAACACTCTGCAGACCTCCGGGCGACTTCTAGAAGAAGATTGGGAAGGATTTCTGTATTTCCACAGTTTCTCCTTAAAATTCTTGAGGAAAAGCATTTTGCTGAGTGTTAGGCGACAACAGAGGCAGAAGAAGGAAATACGGAACTCTGCGAAGCTATGTACCGCTCCCGGGCATCTGTGGGCACAAGCCGCTCTCTGGAACACAGCGCGACCGGCCAAATGATGTATGCGCAAAGAAGCTGCTTCTTTGCCTCTGGGAGACAGAGAGGGCGGCAGGCTTCAAAAGGCGAAGAATCAAGCGCAGCACACCGCTAGAGTGTGCGTAAGTTTCAAACTGATAGAAAACAGTACTTTACCACTCTCTTGGCTTGCCACTCATAATTTTTTCTAAAAGAAGGAGTTTTGGACAACTATCTTTTGCTTCTTGCGGAACACTCTGCAGACCTCCGTGCGACTTCTAGAAGAGGATTGGGACGGATTTCTGTATTTCCACAGTTTCTCCTTAAAATTTTTGTGGAAAAGCATTTTGCGGAGTGTTAGGCGACAACAGAGGCAGAAGACGGAGATACGGAGCTCTGCGAAGCTATGTACCGCTCCCGGGCATCTTTTGGCACAAGGTGCTCTACGGAGCTGCTTGCGACCGGCACAAAGCTCTGTGCGCGAAGAAGCCGCTCTTCGCCTGCAGGAGACAGAGAGAGAGGCAGCTTCCCAAAGGCGAACAACCAAGCCGCACCAGACCAGTATAGTGTGGGTAGCTTTCAAAGTGAGAGAAAACAGTACTTTAGCACTTTCTTGCCTTTTCAATTCATATTCTATTGGAAAAGAAGGCGTTTGGGACAACTATCTTCAGCTTTTTGCTAAACAGTCTGCTGACCTCCCTGCAACTTCTAGGACAAGATTGGGGATGTTTTCTGTACTGGCACAGTTTCTCCTTGGAAGACATAGTGGCAATGCGTTTTGGTATGTGTAAAGTGACAAGAGTGGCAAAGGACGGAGATACGCAGCTCTAGGAAGGTAAGTGCCAGTCCCGGGCGTCTTTCGGCACAGGTGCTCTACGGAGCTCCCTGCGACCAGTACAAAGCTCTGTGCGCAAAAAAGCCGCTTCTTCGCCTCCGGGAGACGGAGACAGCGCATGCTGCTGAAAGGGGAAGAACCAAGCCTCACCACAGACCCGTGGTGTGGGCAGCTTTCCAACTGAGAGAAAACAGCACCTTACCACTGTCCTGCCTTTTCCACTCACATGCTATTGGAAAAGAAGGAGTTTTGGACAACTTACCTTTTGCTTTTTGCCAATCCGTCTGCAGAGGTCCGAGCAATTTTAGAACAGGATATGGGCGGTTTTGTGTACTGGCACAGTTTCTCCTTGCAAGATATAGTGGAAAAACATTTTGCTAAGTGTTAGGTGTCAAGAGAAGCAGAAGACGTAGATACGGAGCTCTCCGAAACTAAGTGCCAGTCGTGGGCATCGTCCGGCACAAAGCGCCCTCTTGGAACGCGCTGCGACCGGCCCAATACTGTATGCGCGAAGAAGCCGCTTCTTCGCCTCCGGGAGACAGAGAGAGCGGCAGCTTCCCAACGGCGAACAACCAAGCCGCACCAGACCAGTATAGTGTGGGTAGCATTCAAAGTGAGAGAAAACAGTACTTTAGCACTTTCTTGCCTTTTCAATTAACATTCTATTGGAAAAGAAGGCGTTTGGGACAACTATCTTCAGGTTTTTGCTAAAAAGCCTGCAGACCTCCTTGCACCATCTAGAGCAAGATTGGGGATGTTTTCTGTATTGGCACAGTTTCTCCTTGGAAGACATAGTGGCAATGCGTTTTGGTATGTGTAAAGTGACAAGAGTGGCAAAGGACGGAGATACGCAGCTCTAGGAAGCAAAGTGCCGGTCCCGGGCGTCTTTCGGCACAAGGCGCTCTACGGAGCTCCCTGCGACCAGCACAAAGCTCTGTGCGCAAAAAAGCCTCTTCTTCGCTTCCGGGAGACGGAGAGACAAGCAGGTTTCGAAAGACGAACAAAGAAGACGAACGACACCGGCAGCCTGTGGCCAGTATCCAAACTTAAAGAGAACGAGTACTTTAGCGCTCTCCTGCCTTTCCTCTCACATGCTATTGGAAAAGAAGGCGTTTTGGACAACTATTTGTGCTTCTTGCTAAACGCTCTGCAGACGTCCGTGAGACTTCTAGAAGAAGAGATGGGGTGTTTTCTGTACTGGCACAGTTTCTCCTTGCAAGATATAGTGGAAAAGCTTTTTGCTATGTGTTAGGTGACAAGAGAGGCAGAAGACGAAGATACGCAGCTCCATGAAGCTAAGTGCCGGTCCCGGTCGTCTTTTGGCACAAGGCGCTCTCTGGAACGCACCGCGACCGGCCCAATACTGTATGCGCGAAGAAGCCGCTTCTTCGCCTCCGGGAGACAGAGAGAGCGGCAGCTTCCCAACGGCGAACAACCAAGCCGCACCAGAGCAGTATAGTGTGGGTAGCATTCAAACTGAGAGACAACAGTACTTTACCACTCTCTTGGCTTTTGCATTCACATTCTACTGGAAAAGAAGGAGTTTTGGACAACTATTTGTGCTTCTTGCTAAACGCTCTGCAGACCTCCGTGAGACTTCTAGAAGAAGAGATGGGGTGTTTTCTGTACTGGCACAGTTTCTCCTTGCAGGATATAGTGGTGAAGCATTTTGCTGACTGTTAGGCGACAAGAGAGGAAGAAGACGGAGATACAGAGCTCTCCGAAGCTAAGTGTTGGCCCCGGAACTCTTTTGGCACAAGGTGCTCTACGGAGCTGCCTGCGACTGGCACAAAGCTCTGTGCGCGAAGAAGCCGCTCTTCGCCTCCGGGAGACAGAGAGAGCGGCAGCTTCCCAACGGCGAACAACCAAGCCGCACCAGACCAGTATAGTGTGGGTAGCTTTCAAAGTGAGAGAAAACAGAACTTTACCACTCTCCTGCCTTTTCCACTCACATGCTATTGGAAAAGAAGGCGTTTGGGACAACTATCTTCAGCTTTTTGCTAAACAGTCTGCAGACCTCCCTGCAACTTCTAGGACAAGATTGGGGATGTTTTCTGTACTGGCACAGTTTCTCCTTGCAAGATATAGTGGAAAAGCATTTTGCTAAGTGTTAGGTGTCAAGAGAAGCAGAAGACGTAGATACGGAGCTCTCCGAAACTAAGTGCCAGTCGTGGGCATCGTCCGGCACAAAGCGCCCTCTTGGAACGCGCTGCGACCGGCCCAATACTGTATGCGCGAAGAAGCCGCTTCTTCGCCTCCGGGAGACAGAGAGAGCGGCAGCTTCCCAACGGCGAACAACCAAGCCGCACCAGACCAGTATAGTGTGGGTAGCTTTCAAAGTGAGAGAAAACAGTACTTTAGCACTTTCTTGCCTTTTCAATTAACATTCTATTGGAAAAGAAGGCGTTTGGGACAACTATCTTCAGGTTTTTGCTAAAAAGCCTGCAGACCTCCTTGCACCATCTAGAGCAAGATTGGGGATGTTTTCTGTACTGGCACAGTTTCTCCTTGCAAGATATAGTGGAAAAGCTTTTTGCTATGTGTTAGGTGACAAGAGAGGCAGAAGACGAAGATACGCAGCTGTATGAAGTGAAGAGCCGGTCTGGCGTCTTTTGACACAAGGCGCTCTCTGGAACGCACCGCAACCGGCCAAAGACTGTATGCGCGAAGAAGCCGCTTTTTCGCCTGCAGGAGACAGAGAGAGCGGCAGCTTCCCAACGGCGAACAACCAAGCCGCACCAGAGCAGTATAGTGTGGGTAGCATTCAAACTGAGAGACAACAGTATTTTACCACTCTCTTGGCTTTTGCATTCACATTCTACAGGAAAAGAAGGAGTTTTGGACAACTATTTGTGCTTCTTGCTAAACGCTCTGCAGACGTCCGTGAGACTTCTAGAAGAAGAGATGGGGTGTTTTCTGTACTGGTACCGTTTCTCCTTGGAAGACATAGTGGAAATGCTTTTTGCTATGTGTAAAGTGACAGGAGTGGCAAAGGACGGAGATACGCAGCTCTAGGAAGGTAAGTGCCAGTCCCGGGCGTCTTTCGGCACAGGTGCTCTACGGAGCTCCCTGCGACCAGCACAAAGCTCTGTGCGCAACAAAGCCGCTTCTTCGCCTCCGGGAGACCGAGAGAGCGGATGCTGCTGAAAGCGGAAGAACCAAGCCTCACTACACACCCGTGGTGTGGGTAGCTTTCCAACTGAGAGAAAACAGCACCTTACCACTCTCCTGCCTTTTCCACTCACATGCTATTGAAAGGGAGGCGTTTTGGACAACTAATCTTTTGCTTTTTGCCAATCCGTCTGCAGAGGTCCGAGCAATTTTAGAACAGGATATGGGCGGTTTTGTGTACTGGCACAGTTTCTCCTTGCAAGATATAGTGGAAAAGCATTTTGCTGACTGTTAGGCGACAAGAGAGGAAGAAGACGGAGATACGGAGCTCTCTGGAGCTAAGTGCCGGTCCCGGGCATCTTTCGGCACAAGCCGCTCTGCGGCGATCGCTGCGACGGGGCAAATGCTCTCTGCGCAAAGGAGCCGTTTCGTCGCCTCCGGGAGACAGAAATAGCGGCAGGCTTCAAAAGGCGAAGAATCAAGCGCACCACACCGCTAGAGTGTGCGTAAGTTTCAAACTGATAGAAAACAGTGCCTTACCACTCTCTTGGCTTGCCACTCATAATTTTTTCTAAAAGAAGGAGTTTTGGACAACTATCTTTTGCTTCTTGCGGAACACTCTGCAGACCTCCGGGCGACTTCTAGAAGAAGATTGGGAAGGATTTCTGTATTTCCACAGTTTCTCCTTAAAATTCTTGAGGAAAAGCATTTTGCTGAGTGTTAGGCGACAACAGAGGCAGAAGAAGGAAATACGGAACTCTGCGAAGCTATGTACCGCTCCCGGGCATCTGTGGGCACAAGCCGCTCTCTGGAACACAGCGCGACCGGCCAAATGATGTATGCGCAAAGAAGCTGCTTCTTTGCCTCTGGGAGACAGAGAGGGCGGCAGGCTTCAAAAGGCGAAGAATCAAGCGCAGCACACCGCTAGAGTGTGCGTAAGTTTCAAACTGATAGAAAACAGTACTTTACCACTCTCTTGGCTTGCCACTCATAATTTTTTCTAAAAGAAGGAGTTTTGGACAACTATCTTTTGCTTCTTGCGGAACACTCTGCAGACCTCCGTGCGACTTCTAGAAGAGGATTGGGACGGATTTCTGTATTTCCACAGTTTCTCCTTAAAATTTTTGTGGAAAAGCATTTTGCGGAGTGTTAGGCGACAACAGAGGCAGAAGACGGAGATACGGAGCTCTGCGAAGCTATGTACCGCTCCCGGGCATCTTTTGGCACAAGGTGCTCTACGGAGCTGCTTGCGACCGGCACAAAGCTCTGTGCGCGAAGAAGCCGCTCTTCGCCTGCAGGAGACAGAGAGAGAGGCAGCTTCCCAAAGGCGAACAACCAAGCCGCACCAGACCAGTATAGTGTGGGTAGCTTTCAAAGTGAGAGAAAACAGTACTTTAGCACTTTCTTGCCTTTTCAATTCATATTCTATTGGAAAAGAAGGCGTTTGGGACAACTATCTTCAGCTTTTTGCTAAACAGTCTGCTGACCTCCCTGCAACTTCTAGGACAAGATTGGGGATGTTTTCTGTACTGGCACAGTTTCTCCTTGGAAGACATAGTGGCAATGCGTTTTGGTATGTGTAAAGTGACAAGAGTGGCAAAGGACGGAGATACGCAGCTCTAGGAAGGTAAGTGCCAGTCCCGGGCGTCTTTCGGCACAGGTGCTCTACGGAGCTCCCTGCGACCAGTACAAAGCTCTGTGCGCAAAAAAGCCGCTTCTTCGCCTCCGGGAGACGGAGACAGCGCATGCTGCTGAAAGGGGAAGAACCAAGCCTCACCACAGACCCGTGGTGTGGGCAGCTTTCCAACTGAGAGAAAACAGCACCTTACCACTGTCCTGCCTTTTCCACTCACATGCTATTGGAAAAGAAGGAGTTTTGGACAACTTACCTTTTGCTTTTTGCCAATCCGTCTGCAGAGGTCCGAGCAATTTTAGAACAGGATATGGGCGGTTTTGTGTACTGGCACAGTTTCTCCTTGCAAGATATAGTGGAAAAACATTTTGCTAAGTGTTAGGTGTCAAGAGAAGCAGAAGACGTAGATACGGAGCTCTCCGAAACTAAGTGCCAGTCGTGGGCATCGTCCGGCACAAAGCGCCCTCTTGGAACGCGCTGCGACCGGCCCAATACTGTATGCGCGAAGAAGCCGCTTCTTCGCCTCCGGGAGACAGAGAGAGCGGCAGCTTCCCAACGGCGAACAACCAAGCCGCACCAGACCAGTATAGTGTGGGTAGCATTCAAAGTGAGAGAAAACAGTACTTTAGCACTTTCTTGCCTTTTCAATTAACATTCTATTGGAAAAGAAGGCGTTTGGGACAACTATCTTCAGGTTTTTGCTAAAAAGCCTGCAGACCTCCTTGCACCATCTAGAGCAAGATTGGGGATGTTTTCTGTATTGGCACAGTTTCTCCTTGGAAGACATAGTGGCAATGCGTTTTGGTATGTGTAAAGTGACAAGAGTGGCAAAGGACGGAGATACGCAGCTCTAGGAAGCAAAGTGCCGGTCCCGGGCGTCTTTCGGCACAAGGCGCTCTACGGAGCTCCCTGCGACCAGCACAAAGCTCTGTGCGCAAAAAAGCCTCTTCTTCGCTTCCGGGAGACGGAGAGACAAGCAGGTTTCGAAAGACGAACAAAGAAGACGAACGACACCGGCAGCCTGTGGCCAGTATCCAAACTTAAAGAGAACGAGTACTTTAGCGCTCTCCTGCCTTTCCTCTCACATGCTATTGGAAAAGAAGGCGTTTTGGACAACTATTTGTGCTTCTTGCTAAACGCTCTGCAGACGTCCGTGAGACTTCTAGAAGAAGAGATGGGGTGTTTTCTGTACTGGCACAGTTTCTCCTTGCAAGATATAGTGGAAAAGCTTTTTGCTATGTGTTAGGTGACAAGAGAGGCAGAAGACGAAGATACGCAGCTCCATGAAGCTAAGTGCCGGTCCCGGTCGTCTTTTGGCACAAGGCGCTCTCTGGAACGCACCGCGACCGGCCCAATACTGTATGCGCGAAGAAGCCGCTTCTTCGCCTCCGGGAGACAGAGAGAGCGGCAGCTTCCCAACGGCGAACAACCAAGCCGCACCAGAGCAGTATAGTGTGGGTAGCATTCAAACTGAGAGACAACAGTACTTTACCACTCTCTTGGCTTTTGCATTCACATTCTACTGGAAAAGAAGGAGTTTTGGACAACTATTTGTGCTTCTTGCTAAACGCTCTGCAGACCTCCGTGAGACTTCTAGAAGAAGAGATGGGGTGTTTTCTGTACTGGCACAGTTTCTCCTTGCAGGATATAGTGGTGAAGCATTTTGCTGACTGTTAGGCGACAAGAGAGGAAGAAGACGGAGATACAGAGCTCTCCGAAGCTAAGTGTTGGCCCCGGAACTCTTTTGGCACAAGGTGCTCTACGGAGCTGCCTGCGACTGGCACAAAGCTCTGTGCGCGAAGAAGCCGCTCTTCGCCTCCGGGAGACAGAGAGAGCGGCAGCTTCCCAACGGCGAACAACCAAGCCGCACCAGACCAGTATAGTGTGGGTAGCTTTCAAAGTGAGAGAAAACAGAACTTTACCACTCTCCTGCCTTTTCCACTCACATGCTATTGGAAAAGAAGGCGTTTGGGACAACTATCTTCAGCTTTTTGCTAAACAGTCTGCAGACCTCCCTGCAACTTCTAGGACAAGATTGGGGATGTTTTCTGTACTGGCACAGTTTCTCCTTGCAAGATATAGTGGAAAAGCATTTTGCTAAGTGTTAGGTGTCAAGAGAAGCAGAAGACGTAGATACGGAGCTCTCCGAAACTAAGTGCCAGTCGTGGGCATCGTCCGGCACAAAGCGCCCTCTTGGAACGCGCTGCGACCGGCCCAATACTGTATGCGCGAAGAAGCCGCTTCTTCGCCTCCGGGAGACAGAGAGAGCGGCAGCTTCCCAACGGCGAACAACCAAGCCGCACCAAACCAGTATAGTGTGGGTAGCATTCAAAGTGAGAGAAAACAGTACTTTAGCACTTTCTTGCCTTTTCAATTAACATTCTATTGGAAAAGAAGGCGTTTAAGACAACTATCTTCAGGTTTTTGCTAAAAAGCCTGCAGACCTCCTTGCACCATCTAGAGCAAGATTGGGGATGTTTTCTGTACTGGCACAGTTTCTCCTTGCAAGATATAGTGGAAAAGCTTTTTGCTATGTGTTAGGTGACAAGAGAGGCAGAAGACGAAGATACGCAGCTGTATGAAGTGAAGAGCCGGTCTGGCGTCTTTTGACACAAGGCGCTCTCTGGAACGCACCGCAACCGGCCAAAGACTGTATGCGCGAAGAAGCCGCTTTTTCGCCTGCAGGAGACAGAGAGAGCGGCAGCTTCCCAACGGCGAACAACCAAGCCGCACCAGAGCAGTATAGTGTGGGTAGCATTCAAACTGAGAGACAACAGTATTTTACCACTCTCTTGGCTTTTGCATTCACATTCTACAGGAAAAGAAGGAGTTTTGGACAACTATTTGTGCTTCTTGCTAAACGCTCTGCAGACGTCCGTGAGACTTCTAGAAGAAGAGATGGGGTGTTTTCTGTACTGGTACCGTTTCTCCTTGGAAGACATAGTGGAAATGCTTTTTGCTATGTGTAAAGTGACAGGAGTGGCAAAGGACGGAGATACGCAGCTCTAGGAAGGTAAGTGCCAGTCCCGGGCGTCTTTCGGCACAGGTGCTCTACGGAGCTCCCTGCGACCAGCACAAAGCTCTGTGCGCAACAAAGCCGCTTCTTCGCCTCCGGGAGACCGAGAGAGCGGATGCTGCTGAAAGCGGAAGAACCAAGCCTCACTACACACCCGTGGTGTGGGTAGCTTTCCAACTGAGAGAAAACAGCACCTTACCACTCTCCTGCCTTTTCCACTCACATGCTATTGAAAGGGAGGCGTTTTGGACAACTAATCTTTTGCTTTTTGCCAATCCGTCTGCAGAGGTCCGAGCAATTTTAGAACAGGATATGGGCGGTTTTGTGTACTGGCACAGTTTCTCCTTGCAAGATATAGTGGAAAAGCATTTTGCTGACTGTTAGGCGACAAGAGAGGAAGAAGACGGAGATACGGAGCTCTCTGGAGCTAAGTGCCGGTCCCGGGCATCTTTCGGCACAAGCCGCTCTGCGGCGATCGCTGCGACGGGGCAAATGCTCTCTGCGCAAAGGAGCCGTTTCGTCGCCTCCGGGAGACAGAAATAGCGGCAGGCTTCAAAAGGCGAAGAATCAAGCGCACCACACCGCTAGAGTGTGCGTAAGTTTCAAACTGATAGAAAACAGTGCCTTACCACTCTCTTGGCTTGCCACTCATAATTTTTTCTAAAAGAAGGAGTTTTGGACAACTATCTTTTGCTTCTTGCGGAACACTCTGCAGACCTCCGGGCGACTTCTAGAAGAAGATTGGGAAGGATTTCTGTATTTCCACAGTTTCTCCTTAAAATTCTTGAGGAAAAGCATTTTGCTGAGTGTTAGGCGACAACAGAGGCAGAAGAAGGAAATACGGAACTCTGCGAAGCTATGTACCGCTCCCGGGCATCTGTGGGCACAAGCCGCTCTCTGGAACACAGCGCGACCGGCCAAATGATGTATGCGCAAAGAAGCTGCTTCTTTGCCTCTGGGAGACAGAGAGGGCGGCAGGCTTCAAAAGGCGAAGAATCAAGCGCAGCACACCGCTAGAGTGTGCGTAAGTTTCAAACTGATAGAAAACAGTACTTTACCACTCTCTTGGCTTGCCACTCATAATTTTTTCTAAAAGAAGGAGTTTTGGACAACTATCTTTTGCTTCTTGCGGAACACTCTGCAGACCTCCGTGCGACTTCTAGAAGAGGATTGGGACGGATTTCTGTATTTCCACAGTTTCTCCTTAAAATTTTTGTGGAAAAGCATTTTGCGGAGTGTTAGGCGACAACAGAGGCAGAAGACGGAGATACGGAGCTCTGCGAAGCTATGTACCGCTCCCGGGCATCTTTTGGCACAAGGTGCTCTACGGAGCTGCCTGCGACCGGCACAAAGCTCTGTGCGCGAAGAAGCCGCTCTTCGCCTGCAGGAGACAGAGAGAGAGGCAGCTTCCCAAAGGCGAACAACCAAGCCGCACCAGACCAGTATAGTGTGGGTAGCTTTCAAAGTGAGAGAAAACAGTACTTTAGCACTTTCTTGCCTTTTCAATTCATATTCTATTGGAAAAGAAGGCGTTTGGGACAACTATCTTCAGCTTTTTGCTAAACAGTCTGCTGACCTCCCTGCAACTTCTAGGACAAGATTGGGGATGTTTTCTGTACTGGCACAGTTTCTCCTTGGAAGACATAGTGGCAATGCGTTTTGGTATGTGTAAAGTGACAAGAGTGGCAAAGGACGGAGATACGCAGCTCTAGGAAGGTAAGTGCCAGTCCCGGGCGTCTTTCGGCACAGGTGCTCTACGGAGCTCCCTGCGACCAGTACAAAGCTCTGTGCGCAAAAAAGCCGCTTCTTCGCCTCCGGGAGACGGAGACAGCGCATGCTGCTGAAAGGGGAAGAACCAAGCCTCACCACAGACCCGTGGTGTGGGCAGCTTTCCAACTGAGAGAAAACAGCACCTTACCACTGTCCTGCCTTTTCCACTCACATGCTATTGGAAAAGAAGGAGTTTTGGACAACTTACCTTTTGCTTTTTGCCAATCCGTCTGCAGAGGTCCGAGCAATTTTAGAACAGGATATGGGCGGTTTTGTGTACTGGCACAGTTTCTCCTTGCAAGATATAGTGGAAAAACATTTTGCTAAGTGTTAGGTGTCAAGAGAAGCAGAAGACGTACATACGGAGCTCTCCGAAACTAAGTGCCAGTCGTGGGCATCGTCCGGCACAAAGCGCCCTCTTGGAACGCGCTGCGACCGGCCCAATACTGTATGCGCGAAGAAGCCGCTTCTTCGCCTCCGGGAGACAGAGAGAGCGGCAGCTTCCCAACGGCGAACAACCAAGCCGCACCAGACCAGTATAGTGTGGGTAGCATTCAAAGTGAGAGAAAACAGTACTTTAGCACTTTCTTGCCTTTTCAATTAACATTCTATTGGAAAAGAAGGCGTTTAAGACAACTATCTTCAGGTTTTTGCTAAAAAGCCTGCAGACCTCCTTGCAACATCTAGAGCAAGATTGGGGATGTTTTCTGTACTGGCACAGTTTCTCCTTGGAAGACATAGTGGCAATGCGTTTTGGTATGTGTAAAGTGACAAGAGTGGCAAAGGACGGAGATACGCAGCTCTAGGAAGCAAAGTGCCGGTCCCGGGCGTCTTTCGGCACAAGGCGCTCTACGGAGCTCCCTGCGACCAGCACAAAGCTCTGTGCGCAAAAAAGCCTCTTCTTCGCTTCCGGGAGACGGAGAGACAAGCAGGTTTCGAAAGACGAACAAAGAAGACGAACGACACCGGCAGCCTGTGGCCAGTATCCAAACTTAAAGAGAACGAGTACTTTAGCGCTCTCCTGCCTTTCCTCTCACATGCTATTGGAAAAGAAGGCGTTTTGGACAACTATTTGTGCTTCTTGCTAAACGCTCTGCAGACGTCCGTGAGACTTCTAGAAGAAGAGATGGGGTGTTTTCTGTACTGGCACAGTTTCTCCTTGCAAGATATAGTGGAAAAGCTTTTTGCTATGTGTTAGGTGACAAGAGAGGCAGAAGACGAAGATACGCAGCTCCATGAAGCTAAGTGCCGGTCCCGGTCGTCTTTTGGCACAAGGCGCTCTCTGGAACGCACCGCGACCGGCCCAATACTGTATGCGCGAAGAAGCCGCTTCTTCCCCTCCGGGAGACAGAGAAAGCGGCAGCTTCCCAACGGCGAACAACCAAGCCGCACCAGAGCAGTATAGTGTGGGTAGCATTCAAACTGAGAGACAACAGTACTTTACCACTCTCTTGGCTTTTGCATTCACATTCTACTGGAAAAGAAGGAGTTTTGGACAACTATTTGTGCTTCTTGCTAAACGCTCTGCAGACCTCCGTGAGACTTCTAGAAGAAGAGATGGGGTGTTTTCTGTACTGGCACAGTTTCTCCTTGCAGGATATAGTGGTGAAGCATTTTGCTGACTGTTAGGCGACAAGAGAGGAAGAAGACGGAGATACAGAGCTCTCCGAAGCTAAGTGTTGGCCCCGGAACTCTTTTGGCACAAGGTGCTCTACGGAGCTGCCTGCGACTGGCACAAAGCTCTGTGCGCGAAGAAGCCGCTCTTCGCCTCCGGGAGACAGAGAGAGCGGCAGCTTCCCAACGGCGAACAACCAAGCCGCACCAGACCAGTATAGTGTGGGTAGCTTTCAAAGTGAGAGAAAACAGAACTTTACCACTCTCCTGCCTTTTCCACTCACATGCTATTGGAAAAGAAGGCGTTTGGGACAACTATCTTCAGCTTTTTGCTAAACAGTCTGCAGACCTCCCTGCAACTTCTAGGACAAGATTGGGGATGTTTTCTGTACTGGCACAGTTTCTCCTTGCAAGATATAGTGGAAAAGCATTTTGCTAAGTGTTAGGTGTCAAGAGAAGCAGAAGACGTACATACGGAGCTCTCCGAAACTAAGTGCCAGTCGTGGGCATCGTCCGGCACAAAGCGCCCTCTTGGAACGCGCTGCGACCGGCCCAATACTGTATGCGCGAAGAAGCCGCTTCTTCGCCTCCGGGAGACAGAGAGAGCGGCAGCTTCCCAACGGCGAACAACCAAGCCGCACCAAACCAGTATAGTGTGGGTAGCATTCAAAGTGAGAGAAAACAGTACTTTAGCACTTTCTTGCCTTTTCAATTAACATTCTATTGGAAAAGAAGGCGTTTAAGACAACTATCTTCAGGTTTTTGCTAAAAAGCCTGCAGACCTCCTTGCACCATCTAGAGCAAGATTGGGGATGTTTTCTGTACTGGCACAGTTTCTCCTTGCAAGATATAGTGGAAAAGCTTTTTGCTATGTGTTAGGTGACAAGAGAGGCAGAAGACGAAGATACGCAGCTGTATGAAGTGAAGAGCCGGTCTGGCGTCTTTTGACACAAGGCGCTCTCTGGAACGCACCGCAACCGGCCAAAGACTGTATGCGCGAAGAAGCCGCTTTTTCGCCTGCAGGAGACAGAGAGAGCGGCAGCTTCCCAACGGCGAACAACCAAGCCGCACCAGAGCAGTATAGTGTGGGTAGCATTCAAACTGAGAGACAACAGTATTTTACCACTCTCTTGGCTTTTGCATTCACATTCTACAGGAAAAGAAGGAGTTTTGGACAACTATTTGTGCTTCTTGCTAAACGCTCTGCAGACGTCCGTGAGACTTCTAGAAGAAGAGATGGGGTGTTTTCTGTACTGGTACCGTTTCTCCTTGGAAGACATAGTGGAAATGCTTTTTGCTATGTGTAAAGTGACAGGAGTGGCAAACGACGGAGATACGCAGCTCTAGGAAGGTAAGTGCCAGTCCCGGGCGTCTTTCGGCACAGGTGCTCTACGGAGCTCCCTGCGACCAGCACAAAGCTCTGTGCGCAACAAAGCCGCTTCTTCGCCTCCGGGAGACCGAGAGAGCGGATGCTGCTGAAAGCGGAAGAACCAAGCCTCACTACACACCCGTGGTGTGGGTAGCTTTCCAACTGAGAGAAAACAGCACCTTACCACTCTCCTGCCTTTTCCACTCACATGCTATTGAAAGGGAGGCGTTTTGGACAACTAATCTTTTGCTTTTTGCCAATCCGTCTGCAGAGGTCCGAGCAATTTTAGAACAGGATATGGGCGGTTTTGTGTACTGGCACAGTTTCTCCTTGCAAGATATAGTGGAAAAGCATTTTGCTGACTGTTAGGCGACAAGAGAGGAAGAAGACGGAGATACGGAGCTCTCTGGAGCTAAGTGCCGGTCCCGGGCATCTTTCGGCACAAGCCGCTCTGCGGCGATCGCTGCGACGGGGCAAATGCTCTCTGCGCAAAGGAGCCGTTTCGTCGCCTCCGGGAGACAGAAATAGCGGCAGGCTTCAAAAGGCGAAGAATCAAGCGCACCACACCGCTAGAGTGTGCGTAAGTTTCAAACTGATAGAAAACAGTGCCTTACCACTCTCTTGGCTTGCCACTCATAATTTTTTCTAAAAGAAGGAGTTTTGGACAACTATCTTTTGCTTCTTGCGGAACACTCTGCAGACCTCCGGGCGACTTCTAGAAGAAGATTGGGAAGGATTTCTGTATTTCCACAGTTTCTCCTTAAAATTTTTGAGGAAAAGCATTTTGCTGAGTGTTAGGCGACAACAGAGGCAGAAGAAGGAAATACGGAACTCTGCGAAGCTATGTACCGCTCCCGGGCATCTGTGGGCACAAGCCGCTCTCTGGAACACAGCGCGACCGGCCAAATGATGTATGCGCAAAGAAGCTGCTTCTTCGCCTCTGGGAGACAGAGAGGGCGGCAGGCTTCAAAAGGCGAAGAATCAAGCGCAGCACACCGCTAGAGTGTGCGTAAGTTTCAAACTGATAGAAAACAGTACTTTACCACTCTCTTGGCTTGCCACTCATAATTTTTTCTAAAAGAAGGAGTTTTGGACAACTATCTTTTGCTTCTTGCGGAACACTCTGCAGACCTCCGTGCGACTTCTAGAAGAGGATTGGGACGGATTTCTGTATTTCCACAGTTTCTCCTTAAAATTTTTGTGGAAAAGCATTTTGCGGAGTGTTAGGCGACAACAGAGGCAGAAGACGGAGATACGGAGCTCTGCGAAGCTATGTACCGCTCCCGGGCATCTTTTGGCACAAGGTGCTCTACGGAGCTGCCTGCGACCGGCACAAAGCTCTGTGCGCGAAGAAGCCGCTCTTCGCCTGCAGGAGACAGAGAGAGAGGCAGCTTCCCAAAGGCGAACAACCAAGCCGCACCAGACCAGTATAGTGTGGGTAGCTTTCAAAGTGAGAGAAAACAGTACTTTAGCACTTTCTTGCCTTTTCAATTCATATTCTATTGGAAAAGAAGGCGTTTGGGACAACTATCTTCAGCTTTTTGCTAAACAGTCTGCTGACCTCCCTGCAACTTCTAGGACAAGATTGGGGATGTTTTCTGTATTGGCACAGTTTCTCCTTGGAAGACATAGTGGCAATGCGTTTTGGTATGTGTAAAGTGACAAGAGTGGCAAAGGACGGAGATACGCAGCTCTAGGAAGGTAAGTGCCAGTCCCGGGCGTCTTTCGGCACAGGTGCTCTACGGAGCTCCCTGCGACCAGTACAAAGCTCTGTGCGCAAAAAAGCCGCTTCTTCGCCTCCGGGAGACGGAGACAGCGCATGCTGCTGAAAGGGGAAGAACCAAGCCTCACCACAGACCCGTGGTGTGGGCAGCTTTCCAACTGAGAGAAAACAGCACCTTACCACTGTCCTGCCTTTTCCACTCACATGCTATTGGAAAAGAAGGAGTTTTGGACAACTTACCTTTTGCTTTTTGCCAATCCGTCTGCAGAGGTCCGAGCAATTTTAGAACAGGATATGGGCGGTTTTGTGTACTGGCACAGTTTCTCCTTGCAAGATATAGTGGAAAAACATTTTGCTAAGTGTTAGGTGTCAAGAGAAGCAGAAGACGTACATACGGAGCTCTCCGAAACTAAGTGCCAGTCGTGGGCATCGTCCGGCACAAAGCGCCCTCTTGGAACGCGCTGCGACCGGCCCAATACTGTATGCGCGAAGAAGCCGCTTCTTCGCCTCCGGGAGACAGAGAGAGCGGCAGCTTCCCAACGGCGAACAACCAAGCCGCACCAGACCAGTATAGTGTGGGTAGCATTCAAAGTGAGAGAAAACAGTACTTTAGCACTTTCTTGCCTTTTCAATTAACATTCTATTGGAAAAGAAGGCGTTTAAGACAACTATCTTCAGGTTTTTGCTAAAAAGCCTGCAGACCTCCTTGCAACATCTAGAGCAAGATTGGGGATGTTTTCTGTACTGGCACAGTTTCTCCTTGGAAGACATAGTGGCAATGCGTTTTGGTATGTGTAAAGTGACAAGAGTGGCAAAGGACGGAGATACGCAGCTCTAGGAAGCAAAGTGCCGGTCCCGGGCGTCTTTCGGCACAAGGCGCTCTACGGAGCTCCCTGCGACCAGCACAAAGCTCTGTGCGCAAAAAAGCCTCTTCTTCGCTTCCGGGAGACGGAGAGACAAGCAGGTTTCGAAAGACGAACAAAGAAGACGAACGACACCGGCAGCCTGTGGCCAGTATCCAAACTTAAAGAGAACGAGTACTTTAGCGCTCTCCTGCCTTTCCTCTCACATGCTATTGGAAAAGAAGGCGTTTTGGACAACTATTTGTGCTTCTTGCTAAACGCTCTGCAGACGTCCGTGAGACTTCTAGAAGAAGAGATGGGGTGTTTTCTGTACTGGCACAGTTTCTCCTTGCAAGATATAGTGGAAAAGCTTTTTGCTATGTGTTAGGTGACAAGAGAGGCAGAAGACGAAGATACGCAGCTCCATGAAGCTAAGTGCCGGTCCCGGTCGTCTTTTGGCACAAGGCGCTCTCTGGAACGCACCGCGACCGGCCCAATACTGTATGCGCGAAGAAGCCGCTTCTTCCCCTCCGGGAGACAGAGAGAGCGGCAGCTTCCCAACGGCGAACAACCAAGCCGCACCAGAGCAGTATAGTGTGGGTAGCATTCAAACTGAGAGACAACAGTACTTTACCACTCTCTTGGCTTTTGCATTCCCATTCTACTGGAAAAGAAGGAGTTTTGGACAACTATTTGTGCTTCTTGCTAAACGCTCTGCAGACCTCCGTGAGACTTCTAGAAGAAGAGATGGGGTGTTTTCTGTACTGGGACAGTTTCTCCTTGCAGGATATAGTGGTGAAGCATTTTGCTGACTGTTAGGCGACAAGAGAGGAAGAAGACGGAGATACAGAGCTCTCCGAAGCTAAGTGTTGGCCCCGGAACTCTTTTGGCACAAGGTGCTCTACGGAGCTGCCTGCGACTGGCACAAAGCTCTGTGCGCGAAGAAGCCGCTCTTCGCCTCCGGGAGACAGAGAGAGCGGCAGCTTCCCAACGGCGAACAACCAAGCCGCACCAGACCAGTATAGTGTGGGTAGCTTTCAAAGTGAGAGAAAACAGAACTTTACCACTCTCCTGCCTTTTCCACTCACATGCTATTGGAAAAGAAGGCGTTTGGGACAACTATCTTCCGCTTTTTGCTAAACAGTCTGCAGACCTCCCTGCAACTTCTAGGACAAGATTGGGGATGTTTTCTGTACTGGCACAGTTTCTCCTTGCAAGATATAGTGGAAAAACATTTTGCTAAGTGTTAGGTGTCAAGAGAAGCAGAAGACGTAGATACGGAGCTCTCCGAAACTAAGTGCCAGTCGTGGGCATCGTCCGGCACAAAGCGCCCTCTTGGAACGCGCTGCGACCGGCCCAATACTGTATGCGCGAAGAAGCCGCTTCTTCGCCTCCGGGAGACAGAGAGAGCGGCAGCTTCCCAACGGCGAACAACCAAGCCGCACCAAACCAGTATAGTGTGGGTAGCTTTCAAAGTGAGAGAAAACAGTACTTTAGCACTTTCTTGCCTTTTCAATTAACATTCTATTGGAAAAGAAGGCGTTTAAGACAACTATCTTCAGGTTTTTGCTAAAAAGCCTGCAGACCTCCTTGCAACATCTAGAGCAAGATTGGGGATGTTTTCTGTACTGGCACAGTTTCTCCTTGCAAGATATAGTGGAAAAGCTTTTTGCTATGTGTTAGGTGACAAGAGAGGCAGAAGACGAAGATACGCAGCTGTATGAAGTGAAGAGCCGGTCTGGCGTCTTTTGACACAAGGCGCTCTCTGGAACGCACCGCAACCGGCCAAAGACTGTATGCGCGAAGAAGCCGCTTTTTCGCCTGCAGGAGACAGAGAGAGCGGCAGCTTCCCAACGGCGAACAACCAAGCCGCACCAGAGCAGTATAGTGTGGGTAGCATTCAAACTGAGAGACAACAGTATTTTACCACTCTCTTGGCTTTTGCATTCACATTCTACAGGAAAAGAAGGAGTTTTGGACAACTATTTGTGCTTCTTGCTAAACCCTCTGCAGACGTCCGTGAGACTTCTAGAAGAAGAGATGGGGTGTTTTCTGTACTGGTACCGTTTCTCCTTGGAAGACATAGTGGAAATGCTTTTTGCTATGTGTAAAGTGACAGGAGTGGCAAAGGACGGAGATACGCAGCTCTAGGAAGGTAAGTGCCAGTCCCGGGCGTCTTTCGGCACAGGTGCTCTACGGAGCTCCCTGCGACCAGCACAAAGCTCTGTGCGCAACAAAGCCGCTTCTTCGCCTCCGGGAGACCGAGAGAGCGGATGCTGCTGAAAGCGGAAGAACCAAGCCTCACTACACACCCGTGGTGTGGGTAGCTTTCCAACTGAGAGAAAACAGCACCTTACCACTCTCCTGCCTTTTCCACTCACATGCTATTGAAAGGGAGGCGTTTTGGACAACTAATCTTTTGCTTTTTGCCAATCCGTCTGCAGAGGTCCGAGCAATTTTAGAACAGGATATGGGCGGTTTTGTGTACTGGCACAGTTTCTCCTTGCAAGATATAGTGGAAAAGCATTTTGCTGACTGTTAGGCGACAAGAGAGGAAGAAGACGGAGATACGGAGCTCTCTGGAGCTAAGTGCCGGTCCCGGGCATCTTTCGGCACAAGCCGCTCTGCGGCGATCGCTGCGACGGGGCAAATGCTCTCTGCGCAAAGGAGCCGTTTCGTCGCCTCCGGGAGACAGAAATAGCGGCAGGCTTCAAAAGGCGAAGAATCAAGCGCACCACACCGCTAGAGTGTGCGTAAGTTTCAAACTGATAGAAAACAGTGCCTTACCACTCTCTTGGCTTGCCACTCATAATTTTTTCTAAAAGAAGGAGTTTTGGACAACTATCTTTTGCTTCTTGCGGAACACTCTGCAGACCTCCGGGCGACTTCTAGAAGAAGATTGGGAAGGATTTCTGTATTTCCACAGTTTCTCCTTAAAATTTTTGAGGAAAAGCATTTTGCGGAGTGTTAGGCGACAACAGAGGCAGAAGAAGGAAATACGGAACTCTGCGAAGCTATGTACCGCTCCCGGGCATCTGTGGGCACAAGCCGCTCTCTGGAACACAGCGCGACCGGCCAAATGATGTATGCGCAAAGAAGCTGCTTCTTCGCCTCTGGGAGACAGAGAGGGCGGCAGGCTTCAAAAGGCGAAGAATCAAGCGCAGCACACCGCTAGAGTGTGCGTAAGTTTCAAACTGATAGAAAACAGTACTTTACCACTCTCTTGGCTTGCCACTCATAATTTTTTCTAAAAGAAGGAGTTTTGGACAACTATCTTTTGCTTCTTGCGGAACACTCTGCAGACCTCCGTGCGACTTCTAGAAGAGGATTGGGACGGATTTCTGTATTTCCACAGTTTCTCCTTAAAATTTTTGTGGAAAAGCATTTTGCGGAGTGTTAGGCGACAACAGAGGCAGAAGACGGAGATACGGAGCTCTGCGAAGCTATGTACCGCTCCCGGGCATCTTTTGGCACAAGGTGCTCTACGGAGCTGCCTGCGACCGGCACAAAGCTCTGTGCGCGAAGAAGCCGCTCTTCGCCTGCAGGAGACAGAGAGAGAGGCAGCTTCCCAAAGGCGAACAACCAAGCCGCACCAGACCAGTATAGTGTGGGTAGCTTTCAAAGTGAGAGAAAACAGTACTTTAGCACTTTCTTGCCTTTTCAATTCATATTCTATTGGAAAAGAAGGCGTTTGGGACAACTATCTTCAGCTTTTTGCTAAACAGTCTGCTGACCTCCCTGCAACTTCTAGGACAAGATTGGGGATGTTTTCTGTATTGGCACAGTTTCTCCTTGGAAGACATAGTGGCAATGCGTTTTGGTATGTGTAAAGTGACAAGAGTGGCAAAGGACGGAGATACGCAGCTCTAGGAAGGTAAGTGCCAGTCCCGGGCGTCTTTCGGCACAGGTGCTCTACGGAGCTCCCTGCGACCAGTACAAAGCTCTGTGCGCAAAAAAGCCGCTTCTTCGCCTCCGGGAGACGGAGACAGCGCATGCTGCTGAAAGGGGAAGAACCAAGCCTCACCACAGACCCGTGGTGTGGGCAGCTTTCCAACTGAGAGAAAACAGCACCTTACCACTGTCCTGCCTTTTCCACTCACATGCTATTGGAAAAGAAGGAGTTTTGGACAACTTACCTTTTGCTTTTTGCCAATCCGTCTGCAGAGGTCCGAGCAATTTTAGAACAGGATATGGGCGGTTTTGTGTACTGGCACAGTTTCTCCTTGCAAGATATAGTGGAAAAACATTTTGCTAAGTGTTAGGTGTCAAGAGAAGCAGAAGACGTACATACGGAGCTCTCCGAAACTAAGTGCCAGTCGTGGGCATCGTCCGGCACAAAGCGCCCTCTTGGAACGCGCTGCGACCGGCCCAATACTGTATGCGCGAAGAAGCCGCTTCTTCGCCTCCGGGAGACAGAGAGAGCGGCAGCTTCCCAACGGCGAACAACCAAGCCGCACCAGACCAGTATAGTGTGGGTAGCATTCAAAGTGAGAGAAAACAGTACTTTAGCACTTTCTTGCCTTTTCAATTAACATTCTATTGGAAAAGAAGGCGTTTGGGACAACTATCTTCAGGTTTTTGCTAAAAAGCCTGCAGACCTCCTTGCACCATCTAGAGCAAGATTGGGGATGTTTTCTGTACTGGCACAGTTTCTCCTTGGAAGACATAGTGGCAATGCGTTTTGGTATGTGTAAAGTGACAAGAGTGGCAAAGGACGGAGATACGCAGCTCTAGGAAGCAAAGTGCCGGTCCCGGGCGTCTTTCGGCACAAGGCGCTCTACGGAGCTCCCTGCGACCAGCACAAAGCTCTGTGCGCAAAAAAGCCTCTTCTTCGCTTCCGGGAGACGGAGAGACAAGCAGGTTTCGAAAGACGAACAAAGAAGACGAACGACACCGGCAGCCTGTGGCCAGTATCCAAACTTAAAGAGAACGAGTACTTTAGCGCTCTCCTGCCTTTCCTCTCACATGCTATTGGAAAAGAAGGCGTTTTGGACAACTATTTGTGCTTCTTGCTAAACGCTCTGCAGACGTCCGTGAGACTTCTAGAAGAAGAGATGGGGTGTTTTCTGTACTGGCACAGTTTCTCCTTGCAAGATATAGTGGAAAAGCTTTTTGCTATGTGTTAGGTGACAAGAGAGGCAGAAGACGAAGATACGCAGCTCCATGAAGCTAAGTGCCGGTCCCGGTCGTCTTTTGGCACAAGGCGCTCTCTGGAACGCACCGCGACCGGCCCAATACTGTATGCGCGAAGAAGCCGCTTCTTCCCCTCCGGGAGACAGAGAGAGCGGCAGCTTCCCAACGGCGAACAACCAAGCCGCACCAGAGCAGTATAGTGTGGGTAGCATTCAAACTGAGAGACAACAGTACTTTACCACTCTCTTGGCTTTTGCATTCACATTCTACTGGAAAAGAAGGAGTTTTGGACAACTATTTGTGCTTCTTGCTAAACGCTCTGCAGACGTCCGTGAGACTTCTAGAAGAAGAGATGGGGTGTTTTCTGTACTGGCACAGTTTCTCCTTGCAGGATATAGTGGTGAAGCATTTTGCTGACTGTTAGGCGACAAGAGAGGAAGAAGACGGAGATACAGAGCTCTCCGAAGCTAAGTGTTGGCCCCGGAACTCTTTTGGCACAAGGTGCTCTACGGAGCTGCCTGCGACTGGCACAAAGCTCTGTGCGCGAAGAAGCCGCTCTTCGCCTCCGGGAGACAGAGAGAGCGGCAGCTTCCCAACGGCGAACAACCAAGCCGCACCAGACCAGTATAGTGTGGGTAGCTTTCAAAGTGAGAGAAAACAGAACTTTACCACTCTCCTGCCTTTTCCACTCACATGCTATTGGAAAAGAAGGCGTTTGGGACAACTATCTTCAGCTTTTTGCTAAACAGTCTGCAGACCTCCCTGCAACTTCTAGGACAAGATTGGGGATGTTTTCTGTACTGGCACAGTTTCTCCTTGCAAGATATAGTGGAAAAACATTTTGCTAAGTGTTAGGTGTCAAGAGAAGCAGAAGACGTAGATACGGAGCTCTCCGAAACTAAGTGCCAGTCGTGGGCATCGTCCGGCACAAAGCGCCCTCTTGGAACGCGCTGCGACCGGCCCAATACTGTATGCGCGAAGAAGCCGCTTCTTCGCCTCCGGGAGACAGAGAGAGCGGCAGCTTCCCAACGGCGAACAACCAAGCCGCACCAGAGCAGTATAGTGTGGGTAGCATTCAAAGTGAGAGAAAACAGTACTTTAGCACTTTCTTGCCTTTTCAATTAACATTCTATTGGAAAAGAAGGCGTTTGGGACAACTATCTTCAGGTTTTTGCTAAAAAGCCTGCAGACCTCCTTGCACCATCTAGAGCAAGATTGGGGATGTTTTCTGTATTGGCACAGTTTCTCCTTGCAAGATATAGTGGAAAAGCTTTTTGCTATGTGTTAGGTGACAAGAGAGGCAGAAGACGAAGATACGCAGCTGTATGAAGTGAAGAGCCGGTCTGGCGTCTTTTGACACAAGGCGCTCTCTGGAACGCACCGCAACCGGCCAAAGACTGTATGCGCGAAGAAGCCGCTTCTTCGCCTGCAGGAGACAGAGAGAGCGGCAGCTTCCCAACGGCGAACAACCAAGCCGCACCAGAGCAGTATAGTGTGGGTAGCATTCAAACTGAGAGACAACAGTATTTTACCACTCTCTTGGCTTTTGCATTCACATTCTACAGGAAAAGAAGGAGTTTTGGACAACTATTTGTGCTTCTTGCTAAACGCTCTGCAGACGTCCGTGAGACTTCTAGAAGAAGAGATGGGGTGTTTTCTGTACTGGTACCGTTTCTCCTTGGAAGACATAGTGGAAATGCTTTTTGCTATGTGTAAAGTGACAGGAGTGGCAAAGGACGGAGATACGCAGCTCTAGGAAGGTAAGTGCCAGTCCCGGGCGTCTTTCGGCACAGGTGCTCTACGGAGCTCCCTGCGACCAGCACAAAGCTCTGTGCGCAACAAAGCCGCTTCTTCGCCTCCGGGAGACCGAGAGAGCGGATGCTGCTGAAAGCGGAAGAACCAAGCCTCACTACACACCCGTGGTGTGGGTAGCTTTCCAACTGAGAGAAAACAGCACCTTACCACTCTCCTGCCTTTTCCACTCACATGCTATTGAAAGGGAGGCGTTTTGGACAACTAATCTTTTGCTTTTTGCCAATCCGTCTGCAGAGGTCCGAGCAATTTTAGAACAGGATATGGGCGGTTTTGTGTACTGGCACAGTTTCTCCTTGCAAGATATAGTGGAAAAGCATTTTGCTGACTGTTAGGCGACAAGAGAGGAAGAAGACGGAGATACGGAGCTCTCTGGAGCTAAGTGCCGGTCCCGGGCATCTTTCGGCACAAGCCGCTCTGCGGCGATCGCTGCGACGGGGCAAATGCTCTCTGCGCAAAGGAGCCGTTTCGTCGCCTCCGGGAGACAGAAATAGCGGCAGGCTTCAAAAGGCGAAGAATCAAGAGCAGCACACCGCTAGAGTGTGCGTAAGTTTCAAACTGATAGAAAACAGTACTTTACCACTCTCTTGGCTTGCCACTCATAATTTTTTCTAAAAGAAGGAGTTTTGGACAACTATCTTTTGCTTCTTGCGGAACACTCTGCAGACCTCCGTGCGACTTCTAGAAGAGGATTGGGACGGATTTCTGTATTTCCACAGTTTCTCCTTAAAATTTTTGTGGAAAAGCATTTTGCGGAGTGTTAGGCGACAACAGAGGCAGAAGACGGAGATACGGAGCTCTGCGAAGCTATGTACCGCTCCCGGGCATCTTTTGGCACAAGGTGCTCTACGGAGCTGCCTGCGACCGGCACAAAGCTCTGTGCGCGAAGAAGCCGCTCTTCGCCTGCAGGAGACAGAGAGAGAGGCAGCTTCCCAAAGGCGAACAACCAAGCCGCACCAGACCAGTATAGTGTGGGTAGCTTTCAAAGTGAGAGAAAACAGTACTTTAGCACTTTCTTGCCTTTTCAATTCATATTCTATTGGAAAAGAAGGCGTTTGGGACAACTATCTTCAGCTTTTTGCTAAACAGTCTGCTGACCTCCCTGCAACTTCTAGGACAAGATTGGGGATGTTTTCTGTATTGGCACAGTTTCTCCTTGGAAGACATAGTGGCAATGCGTTTTGGTATGTGTAAAGTGACAAGAGTGGCAAAGGACGGAGATACGCAGCTCTAGGAAGGTAAGTGCCAGTCCCGGGCGTCTTTCGGCACAGGTGCTCTACGGAGCTCCCTGCGACCAGTACAAAGCTCTGTGCGCAAAAAAGCCGCTTCTTCGCCTCCGGGAGACGGAGACAGCGCATGCTGCTGAAAGGGGAAGAACCAAGCCTCACCACAGACCCGTGGTGTGGGCAGCTTTCCAACTGAGAGAAAACAGCACCTTACCACTGTCCTGCCTTTTCCACTCACATGCTATTGGAAAAGAAGGAGTTTTGGACAACTTACCTTTTGCTTTTTGCCAATCCGTCTGCAGAGGTCCGAGCAATTTTAGAACAGGATATGGGCGGTTTTGTGTACTGGCACAGTTTCTCCTTGCAAGATATAGTGGAA
Source organism: Agelaius tricolor (assembly GCF_023055355.1). Lineage (NCBI taxonomy): Eukaryota > Metazoa > Chordata > Aves > Passeriformes > Icteridae > Agelaius > Agelaius tricolor. Next base: position 6,649,229 of record NW_027269295.1, read on the forward strand.
AAACATTTTGCTAAGTGTTAGGTGTCAAGAGAAGCAGAAGACGTACATACGGAGCTCTCCGAAACTAAGTGCCAGTCGTGGGCATCGTCCGGCACAAAGCGCCCTCTTGGAACGCGCTGCGACCGGCCCAATACTGTATGCGCGAAGAAGCCGCTTCTTCGCCTCCGGGAGACAGAGAGAGCGGCAGCTTCCCAACGGCGAACAACCAAGCCGCACCAGACCAGTATAGTGTGGGTAGCATTCAAAGTGAGAGAAAACAGTACTTTAGCACTTTCTTGCCTTTTCAATTAACATTCTATTGGAAAAGAAGGCGTTTGGGACAACTATCTTCAGGTTTTTGCTAAAAAGCCTGCAGACCTCCTTGCACCATCTAGAGCAAGATTGGGGATGTTTTCTGTACTGGCACAGTTTCTCCTTGGAAGACATAGTGGCAATGCGTTTTGGTATGTGTAAAGTGACAAGAGTGGCAAAGGACGGAGATACGCAGCTCTAGGAAGCAAAGTGCCGGTCCCGGGCGTCTTTCGGCACAAGGCGCTCTACGGAGCTCCCTGCGACCAGCACAAAGCTCTGTGCGCAAAAAAGCCTCTTCTTCGCTTCCGGGAGACGGAGAGACAAGCAGGTTTCGAAAGACGAACAAAGAAGACGAACGACACCGGCAGCCTGTGGCCAGTATCCAAACTTAAAGAGAACGAGTACTTTAGCGCTCTCCTGCCTTTCCTCTCACATGCTATTGGAAAAGAAGGCGTTTTGGACAACTATTTGTGCTTCTTGCTAAACGCTCTGCAGACGTCCGTGAGACTTCTAGAAGAAGAGATGGGGTGTTTTCTGTACTGGCACAGTTTCTCCTTGCAGGATATAGTGGTGAAGCATTTTGCTGACTGTTAGGCGACAAGAGAGGAAGAAGACGAAGATACAGAGCTCCATGAAGCTAAGTGCCGGTCCCGGTCGTCTTTTGGCACAAGGCGCTCTCTGGAACGCACCGCGACCGGCCCAATACTGTATGCGCGAAGAAGCCGCTTCTTCCCCTCCGGGAGACAGAGAGAGCGGCAGCTTCCCAACGGCGAACAACCAAGCCGCACCAGAGCAGTATAGTGTGGGTAGCATTCAAACTGAGAGACAACAGTACTTTACCACTCTCTTGGCTTTTGCATTCACATTCTACTGGAAAAGAAGGAGTTTTGGACAACTATTTGTGCTTCTTGCTAAACGCTCTGCAGACCTCCGTGAGACTTCTAGAAGAAGAGATGGGGTGTTTTCTGTACTGGCACAGTTTCTCCTTGCAGGATATAGTGGTGAAGCATTTTGCTGACTGTTAGGCGACAAGAGAGGAAGAAGACGGAGATACAGAGCTCTCCGAAGCTAAGTGTTGGCCCCGGAACTCTTTTGGCACAAGGTGCTCTACGGAGCTGCCTGCGACTGGCACAAAGCTCTGTGCGCGAAGAAGCCGCTCTTCGCCTCCGGGAGACAGAGAGAGCGGCAGCTTCCCAACGGCGAACAACCAAGCCGCACCAGACCAGTATAGTGTGGGTAGCTTTCAAAGTGAGAGAAAACAGAACTTTACCACTCTCCTGCCTTTTCCACTCACATGCTATTGGAAAAGAAGGCGTTTGGGACAACTATCTTCAGCTTTTTGCTAAACAGTCTGCAGACCTCCCTGCAACTTCTAGGACAAGATTGGGGATGTTTTCTGTACTGGCACAGTTTCTCCTTGCAAGATATAGTGGAAAAACATTTTGCTAAGTGTTAGGTGTCAAGAGAAGCAGAAGACGTAGATACGGAGCTCTCCGAAACTAAGTGCCAGTCGTGGGCATCGTCCGGCACAAAGCGCCCTCTTGGAACGCGCTGCGACCGGCCCAATACTGTATGCGCGAAGAAGCCGCTTCTTCGCCTCCGGGAGACAGAGAGAGCGGCAGCTTCCCAACGGCGAACAACCAAGCCGCACCAGAGCAGTATAGTGTGGGTAGCATTCAAAGTGAGAGAAAACAGTACTTTAGCACTTTCTTGCCTTTTCAATTAACATTCTATTGGAAAAGAAGGCGTTTGGGACAACTATCTTCAGGTTTTTGCTAAAAAGCCTGCAGACCTCCTTGCACCATCTAGAGCAAGATTGGGGATGTTTTCTGTACTGGCACAGTTTCTCCTTGCAAGATATAGTGGAAAAGCTTTTTGCTATGTGTTAGGTGACAAGAGAGGCAGAAGACGAAGATACGCAGCTGTATGAAGTGAAGAGCCGGTCTGGCGTCTTTTGACACAAGGCGCTCTCTGGAACGCACCGCAACCGGCCAAAGACTGTATGCGCGAAGAAGCCGCTTCTTCGCCTGCAGGAGACAGAGAGAGCGGCAGCTTCCCAACGGCGAACAACCAAGCCGCACCAGAGCAGTATAGTGTGGGTAGCATTCAAACTGAGAGACAACAGTATTTTACCACTCTCTTGGCTTTTGCATTCACATTCTACAGGAAAAGAAGGAGTTTTGGACAACTATTTGTGCTTCTTGCTAAACGCTCTGCAGACGTCCGTGAGACTTCTAGAAGAAGAGATGGGGTGTTTTCTGTACTGGTACCGTTTCTCCTTGGAAGACATAGTGGAAATGCTTTTTGCTATGTGTAAAGTGACAGGAGTGGCAAAGGACGGAGATACGCAGCTCTAGGAAGGTAAGTGCCAGTCCCGGGCGTCTTTCGGCACAGGTGCTCTACGGAGCTCCCTGCGACCAGCACAAAGCTCTGTGCGCAACAAAGCCGCTTCTTCGCCTCCGGGAGACCGAGAGAGCGGATGCTGCTGAAAGCGGAAGAACCAAGCCTCACTACACACCCGTGGTGTGGGTAGCTTTCCAACTGAGAGAAAACAGCACCTTACCACTGTCCTGCCTTTTCCACTCACATGCTATTGAAAGGGAGGCGTTTTGGACAACTAATCTTTTGCTTTTTGCCAATCCGTCTGCAGAGGTCCGAGCAATTTTAGAACAGGATATGGGCGGTTTTGTGTACTGGCACAGTTTCTCCTTGCAAGATATAGTGGAAAAGCATTTTGCTGACTGTTAGGCGACAAGAGAGGAAGAAGACGGAGATACGGAGCTCTCTGGAGCTAAGTGCCGGTCCCGGGCATCTTTCGGCACAAGCCGCTCTGCGGCGATCGCTGCGACGGGGCAAATGCTCTCTGCGCAAAGGAGCCGTTTCGTCGCCTCCGGGAGACAGAAATAGCGGCAGGCTTCAAAAGGCGAAGAATCAAGAGCAGCACACCGCTAGAGTGTGCGTAAGTTTCAAACTGATAGAAAACAGTACTTTACCACTCTCTTGGCTTGCCACTCATAATTTTTTCTAAAAGAAGGAGTTTTGGACAACTATCTTTTGCTTCTTGCGGAACACTCTGCAGACCTCCGTGCGACTTCTAGAAGAGGATTGGGACGGATTTCTGTATTTCCACAGTTTCTCCTTAAAATTTTTGTGGAAAAGCATTTTGCGGAGTGTTAGGCGACAACAGAGGCAGAAGACGGAGATACGGAGCTCTGCGAAGCTATGTACCGCTCCCGGGCATCTTTTGGCACAAGGTGCTCTACGGAGCTGCCTGCGACCGGCACAAAGCTCTGTGCGCGAAGAAGCCGCTCTTCGCCTGCAGGAGACAGAGAGAGAGGCAGCTTCCCAAAGGCGAACAACCAAGCCGCACCAGACCAGTATAGTGTGGGTAGCTTTCAAAGTGAGAGAAAACAGTACTTTAGCACTTTCTTGCCTTTTCAATTCATATTCTATTGGAAAAGAAGGCGTTTGGGACAACTATCTTCAGCTTTTTGCTAAACAGTCTGCTGACCTCCCTGCAACTTCTAGGACAAGATTGGGGATGTTTTCTGTATTGGCACAGTTTCTCCTTGGAAGACATAGTGGCAATGCGTTTTGGTATGTGTAAAGTGACAAGAGTGGCAAAGGACGGAGATACGCAGCTCTAGGAAGGTAAGTGCCAGTCCCGGGCGTCTTTCGGCACAGGTGCTCTACGGAGCTCCCTGCGACCAGTACAAAGCTCTGTGCGCAAAAAAGCCGCTTCTTCGCCTCCGGGAGACGGAGACAGCGCATGCTGCTGAAAGGGGAAGAACCAAGCCTCACCACAGACCCGTGGTGTGGGCAGCTTTCCAACTGAGAGAAAACAGCACCTTACCACTCTCCTGCCTTTTCCACTCACATGCTATTGGAAAAGAAGGAGTTTTGGACAACTTACCTTTTGCTTTTTGCCAATCCGTCTGCAGAGGTCCGAGCAATTTTAGAACAGGATATGGGCGGTTTTCTGTACTGGCACAGTTTCTCCTTGCAAGATATAGTGGAAAAACATTTTGCTAAGTGTTAGGTGTCAAGAGAAGCAGAAGACGTACATACGGAGCTCTCCGAAACTAAGTGCCAGTCGTGGGCATCGTCCGGCACAAAGCGCCCTCTTGGAACGCGCTGCGACCGGCCCAATACTGTATGCGCGAAGAAGCCGCTTCTTCGCCTCCGGGAGACAGAGAGAGCGGCAGCTTCCCAACGGCGAACAACCAAGCCGCACCAGAGCAGTATAGTGTGGGTAGCATTCAAAGTGAGAGAAAACAGTACTTTAGCACTTTCTTGCCTTTTCAATTAACATTCTATTGGAAAAGAAGGCGTTTGGGACAACTATCTTCAGGTTTTTGCTAAAAAGCCTGCAGACCTCCTTGCACCATCTAGAGCAAGATTGGGGATGTTTTCTGTACTGGCACAGTTTCTCCTTGGAAGACATAGTGGCAATGCGTTTTGGTATGTGTAAAGTGACAAGAGTGGCAAAGGACGGAGATACGCAGCTCTAGGAAGCAAAGTGCCGGTCCCGGGCGTCTTTCGGCACAAGGCGCTCTACGGAGCTCCCTGCGACCAGCACAAAGCTCTGTGCGCAAAAAAGCCTCTTCTTCGCTTCCGGGAGACGGAGAGACAAGCAGGTTTCGAAAGACGAACAAAGAAGACGAACGACACCGGCAGCCTGTGGCCAGTATCCAAACTTAAAGAGAACGAGTACTTTAGCGCTCTCCTGCCTTTCCTCTCACATGCTATTGGAAAAGAAGGCGTTTTGGACAACTATTTGTGCTTCTTGCTAAACGCTCTGCAGACGTCCGTGAGACTTCTAGAAGAAGAGATGGGGTGTTTTCTGTACTGGCACAGTTTCTCCTTGCAGGATATAGTGGTGAAGCATTTTGCTGACTGTTAGGCGACAAGAGAGGAAGAAGACGAAGATACAGAGCTCCATGAAGCTAAGTGCCGGTCCCGGTCGTCTTTTGGCACAAGGCGCTCTCTGGAACGCACCGCGACCGGCCCAATACTGTATGCGCGAAGAAGCCGCTTCTTCCCCTCCGGGAGACAGAGAGAGCGGCAGCTTCCCAACGGCGAACAACCAAGCCGCACCAGAGCAGTATAGTGTGGGTAGCATTCAAACTGAGAGACAACAGTACTTTACCACTCTCTTGGCTTTTGCATTCACATTCTACTGGAAAAGAAGGAGTTTTGGACAACTATTTGTGCTTCTTGCTAAACGCTCTGCAGACCTCCGTGAGACTTCTAGAAGAAGAGATGGGGTGTTTTCTGTACTGGCACAGTTTCTCCTTGCAGGATATAGTGGTGAAGCATTTTGCTGACTGTTAGGCGACAAGAGAGGAAGAAGACGGAGATACAGAGCTCTCCGAAGCTAAGTGTTGGCCCCGGAACTCTTTTGGCACAAGGTGCTCTACGGAGCTGCCTGCGACTGGCACAAAGCTCTGTGCGCGAAGAAGCCGCTCTTCGCCTCCGGGAGACAGAGAGAGCGGCAGCTTCCCAACGGCGAACAACCAAGCCGCACCAGACCAGTATAGTGTGGGTAGCTTTCAAAGTGAGAGAAAACAGAACTTTACCACTCTCCTGCCTTTTCCACTCACATGCTATTGGAAAAGAAGGCGTTTGGGACAACTATCTTCAGCTTTTTGCTAAACAGTCTGCAGACCTCCCTGCAACTTCTAGGACAAGATTGGGGATGTTTTCTGTACTGGCACAGTTTCTCCTTGCAAGATATAGTGGAAAAACATTTTGCTAAGTGTTAGGTGTCAAGAGAAGCAGAAGACGTAGATACGGAGCTCTCCGAAACTAAGTGCCAGTCGTGGGCATCGTCCGGCACAAAGCGCCCTCTTGGAACGCGCTGCGACCGGCCCAATACTGTATGCGCGAAGAAGCCGCTTCTTCGCCTCCGGGAGACAGAGAGAGCGGCAGCTTCCCAACGGCGAACAACCAAGCCGCACCAGAGCAGTATAGTGTGGGTAGCATTCAAAGTGAGAGAAAACAGTACTTTAGCACTTTCTTGCCTTTTCAATTAACATTCTATTGGAAAAGAAGGCGTTTGGGACAACTATCTTCAGGTTTTTGCTAAAAAGCCTGCAGACCTCCTTGCACCATCTAGAGCAAGATTGGGGATGTTTTCTGTACTGGCACAGTTTCTCCTTGCAAGATATAGTGGAAAAGCTTTTTGCTATGTGTTAGGTGACAAGAGAGGCAGAAGACGAAGATACGCAGCTGTATGAAGTGAAGAGCCGGTCTGGCGTCTTTTGACACAAGGCGCTCTCTGGAACGCACCGCAACCGGCCAAAGACTGTATGCGCGAAGAAGCCGCTTCTTCGCCTGCAGGAGACAGAGAGAGCGGCAGCTTCCCAACGGCGAACAACCAAGCCGCACCAGAGCAGTATAGTGTGGGTAGCATTCAAACTGAGAGACAACAGTATTTTACCACTCTCTTGGCTTTTGCATTCACATTCTACAGGAAAAGAAGGAGTTTTGGACAACTATTTGTGCTTCTTGCTAAACGCTCTGCAGACGTCCGTGAGACTTCTAGAAGAAGAGATGGGGTGTTTTCTGTACTGGTACCGTTTCTCCTTGGAAGACATAGTGGAAATGCTTTTTGCTATGTGTAAAGTGACAGGAGTGGCAAAGGACGGAGATACGCAGCTCTAGGAAGGTAAGTGCCAGTCCCGGGCGTCTTTCGGCACAGGTGCTCTACGGAGCTCCCTGCGACCAGCACAAAGCTCTGTGCGCAACAAAGCCGCTTCTTCGCCTCCGGGAGACCGAGAGAGCGGATGCTGCTGAAAGCGGAAGAACCAAGCCTCACTACACACCCGTGGTGTGGGTAGCTTTCCAACTGAGAGAAAACAGCACCTTACCACTCTCCTGCCTTTTCCACTCACATGCTATTGAAAGGGAGGCGTTTTGGACAACTAATCTTTTGCTTTTTGCCAATCCGTCTGCAGAGGTCCGAGCAATTTTAGAACAGGATATGGGCGGTTTTGTGTACTGGCACAGTTTCTCCTTGCAAGATATAGTGGAAAAGCATTTTGCTGACTGTTAGGCGACAAGAGAGGAAGAAGACGGAGATACGGAGCTCTCTGGAGCTAAGTGCCGGTCCCGGGCATCTTTCGGCACAAGCCGCTCTGCGGCGATCGCTGCGACGGGGCAAATGCTCTCTGCGCAAAGGAGCCGTTTCGTCGCCTCCGGGAGACAGAAATAGCGGCAGGCTTCAAAAGGCGAAGAATCAAGAGCAGCACACCGCTAGAGTGTGCGTAAGTTTCAAACTGATAGAAAACAGTACTTTACCACTCTCTTGGCTTGCCACTCATAATTTTTTCTAAAAGAAGGAGTTTTGGACAACTATCTTTTGCTTCTTGCGGAACACTCTGCAGACCTCCGTGCGACTTCTAGAAGAGGATTGGGACGGATTTCTGTATTTCCACAGTTTCTCCTTAAAATTTTTGTGGAAAAGCATTTTGCGGAGTGTTAGGCGACAACAGAGGCAGAAGACGGAGATACGGAGCTCTGCGAAGCTATGTACCGCTCCCGGGCATCTTTTGGCACAAGGTGCTCTACGGAGCTGCCTGCGACCGGCACAAAGCTCTGTGCGCGAAGAAGCCGCTCTTCGCCTGCAGGAGACAGAGAGAGAGGCAGCTTCCCAAAGGCGAACAACCAAGCCGCACCAGACCAGTATAGTGTGGGTAGCTTTCAAAGTGAGAGAAAACAGTACTTTAGCACTTTCTTGCCTTTTCAATTCATATTCTATTGGAAAAGAAGGCGTTTGGGACAACTATCTTCAGCTTTTTGCTAAACAGTCTGCTGACCTCCCTGCAACTTCTAGGACAAGATTGGGGATGTTTTCTGTATTGGCACAGTTTCTCCTTGGAAGACATAGTGGCAATGCGTTTTGGTATGTGTAAAGTGACAAGAGTGGCAAAGGACGGAGATACGCAGCTCTAGGAAGGTAAGTGCCAGTCCCGGGCGTCTTTCGGCACAGGTGCTCTACGGAGCTCCCTGCGACCAGTACAAAGCTCTGTGCGCAAAAAAGCCGCTTCTTCGCCTCCGGGAGACGGAGACAGCGCATGCTGCTGAAAGGGGAAGAACCAAGCCTCACCACAGACCCGTGGTGTGGGCAGCTTTCCAACTGAGAGAAAACAGCACCTTACCACTGTCCTGCCTTTTCCACTCACATGCTATTGGAAAAGAAGGAGTTTTGGACAACTTACCTTTTGCTTTTTGCCAATCCGTCTGCAGAGGTCCGAGCAATTTTAGAACAGGATATGGGCGGTTTTGTGTACTGGCACAGTTTCTCCTTGCAAGATATAGTGGAAAAACATTTTGCTAAGTGTTAGGTGTCAAGAGAAGCAGAAGACGTACATACGGAGCTCTCCGAAACTAAGTGCCAGTCGTGGGCATCGTCCGGCACAAAGCGCCCTCTTGGAACGCGCTGCGACCGGCCCAATACTGTATGCGCGAAGAAGCCGCTTCTTCGCCTCCGGGAGACAGAGAGAGCGGCAGCTTCCCAACGGCGAACAACCAAGCCGCACCAGAGCAGTATAGTGTGGGTAGCATTCAAAGTGAGAGAAAACAGTACTTTAGCACTTTCTTGCCTTTTCAATTAACATTCTATTGGAAAAGAAGGCGTTTGGGACAACTATCTTCAGGTTTTTGCTAAAAAGCCTGCAGACCTCCTTGCACCATCTAGAGCAAGATTGGGGATGTTTTCTGTACTGGCACAGTTTCTCCTTGCAAGATATAGTGGAAAAGCTTTTTGCTATGTGTTAGGTGACAAGAGAGGCAGAAGACGAAGATACGCAGCTGTATGAAGTGAAGAGCCGGTCTGGCGTCTTTTGACACAAGGCGCTCTCTGGAACGCACCGCAACCGGCCAAAGACTGTATGCGCGAAGAAGCCGCTTTTTCGCCTGCAGGAGACAGAGAGAGCGGCAGCTTCCCAACGGCGAACAACCAAGCCGCACCAGAGCAGTATAGTGTGGGTAGCATTCAAACTGAGAGACAACAGTATTTTACCACTCTCTTGGCTTTTGCATTCACATTCTACAGGAAAAGAAGGAGTTTTGGACAACTATTTGTGCTTCTTGCTAAACGCTCTGCAGACGTCCGTGAGACTTCTAGAAGAAGAGATGGGGTGTTTTCTGTACTGGTACCGTTTCTCCTTGGAAGACATAGTGGCAATGCTTTTTGCTATGTGTAAAGTGACAGGAGTGGCAAACGACGGAGATACGCAGCTCTAGGAAGGTAAGTGCCAGTCCCGGGCGTCTTTCGGCACAGGTGCTCTACGGAGCTCCCTGCGACCAGCACAAAGCTCTGTGCGCAACAAAGCCGCTTCTTCGCCTCCGGGAGACCGAGAGAGCGGATGCTGCTGAAAGCGGAAGAACCAAGCCTCACTACACACCCGTGGTGTGGGTAGCTTTCCAACTGAGAGAAAACAGCACCTTACCACTCTCCTGCCTTTTCCACTCACATGCTATTGAAAGGGAGGCGTTTTGGACAACTAATCTTTTGCTTTTTGCCAATCCGTCTGCAGAGGTCCGAGCAATTTTAGAACAGGATATGGGCGGTTTTGTGTACTGGCACAGTTTCTCCTTGCAAGATATAGTGGAAAAGCATTTTGCTGACTGTTAGGCGACAAGAGAGGAAGAAGACGGAGATACGGAGCTCTCTGGAGCTAAGTGCCGGTCCCGGGCATCTTTCGGCACAAGCCGCTCTGCGGCGATCGCTGCGACGGGGCAAATGCTCTCTGCGCAAAGGAGCCGTTTCGTCGCCTCCGGGAGACAGAAATAGCGGCAGGCTTCAAAAGGCGAAGAATCAAGCGCACCACACCGCTAGAGTGTGCGTAAGTTTCAAACTGATAGAAAACAGTGCCTTACCACTCTCTTGGCTTGCCACTCATAATTTTTTCTAAAAGAAGGAGTTTTGGACAACTATCTTTTGCTTCTTGCGGAACACTCTGCAGACCTCCGGGCGACTTCTAGAAGAAGATTGGGAAGGATTTCTGTATTTCCACAGTTTCTCCTTAAAATTCTTGAGGAAAAGCATTTTGCTGAGTGTTAGGCGACAACAGAGGCAGAAGAAGGAAATACGGAACTCTGCGAAGCTATGTACCGCTCCCGGGCATCTGTGGGCACAAGCCGCTCTCTGGAACACAGCGCGACCGGCCAAATGATGTATGCGCAAAGAAGCTGCTTCTTTGCCTCTGGGAGACAGAGAGGGCGGCAGGCTTCAAAAGGCGAAGAATCAAGCGCAGCACACCGCTAGAGTGTGCGTAAGTTTCAAACTGATAGAAAACAGTGCCTTACCACTCTCTTGGCTTGCCACTCATAATTTTTTCTAAAAGAAGGAGTTTTGGACAACTATCTTTTGCTTCTTGCGGAACACTCTGCAGACCTCCGGGCGACTTCTAGAAGAGGATTGGGACGGATTTCTGTATTTCCACAGTTTCTCCTTAAAATTTTTGTGGAAAAGCATTTTGCGGAGTGTTAGGCGACAACAGAGGCAGAAGACGGAGATACGGAGCTCTGCGAAGCTATGTACCGCTCCCGGGCATCTTTCGGCACAAGCCGCTCTACGGAGCTGCCTGCGACCAGCACAAAGCTCTGTGTGCAAAAAAACCGCTTCTTCGCCTCCGGGAGACAGAGAGAGCGGCAGGCTTCAAAAGGCGAAGAATCAAGCGCAGCACACCGCTAGAGTGTGCGTAAGTTTCAAACTGATAGAAAACAGTGCCTTACCACTCTCTTGGCTTGCCACTCATAATTTTTTCTAAAAGAAGGAGTTTTGGACAACTATCTTTTGCTTCTTGCGGAACACTCTGCAGACCTCCGGGCGACTTCTAGAAGAAGATTGGGACGGATTTCTGTATTTCCACAGTTTCTCCTTAAAATTTTTGTGGAAAAGCATTTTGCGGAGTGTTAGGCGACAACAGAGGCAGAAGACGGAGATACGGAGCTCTGCGAAGCTATGTACCGCTCCCGGGCATCTTTTGGCACAAGGTGTTCTACGGAGCTGCCTGCGACCGGCACAAAGCTCTGTGCGCGAAGAAGCCGCTCTTCGCCTGCAGGAGACAGAGAGAGAGGCAGCTTCCCAAAGGCGAACAACCAAGCCGCACCAGACCAGTATAGTGTGGGTAGCTTTCAAAGTGAGAGAAAACAGTACTTTAGCACTTTCTTGCCTTTTCAATTCATATTCTATTGGAAAAGAAGGCGTTTGGGACAACTATCTTCAGCTTTTTGCTAAACAGTCTGCTGACCTCCCTGCAACTTCTAGGACAAGATTGGGGATGTTTTCTGTATTGGCACAGTTTCTCCTTGGAAGACATAGTGGCAATGCGTTTTGGTATGTGTAAAGTGACAAGAGTGGCAAAGGACGGAGATACGCAGCTCTAGGAAGGTAAGTGCCAGTCCCGGGCGTCTTTCGGCACAGGTGCTCTACGGAGCTCCCTGCGACCAGTACAAAGCTCTGTGCGCAAAAAAGCGGCTTCTTCGCCTCCGGGAGACGGAGACAGCGCATGCTGCTGAAAGGGGAAGAACCAAGCCTCACCACAGACCCGTGGTGTGGGCAGCTTTCCAACTGAGAGAAAACAGCACCTTACCACTGTCCTGCCTTTTCCACTCACATGCTATTGGAAAAGAAGGAGTTTTGGACAACTTACCTTTTGCTTTTTGCCAATCCGTCTGCAGAGGTCCGAGCAATTTTAGAACAGGATATGGGCGGTTTTGTGTACTGGCACAGTTTCTCCTTGCAAGATATAGTGGAAAAACATTTTGCTAAGTGTTAGGTGTCAAGAGAAGCAGAAGACGTAGATACGGAGCTCTCCGAAACTAAGTGCCAGTCGTGGGCATCGTCCGGCACAAAGCGCCCTCTTGGAACGCGCTGCGACCGGCCCAATACTGTATGCGCGAAGAAGCCGCTTCTTCGCCTCCGGGAGACAGAGAGAGCGGCAGCTTCCCAACGGCGAACAACCAAGCCGCACCAAACCAGTATAGTGTGGGTAGCATTCAAAGTGAGAGAAAACAGTACTTTAGCACTTTCTTGCCTTTTCAATTAACATTCTATTGGAAAAGAAGGCGTTTAAGACAACTATCTTCAGGTTTTTGCTAAAAAGCCTGCAGACCTCCTTGCACCATCTAGAGCAAGATTGGGGATGTTTTCTGTACTGGCACAGTTTCTCCTTGGAAGACATAGTGGCAATGCGTTTTGGTATGTGTAAAGTGACAAGAGTGGCAAAGGACGGAGATACGCAGCTCTAGGAAGCAAAGTGCCGGTCCCGGGCGTCTTTCGGCACAAGGCGCTCTACGGAGCTCCCTGCGACCAGCACAAAGCTCTGTGCGCAAAAAAGCCTCTTCTTCGCTTCCGGGAGACGGAGAGACAAGCAGGTTTCGAAAGACGAACAAAGAAGACGAACGACACCGGCAGCCTGTGGCCAGTATCCAAACTTAAAGAGAACGAGTACTTTAGCGCTCTCCTGCCTTTCCTCTCACATGCTATTGGAAAAGAAGGCGTTTTGGACAACTATTTGTGCTTCTTGCTAAACGCTCTGCAGACGTCCGTGAGACTTCTAGAAGAAGAGATGGGGTGTTTTCTGTACTGGCACAGTTTCTCCTTGCAAGATATAGTGGAAAAGCTTTTTGCTATGTGTTAGGTGACAAGAGAGGCAGAAGACGAAGATACGCAGCTCCATGAAGCTAAGTGCCGGTCCCGGTCGTCTTTTGGCACAAGGCGCTCTCTGGAACGGACCGCGACCGGCCCAATACTGTATGCGCGAAGAAGCCGCTTCTTCCCCTCCGGGAGACAGAGAGAGCGGCAGCTTCCCAACGGCGAACAACCAAGCCGCACCAGAGCAGTATAGTGTGGGTAGCATTCAAACTGAGAGACAACAGTACTTTACCACTCTCTTGGCTTTTGCATTCACATTCTACTGGAAAAGAAGGAGTTTTGGACAACTATTTGTGCTTCTTGCTAAACGCTCTGCAGACCTCCGTGCGACTTCTAGAAGAAGAGATGGGGTGTTTTCTGTACTGGCACAGTTTCTCCTTGCAGGATATAGTGGTGAAGCATTTTGCTGACTGTTAGGCGACAAGAGAGGAAGAAGACGGAGATACAGAGCTCTCCGAAGCTAAGTGTTGGCCCCGGAACTCTTTTGGCACAAGGTGCTCTACGGAGCTGCCTGCGACTGGCACAAAGCTCTGTGCGCGAAGAAGCCGCTCTTCGCCTCCGGGAGACAGAGAGAGCGGCAGCTTCCCAACGGCGAACAACCAAGCCGCACCAGACCAGTATAGTGTGGGTAGCTTTCAAACTTATAGAAAACAGAACTTTACCACTCTCCTGCCTTTTCCACTCACATGCTATTGGAAAAGAAGGCGTTTGGGACAACTATCTTCAGCTTTTTGCTAAACAGTCTGCAGACCTCCCTGCAACTTCTAGGACAAGATTGGGGATGTTTTCTGTACTGGCACAGTTTCTCCTTGCAAGATATAGTGGAAAAGCATTTTGCTAAGTGTTAGGTGTCAAGAGAAGCAGAAGACGTAGATACGGAGCTCTCCGAAACTAAGTGCCAGTCGTGGGCATCGTCCGGCACAAAGCGCCCTCTTGGAACGCGCTGCGACCGGCCCAATACTGTATGCGCGAAGAAGCCGCTTCTTCGCCTCCGGGAGACAGAGAGAGCGGCAGCTTCCCAACGGCGAACAACCAAGCCGCACCAGAGCAGTATAGTGTGGGTAGCATTCAAAGTGAGAGAAAACAGTACTTTAGCACTTTCTTGCCTTTTCAATTAACATTCTATTGGAAAAGAAGGCGTTTGGGACAACTATCTTCAGGTTTTTGCTAAAAAGCCTGCAGACCTCCTTGCACCATCTAGAGCAAGATTGGGGATGTTTTCTGTACTGGCACAGTTTCTCCTTGCAAGATATAGTGGAAAAGCTTTTTGCTATGTGTTAGGTGACAAGAGAGGCAGAAGACGAAGATACGCAGCTGTATGAAGTGAAGAGCCGGTCTGGCGTCTTTTGACACAAGGCGCTCTCTGGAACGCACCGCAACCGGCCAAAGACTGTATGCGCGAAGAAGCCGCTTTTTCGCCTGCAGGAGACAGAGAGAGCGGCAGCTTCCCAACGGCGAACAACCAAGCCGCACCAGAGCAGTATAGTGTGGGTAGCATTCAAACTGAGAGACAACAGTATTTTACCACTCTCTTGGCTTTTGCATTCACATTCTACAGGAAAAGAAGGAGTTTTGGACAACTCTTTGTGCTTCTTGCTAAACGCTCTGCAGACGTCCGTGAGACTTCTAGAAGAAGAGATGGGGTGTTTTCTGTACTGGTACCGTTTCTCCTTGGAAGACATAGTGGCAATGCTTTTTGCTATGTGTAAAGTGACAGGAGTGGCAAAGGACGGAGATACGCAGCTCTAGGAAGGTAAGTGCCAGTCCCGGGCGTCTTTCGGCACAGGTGCTCTACGGAGCTCCCTGCGACCAGCACAAAGCTCTGTGCGCAACAAAGCCGCTTCTTCGCCTCCGGGAGACCGAGAGAGCGGATGCTGCTGAAAGCGGAAGAACCAAGCCTCACTACACACCCGTGGTGTGGGTAGCTTTCCAACTGAGAGAAAACAGCACCTTACCACTCTCCTGCCTTTTCCACTCACATGCTATTGAAAGGGAGGCGTTTTGGACAACTAATCTTTTGCTTTTTGCCAATCCGTCTGCAGAGGTCCGAGCAATTTTAGAACAGGATATGGGCGGTTTTGTGTACTGGCACAGTTTCTCCTTGCAAGATATAGTGGAAAAGCATTTTGCTGACTGTTAGGCGACAAGAGAGGAAGAAGACGGAGATACGGAGCTCTCCGAAGCTAAGTGCCGGTCCCGGGCATCTTTCGGCACAAGCCGCTCTACGGAGCTGCCTGCGACCAGCACAAAGCTCTGTGTGCAAAAAAACCGCTTCTTCGCCTCCGGGAGACAGAGAGAGCGGCAGGCTTCAAAAGGCGAAGAATCAAGCGCAGCACACCGCTAGAGTGTGCGTAAGTTTCAAACTGATAGAAAACAGTGCCTTACCACTCTCTTGGCTTGCCACTCATAATTTTTTCTAAAAGAAGGAGTTTTGGACAACTATCTTTTGCTTCTTGCGGAACACTCTGCAGACCTCCGGGCGACTTCTAGAAGAAGATTGGGAAGGATTTCTGTATTTCCACAGTTTCTCCTTAAAATTTTTGAGGAAAAGCATTTTGCTGAGTGTTAGGCGACAACAGAGGCAGAAGAAGGAGATACGGAACTCTGCGAAGCTATGTACCGCTCCCGGGCATCTGTGGGCACAAGCCGCTCTCTGGAACACAGCGCGACCGGCCAAATGATGTATGCGCAAAGAAGCTGCTTCTTCGCCTCTGGGAGACAGAGAGGGCGGCAGGCTTCAAAAGGCGAAGAATCAAGCGCAGCACACCGCTAGAGTGTGCGTAAGTTTCAAACTGATAGAAAACAGTACTTTACCACTCTCTTGGCTTGCCACTCATAATTTTTTCTAAAAGAAGGAGTTTTGGACAACTATCTTTTGCTTCTTGCGGAACACTCTGCAGACCTCCGGGCGACTTCTAGAAGAGGATTGGGACGGATTTCTGTATTTCCACAGTTTCTCCTTAAAATTTTTGTGGAAAAGCATTTTGCGGAGTGTTAGGCGACAACAGAGGCAGAAGACGGAGATACGGAGCTCTGCGAAGCTATGTACCGCTCCCGGGCATCTTTTGGCACAAGGTGCTCTACGGAGCTGCCTGCGACCGGCACAAAGCTCTGTGCGCGAAGAAGCCGCTCTTCGCCTGCAGGAGACAGAGAGAGAGGCAGCTTCCCAAAGGCGAACAACCAAGCCGCACCAGACCAGTATAGTGTGGGTAGCTTTCAAAGTGAGAGAAAACAGTACTTTAGCACTTTCTTGCCTTTTCAATTCATATTCTATTGGAAAAGAAGGCGTTTGGGACAACTATCTTCAGCTTTTTGCTAAACAGTCTGCTGACCTCCCTGCAACTTCTAGGACAAGATTGGGGATGTTTTCTGTATTGGCACAGTTTCTCCTTGGAAGACATAGTGGCAATGCGTTTTGGTATGTGTAAAGTGACAAGAGTGGCAAAGGACGGAGATACGCAGCTCTAGGAAGGTAAGTGCCAGTCCCGGGCGTCTTTCGGCACAGGTGCTCTACGGAGCTCCCTGCGACCAGTACAAAGCTCTGTGCGCAAAAAAGCCGCTTCTTCGCCTCCGGGAGACGGAGACAGCGCATGCTGCTGAAAGGGGAAGAACCAAGCCTCACCACAGACCCGTGGTGTGGGCAGCTTTCCAACTGAGAGAAAACAGCACCTTACCACTGTCCTGCCTTTTCCACTCACATGCTATTGGAAAAGAAGGAGTTTTGGACAACTTACCTTTTGCTTTTTGCCAATCCGTCTGCAGAGGTCCGAGCAATTTTAGAACAGGATATGGGCGGTTTTGTGTACTGGCACAGTTTCTCCTTGCAAGATATAGTGGAAAAACATTTTGCTAAGTGTTAGGTGTCAAGAGAAGCAGAAGACGTAGATACGGAGCTCTCCGAAACTAAGTGCCAGTCGTGGGCATCGTCCGGCACAAAGCGCCCTCTTGGAACGCGCTGCGACCGGCCCAATACTGTATGCGCGAAGAAGCCGCTTCTTCGCCTCCGGGAGACAGAGAGAGCGGCAGCTTCCCAACGGCGAACAACCAAGCCGCACCAAACCAGTATAGTGTGGGTAGCATTCAAAGTGAGAGAAAACAGTACTTTAGCACTTTCTTGCCTTTTCAATTAACATTCTATTGGAAAAGAAGGCGTTTAAGACAACTATCTTCAGGTTTTTGCTAAAAAGCCTGCAGACCTCCTTGCACCATCTAGAGCAAGATTGGGGATGTTTTCTGTACTGGCACAGTTTCTCCTTGGAAGACATAGTGGCAATGCGTTTTGGTATGTGTAAAGTGACAAGAGTGGCAAAGGACGGAGATACGCAGCTCTAGGAAGCAAAGTGCCGGTCCCGGGCGTCTTTCGGCACAAGGCGCTCTACGGAGCTCCCTGCGACCAGCACAAAGCTCTGTGCGCAAAAAAGCCTCTTCTTCGCTTCCGGGAGACGGAGAGACAAGCAGGTTTCGAAAGACGAACAAAGAAGACGAACGACACCGGCAGCCTGTGGCCAGTATCCAAACTTAAAGAGAACGAGTACTTTAGCGCTCTCCTGCCTTTCCTCTCACATGCTATTGGAAAAGAAGGCGTTTTGGACAACTATTTGTGCTTCTTGCTAAACGCTCTGCAGACGTCCGTGAGACTTCTAGAAGAAGAGATGGGGTGTTTTCTGTACTGGCACAGTTTCTCCTTGCAAGATATAGTGGAAAAGCTTTTTGCTATGTGTTAGGTGACAAGAGAGGCAGAAGACGAAGATACGCAGCTCCATGAAGCTAAGTGCCGGTCCCGGTCGTCTTTTGGCACAAGGCGCTCTCTGGAACGGACCGCGACCGGCCCAATACTGTATGCGCGAAGAAGCCGCTTCTTCCCCTCCGGGAGACAGAGAGAGCGGCAGCTTCCCAACGGCGAACAACCAAGCCGCACCAGAGCAGTATAGTGTGGGTAGCATTCAAACTGAGAGACAACAGTACTTTACCACTCTCTTGGCTTTTGCATTCCCATTCTACTGGAAAAGAAGGAGTTTTGGACAACTATTTTTGCTTCTTGCTAAACGCTCTGCAGACCTCCGTGAGACTTCTAGAAGAAGAGATGGGGTGTTTTCTGTACTGGCACAGTTTCTCCTTGCAGGATATAGTGGTGAAGCATTTTGCTGACTGTTAGGCGACAAGAGAGGAAGAAGACGGAGATACAGAGCTCTCCGAAGCTAAGTGTTGGCCCCGGAACTCTTTTGGCACAAGGTGCTCTACGGAGCTGCCTGCGACTGGCACAAAGCTCTGTGCGCGAAGAAGCCGCTCTTCGCCTCCGGGAGACAGAGAGAGCGGCAGCTTCCCAACGGCGAACAACCAAGCCGCACCAGACCAGTATAGTGTGGGTAGCTTTCAAACTTATAGAAAACAGAACTTTACCACTCTCCTGCCTTTTCCACTCACATGCTATTGGAAAAGAAGGCGTTTGGGACAACTATCTTCAGCTTTTTGCTAAACAGTCTGCAGACCTCCCTGCAACTTCTAGGACAAGATTGGGGATGTTTTCTGTACTGGCACAGTTTCTCCTTGCAAGATATAGTGGAAAAGCATTTTGCTAAGTGTTAGGTGTCAAGAGAAGCAGAAGACGTACATACGGAGCTCTCCGAAACTAAGTGCCAGTCGTGGGCATCGTCCGGCACAAAGCGCCCTCTTGGAACGCGCTGCGACCGGCCCAATACTGTATGCGCGAAGAAGCCGCTTCTTCGCCTCCGGGAGACAGAGAGAGCGGCAGCTTCCCAACGGCGAACAACCAAGCCGCACCAGAGCAGTATAGTGTGGGTAGCATTCAAAGTGAGAGAAAACAGTACTTTAGCACTTTCTTGCCTTTTCAATTAACATTCTATTGGAAAAGAAGGCGTTTGGGACAACTATCTTCAGGTTTTTGCTAAAAAGCCTGCAGACCTCCTTGCACCATCTAGAGCAAGATTGGGGATGTTTTCTGTACTGGCACAGTTTCTCCTTGCAAGATATAGTGGAAAAGCTTTTTGCTATGTGTTAGGTGACAAGAGAGGCAGAAGACGAAGATACGCAGCTGTATGAAGTGAAGAGCCGGTCTGGCGTCTTTTGACACAAGGCGCTCTCTGGAACGCACCGCAACCGGCCAAAGACTGTATGCGCGAAGAAGCCGCTTTTTCGCCTGCAGGAGACAGAGAGAGCGGCAGCTTCCCAACGGCGAACAACCAAGCCGCACCAGAGCAGTATAGTGTGGGTAGCATTCAAACTGAGAGACAACAGTATTTTACCACTCTCTTGGCTTTTGCATTCACATTCTACAGGAAAAGAAGGAGTTTTGGACAACTCTTTGTGCTTCTTGCTAAACGCTCTGCAGACGTCCGTGAGACTTCTAGAAGAAGAGATGGGGTGTTTTCTGTACTGGTACCGTTTCTCCTTGGAAGACATAGTGGCAATGCTTTTTGCTATGTGTAAAGTGACAGGAGTGGCAAAGGACGGAGATACGCAGCTCTAGGAAGGTAAGTGCCAGTCCCGGGCGTCTTTCGGCACAGGTGCTCTACGGAGCTCCCTGCGACCAGCACAAAGCTCTGTGCGCAACAAAGCCGCTTCTTCGCCTCCGGGAGACCGAGAGAGCGGATGCTGCTGAAAGCGGAAGAACCAAGCCTCACTACACACCCGTGGTGTGGGTAGCTTTCCAACTGAGAGAAAACAGCACCTTACCACTCTCCTGCCTTTTCCACTCACATGCTATTGAAAGGGAGGCGTTTTGGACAACTAATCTTTTGCTTTTTGCCAATCCGTCTGCAGAGGTCCGAGCAATTTTAGAACAGGATATGGGCGGTTTTGTGTACTGGCACAGTTTCTCCTTGCAAGATATAGTGGAAAAGCATTTTGCTGACTGTTAGGCGACAAGAGAGGAAGAAGACGGAGATACCGAGCTCTCCGAAGCTAAGTGTCGGTCCCGGGCATCTTTTGGCACAAGGTGCTCTACGGAGCTGCCTGCGACCAGCACAAAGCTCTGTGTGCAAAAAAACCGCTTCTTCGCCTCCGGGAGACAGAGAGAGCGGCAGGCTTCAAAAGGCGAAGAATCAAGCGCACCACACCGCTAGAGTGTGCGTAAGTTTCAAACTGATAGAAAACAGTACTTTACCACTCTCTTGGCTTGCCACTCATAATTTTTTCTAAAAGAAGGAGTTTTGGACAACTATCTTTTGCTTCTTGCGGAACACTCTGCAGACCTCCGGGCGACTTCTAGAAGAAGATTGGGAAGGATTTCTGTATTTCCACAGTTTCTCCTTAAAATTTTTGTGGAAAAGCATTTTGCGGAGTGTTAGGCGACAACAGAGGCAGAAGACGGAGATACGGAGCTCTGCGAAGCTATGTACCGCTCCCCGGCATCTGTCGGCACAAGCCGCTCTCTGGAACACAGCGCGACCGGCCAAATGATGTACGCGCAAAGAAGCTGCTTCTTCGCCTCTGGGAGACAGAGAGGGCGGCAGGTTTGGAAAGGCGAGGAATCAAGCGCATCGCACTGATATAATGTAGGTAAGTTTCAAACTTACAGAAACCAGTACTTTACCACTCTCTTCTCTTTGGCACTCACATTCTAGTCCAATGGAAAGAGTTTTGGACCACTACGTTTTCCTTTTTTCTAAGCACTCAGAAGATCCTCCTGCAACTTCAAGAAAAAGATAGGGGTTCTTTTCTGTCTTGGCGCAATTTTTCCTAGCAAGATATAGAGGAAAACTTTTTGCTGTGTGTCAGGTGACAAAAGAAGCAGAAGACGGAGATACGGAGCTCTCTGGAGCTAAGTGCCGGTCCCGGGCATCTTTCGGCACAAGCCGCTCTGCGGCGATCGCTGCGACGGGGCAAATGCTCTCTGCGCAAAGGAGCCGTTTCGTCGCCTCCGGGAGACAGAAATAGCGGCAGGCTTCAAAAGGCGAAGAATCAAGCGCACCACACCGCTAGAGTGTGCGTAAGTTTCAAACTGATAGAAAACAGTGCCTTACCACTCTCTTGGCTTGCCACTCATAATTTTTTCTAAAAGAAGGAGTTTTGGACAACTATCTTTTGCTTCTTGCGGAACACTCTGCAGACCTCCGGGCGACTTCTAGAAGAAGATTGGGAAGGATTTCTGTATTTCCACAGTTTCTCCTTAAAATTTTTGAGGAAAAGCATTTTGCTGAGTGTTAGGCGACAACAGAGGCAGAAGAAGGAGATACGGAACTCTGCGAAGCTATGTACCGCTCCCGGGCATCTGTGGGCACAAGCCGCTCTCTGGAACACAGCGCGACCGGCCAAATGATGTATGCGCAAAGAAGCTGCTTCTTCGCCTCTGGGAGACAGAGAGGGCGGCAGGCTTCAAAAGGCGAAGAATCAAGCGCAGCACACCGCTAGAGTGTGCGTAAGTTTCAAACTGATAGAAAACAGTACTTTACCACTCTCTTGGCTTGCCACTCATAATTTTTTCTAAAAGAAGGAGTTTTGGACAACTATCTTTTGCTTCTTGCGGAACACTCTGCAGACCTCCGGGCGACTTCTAGAAGAGGATTGGGACGGATTTCTGTATTTCCACAGTTTCTCCTTAAAATTTTTGTGGAAAAGCATTTTGCGGAGTGTTAGGCGACAACAGAGGCAGAAGACGGAGATACGGAGCTCTGCGAAGCTATGTACCGCTCCCGGGCATCTTTTGGCACAAGGTGCTCTACGGAGCTGCCTGCGACCGGCACAAAGCTCTGTGCGCGAAGAAGCCGCTCTTCGCCTGCAGGAGACAGAGAGAGAGGCAGCTTCCCAAAGGCGAACAACCAAGCCGCACCAGACCAGTATAGTGTGGGTAGCTTTCAAAGTGAGAGAAAACAGTACTTTAGCACTTTCTTGCCTTTTCAATTCATATTCTATTGGAAAAGAAGGCGTTTGGGACAACTATCTTCAGCTTTTTGCTAAACAGTCTGCTGACCTCCCTGCAACTTCTAGGACAAGATTGGGGATGTTTTCTGTATTGGCACAGTTTCTCCTTGGAAGACATAGTGGCAATGCGTTTTGGTATGTGTAAAGTGACAAGAGTGGCAAAGGACGGAGATACGCAGCTCTAGGAAGGTAAGTGCCAGTCCCGGGCGTCTTTCGGCACAGGTGCTCTACGGAGCTCCCTGCGACCAGTACAAAGCTCTGTGCGCAAAAAAGCCGCTTCTTCGCCTCCGGGAGACGGAGACAGCGCATGCTGCTGAAAGGGGAAGAACCAAGCCTCACCACAGACCCGTGGTGTGGGCAGCTTTCCAACTGAGAGAAAACAGCACCTTACCACTGTCCTGCCTTTTCCACTCACATGCTATTGGAAAAGAAGGAGTTTTGGACAACTTACCTTTTGCTTTTTGCCAATCCGTCTGCAGAGGTCCGAGCAATTTTAGAACAGGATATGGGCGGTTTTGTGTACTGGCACAGTTTCTCCTTGCAAGATATAGTGGAAAAACATTTTGCTAAGTGTTAGGTGTCAAGAGAAGCAGAAGACGTAGATACGGAGCTCTCCGAAACTAAGTGCCAGTCGTGGGCATCGTCCGGCACAAAGCGCCCTCTTGGAACGCGCTGCGACCGGCCCAATACTGTATGCGCGAAGAAGCCGCTTCTTCGCCTCCGGGAGACAGAGAGAGCGGCAGCTTCCCAACGGCGAACAACCAAGCCGCACCAAACCAGTATAGTGTGGGTAGCATTCAAAGTGAGAGAAAACAGTACTTTAGCACTTTCTTGCCTTTTCAATTAACATTCTATTGGAAAAGAAGGCGTTTAAGACAACTATCTTCAGGTTTTTGCTAAAAAGCCTGCAGACCTCCTTGCACCATCTAGAGCAAGATTGGGGATGTTTTCTGTACTGGCACAGTTTCTCCTTGGAAGACATAGTGGCAATGCGTTTTGGTATGTGTAAAGTGACAAGAGTGGCAAAGGACGGAGATACGCAGCTCTAGGAAGCAAAGTGCCGGTCCCGGGCGTCTTTCGGCACAAGGCGCTCTACGGAGCTCCCTGCGACCAGCACAAAGCTCTGTGCGCAAAAAAGCCTCTTCTTCGCTTCCGGGAGACGGAGAGACAAGCAGGTTTCGAAAGACGAACAAAGAAGACGAACGACACCGGCAGCCTGTGGCCAGTATCCAAACTTAAAGAGAACGAGTACTTTAGCGCTCTCCTGCCTTTCCTCTCACATGCTATTGGAAAAGAAGGCGTTTTGGACAACTATTTGTGCTTCTTGCTAAACGCTCTGCAGACGTCCGTGAGACTTCTAGAAGAAGAGATGGGGTGTTTTCTGTACTGGCACAGTTTCTCCTTGCAAGATATAGTGGAAAAGCTTTTTGCTATGTGTTAGGTGACAAGAGAGGCAGAAGACGAAGATACGCAGCTCCATGAAGCTAAGTGCCGGTCCCGGTCGTCTTTTGGCACAAGGCGCTCTCTGGAACGGACCGCGACCGGCCCAATACTGTATGCGCGAAGAAGCCGCTTCTTCCCCTCCGGGAGACAGAGAGAGCGGCAGCTTCCCAACGGCGAACAACCAAGCCGCACCAGAGCAGTATAGTGTGGGTAGCATTCAAACTGAGAGACAACAGTACTTTACCACTCTCTTGGCTTTTGCATTCCCATTCTACTGGAAAAGAAGGAGTTTTGGACAACTATTTTTGCTTCTTGCTAAACGCTCTGCAGACCTCCGTGAGACTTCTAGAAGAAGAGATGGGGTGTTTTCTGTACTGGCACAGTTTCTCCTTGCAGGATATAGTGGTGAAGCATTTTGCTGACTGTTAGGCGACAAGAGAGGAAGAAGACGGAGATACAGAGCTCTCCGAAGCTAAGTGTTGGCCCCGGAACTCTTTTGGCACAAGGTGCTCTACGGAGCTGCCTGCGACTGGCACAAAGCTCTGTGCGCGAAGAAGCCGCTCTTCGCCTCCGGGAGACAGAGAGAGCGGCAGCTTCCCAACGGCGAACAACCAAGCCGCACCAGACCAGTATAGTGTGGGTAGCTTTCAAACTTATAGAAAACAGAACTTTACCACTCTCCTGCCTTTTCCACTCACATGCTATTGGAAAAGAAGGCGTTTGGGACAACTATCTTCAGCTTTTTGCTAAACAGTCTGCAGACCTCCCTGCAACTTCTAGGACAAGATTGGGGATGTTTTCTGTACTGGCACAGTTTCTCCTTGCAAGATATAGTGGAAAAGCATTTTGCTAAGTGTTAGGTGTCAAGAGAAGCAGAAGACGTACATACGGAGCTCTCCGAAACTAAGTGCCAGTCGTGGGCATCGTCCGGCACAAAGTGCCCTCTTGGAACGCGCTGCGACCGGCCCAATACTGTATGCGCGAAGAAGCCGCTTCTTCGCCTCCGGGAGACAGAGAGAGCGGCAGCTTCCCAACGGCGAACAACCAAGCCGCACCAGAGCAGTATAGTGTGGGTAGCATTCAAAGTGAGAGAAAACAGTACTTTAGCACTTTCTTGCCTTTTCAATTAACATTCTATTGGAAAAGAAGGCGTTTGGGACAACTATCTTCAGGTTTTTGCTAAAAAGCCTGCAGACCTCCTTGCACCATCTAGAGCAAGATTGGGGATGTTTTCTGTACTGGCACAGTTTCTCCTTGCAAGATATAGTGGAAAAGCTTTTTGCTATGTGTTAGGTGACAAGAGAGGCAGAAGACGAAGATACGCAGCTGTATGAAGTGAAGAGCCGGTCTGGCGTCTTTTGACACAAGGCGCTCTCTGGAACGCACCGCAACCGGCCAAAGACTGTATGCGCGAAGAAGCCGCTTTTTCGCCTGCAGGAGACAGAGAGAGCGGCAGCTTCCCAACGGCGAACAACCAAGCCGCACCAGAGCAGTATAGTGTGGGTAGCATTCAAACTGAGAGACAACAGTATTTTACCACTCTCTTGGCTTTTGCATTCACATTCTACAGGAAAAGAAGGAGTTTTGGACAACTCTTTGTGCTTCTTGCTAAACGCTCTGCAGACGTCCGTGAGACTTCTAGAAGAAGAGATGGGGTGTTTTCTGTACTGGTACCGTTTCTCCTTGGAAGACATAGTGGCAATGCTTTTTGCTATGTGTAAAGTGACAGGAGTGGCAAACGACGGAGATACGCAGCTCTAGGAAGGTAAGTGCCAGTCCCGGGCGTCTTTCGGCACAGGTGCTCTACGGAGCTCCCTGCGACCAGCACAAAGCTCTGTGCGCAACAAAGCCGCTTCTTCGCCTCCGGGAGACCGAGAGAGCGGATGCTGCTGAAAGCGGAAGAACCAAGCCTCACTACACACCCGTGGTGTGGGTAGCTTTCCAACTGAGAGAAAACAGCACCTTACCACTCTCCTGCCTTTTCCACTCACATGCTATTGAAAGGGAGGCGTTTTGGACAACTAATCTTTTGCTTTTTGCCAATCCGTCTGCAGAGGTCCGAGCAATTTTAGAACAGGATATGGGCGGTTTTGTGTACTGGCACAGTTTCTCCTTGCAAGATATAGTGGAAAAGCATTTTGCTGACTGTTAGGCGACAAGAGAGGAAGAAGACGGAGATACCGAGCTCTCCGAAGCTAAGTGTCGGTCCCGGGCATCTTTTGGCACAAGGTGCTCTACGGAGCTGCCTGCGACCAGCACAAAGCTCTGTGTGCAAAAAAACCGCTTCTTCGCCTCCGGGAGACAGAGAGAGCGGCAGGCTTCAAAAGGCGAAGAATCAAGCGCAGCACACCGCTAGAGTGTGCGTAAGTTTCAAACTGATAGAAAACAGTGCCTTACCACTCTCTTGGCTTGCCACTCATAATTTTTTCTAAAAGAAGGAGTTTTGGACAACTATCTTTTGCTTCTTGCGGAACACTCTGCAGACCTCCGGGCGACTTCTAGAAGAAGATTGGGAAGGATTTCTGTATTTCCACAGTTTCTCCTTAAAATTTTTGTGGAAAAGCATTTTGCGGAGTGTTAGGCGACAACAGAGGCAGAAGACGGAGATACGGAGCTCTGCGAAGCTATGTACCGCTCCCCGGCATCTGTCGGCACAAGCCGCTCTCTGGAACACAGCGCGACCGGCCAAATGATGTACGCGCAAAGAAGCTGCTTCTTCGCCTCTGGGAGACAGAGAGGGCGGCAGGTTTGGAAAGGCGAGGAATCAAGCGCATCGCACTGATATAATGTAGGTAAGTTTCAAACTTACAGAAACCAGTACTTTACCACTCTCTTCTCTTTGGCACTCACATTCTAGTCCAATGGAAAGAGTTTTGGACCACTACGTTTTCCTTTTTTCTAAGCACTCAGAAGATCCTCCTGCAACTTCAAGAAAAAGATAGGGGTTCTTTTCTGTCTTGGCGCAATTTTTCCTAGCAAGATATAGAGGAAAACTTTTTGCTGTGTGTCAGGTGACAAAAGAAGCAGAAGACGGAGATACGGAGCTCTCTGGAGCTAAGTGCCGGTCCCGGGCATCTTTCGGCACAAGCCGCTCTGCGGCGATCGCTGCGACGGGGCAAATGCTCTCTGCGCAAAGGAGCCGTTTCGTCGCCTCCGGGAGACAGAAATAGCGGCAGGCTTCAAAAGGCGAAGAATCAAGCGCACCACACCGCTAGAGTGTGCGTAAGTTTCAAACTGATAGAAAACAGTGCCTTACCACTCTCTTGGCTTGCCACTCATAATTTTTTCTAAAAGAAGGAGTTTTGGACAACTATCTTTTGCTTCTTGCGGAACACTCTGCAGACCTCCGGGCGACTTCTAGAAGAAGATTGGGAAGGATTTCTGTATTTCCACAGTTTCTCCTTAAAATTTTTGAGGAAAAGCATTTTGCGGAGTGTTAGGCGACAACAGAGGCAGAAGAAGGAGATACGGAGCTCTGCGAAGCTATGTACCGCTCCCGGGCATCTGTGGGCACAAGCCGCTCTCTGGAACACAGCGCGACCGGCCAAATGATGTATGCGCAAAGAAGCTGCTTCTTCGCCTCTGGGAGACAGAGAGGGCGGCAGGCTTCAAAAGGCGAAGAATCAAGCGCAGCACACCGCTAGAGTGTGCGTAAGTTTCAAACTGATAGAAAACAGTACTTTACCACTCTCTTGGCTTGCCACTCATAATTTTTTCTAAAAGAAGGAGTTTTGGACAACTATCTTTTGCTTCTTGCGGAACACTCTGCAGACCTCCGGGCGACTTCTAGAAGAGGATTGGGACGGATTTCTGTATTTCCACAGTTTCTCCTTAAAATTTTTGTGGAAAAGCATTTTGCGGAGTGTTAGGCGACAACAGAGGCAGAAGACGGAGATACGGAGCTCTGCGAAGCTATGTACCGCTCCCGGGCATCTTTTGGCACAAGGTGCTCTACGGAGCTGCCTGCGACCGGCACAAAGCTCTGTGCGCGAAGAAGCCGCTCTTCGCCTGCAGGAGACAGAGAGAGAGGCAGCTTCCCAAAGGCGAACAACCAAGCCGCACCAGACCAGTATAGTGTGGGTAGCTTTCAAAGTGAGAGAAAACAGTACTTTAGCACTTTCTTGCCTTTTCAATTCATATTCTATTGGAAAAGAAGGCGTTTGGGACAACTATCTTCAGCTTTTTGCTAAACAGTCTGCTGACCTCCCTGCAACTTCTAGGACAAGATTGGGGATGTTTTCTGTATTGGCACAGTTTCTCCTTGGAAGACATAGTGGCAATGCGTTTTGGTATGTGTAAAGTGACAAGAGTGGCAAAGGACGGAGATACGCAGCTCTAGGAAGGTAAGTGCCAGTCCCGGGCGTCTTTCGGCACAGGTGCTCTACGGAGCTCCCTGCGACCAGTACAAAGCTCTGTGCGCAAAAAAGCCGCTTCTTCGCCTCCGGGAGACGGAGACAGCGCATGCTGCTGAAAGGGGAAGAACCAAGCCTCACCACAGACCCGTGGTGTGGGCAGCTTTCCAACTGAGAGAAAACAGCACCTTACCACTGTCCTGCCTTTTCCACTCACATGCTATTGGAAAAGAAGGAGTTTTGGACAACTTACCTTTTGCTTTTTGCCAATCCGTCTGCAGAGGTCCGAGCAATTTTAGAACAGGATATGGGCGGTTTTGTGTACTGGCACAGTTTCTCCTTGCAAGATATAGTGGAAAAACATTTTGCTAAGTGTTAGGTGTCAAGAGAAGCAGAAGATGTAGATACGGAGCTCTCCGAAACTAAGTGCCAGTCGTGGGCATCGTCCGGCACAAAGCGCCCTCTTGGAACGCGCTGCGACCGGCCCAATACTGTATGCGCGAAGAAGCCGCTTCTTCGCCTCCGGGAGACAGAAAGAGCGGCAGCTTCCCAACGGCGAACAACCAAGCCGCACCAGACCAGTATAGTGTGGGTAGCATTCAAAGTGAGAGAAAACAGTACTTTAGCACTTTCTTGCCTTTTCAATTAACATTCTATTGGAAAAGAAGGCGTTTGGGACAACTATCTTCAGGTTTTTGCTAAAAAGCCTGCAGACCTCCTTGCACCATCTAGAGCAAGATTGGGGATGTTTTCTGTATTGGCACAGTTTCTCCTTGGAAGACATAGTGGCAATGCGTTTTGGTATGTGTAAAGTGACAAGAGTGGCAAAGGACGGAGATACGCAGCTCTAGGAAGCAAAGTGCCGGTCCCGGGCGTCTTTCGGCACAAGGCGCTCTACGGAGCTCCCTGCGACCAGCACAAAGCTCTGTGCGCAAAAAAGCCTCTTCTTCGCTTCCGGGAGACGGAGAGACAAGCAGGTTTCGAAAGACGAACAAAGAAGACGAACGACACCGGCAGCCTGTGGCCAGTATCCAAACTTAAAGAGAACGAGTACTTTAGCGCTCTCCTGCCTTTCCTCTCACATGCTATTGGAAAAGAAGGCGTTTTGGACAACTATTTGTGCTTCTTGCTAAACGCTCTGCAGACGTCCGTGAGACTTCTAGAAGAAGAGATGGGGTGTTTTCTGTACTGGCACAGTTTCTCCTTGCAAGATATAGTGGAAAAGCTTTTTGCTATGTGTTAGGTGACAAGAGAGGCAGAAGACGAAGATACGCAGCTCCATGAAGCTAAGTGCCGGTCCCGGTCGTCTTTTGGCACAAGGCGCTCTCTGGAACGCACCGCGACCGGCCCAATACTGTATGCGCGAAGAAGCCGCTTCTTCCCCTCCGGGAGACAGAGAGAGCGGCAGCTTCCCAACGGCGAACAACCAAGCCGCACCAGAGCAGTATAGTGTGGGTAGCATTCAAACTGAGAGACAACAGTACTTTACCACTCTCTTGGCTTTTGCATTCACATTCTACTGGAAAAGAAGGAGTTTTGGACAACTATTTGTGCTTCTTGCTAAACGCTCTGCAGACCTCCGTGAGACTTCTAGAAGAAGAGATGGGGTGTTTTCTGTACTGGGACAGTTTCTCCTTGCAGGATATAGTGGTGAAGCATTTTGCTGACTGTTAGGCGACAAGAGAGGAAGAAGACGGAGATACAGAGCTCTCCGAAGCTAAGTGTTGGCCCCGGAACTCTTTTGGCACAAGGTGCTCTACGGAGCTGCCTGCGACTGGCACAAAGCTCTGTGCGCGAAGAAGCCGCTCTTCGCCTCCGGGAGACAGAGAGAGCGGCAGCTTCCCAACGGCGAACAACCAAGCCGCACCAGACCAGTATAGTGTGGGTAGCTTTCAAACTTATAGAAAACAGAACTTTACCACTCTCCTGCCTTTTCCACTCACATGCTATTGGAAAAGAAGGCGTTTGGGACAACTATCTTCAGCTTTTTGCTAAACAGTCTGCAGACCTCCCTGCAACTTCTAGGACAAGATTGGGGATGTTTTCTGTACTGGCACAGTTTCTCCTTGCAAGATATAGTGGAAAAGCATTTTGCTAAGTGTTAGGTGTCAAGAGAAGCAGAAGACGTAGATACGGAGCTCTCCGAAACTAAGTGCCAGTCGTGGGCATCGTCCGGCACAAAGCGCCCTCTTGGAACGCGCTGCGACCGGCCCAATACTGTATGCGCGAAGAAGCCGCTTCTTCGCCTCCGGGAGACAGAGAGAGCGGCAGCTTCCCAACGGCGAACAACCAAGCCGCACCAGACCAGTATAGTGTGGGTAGCTTTCAAAGTGAGAGAAAACAGTACTTTAGCACTTTCTTGCCTTTTCAATTAACATTCTATTGGAAAAGAAGGCGTTTGGGACAACTATCTTCAGGTTTTTGCTAAAAAGCCTGCAGACCTCCTTGCACCATCTAGAGCAAGATTGGGGATGTTTTCTGTACTGGCACAGTTTCTCCTTGCAAGATATAGTGGAAAAGCTTTTTGCTATGTGTTAGGTGACAAGAGAGGCAGAAGACGAAGATACGCAGCTGTATGAAGTGAAGAGCCGGTCTGGCGTCTTTTGACACAAGGCGCTCTCTGGAACGCACCGCAACCGGCCAAAGACTGTATGCGCGAAGAAGCCGCTTTTTCGCCTGCAGGAGACAGAGAGAGCGGCAGCTTCCCAACGGCGAACAACCAAGCCGCACCAGAGCAGTATAGTGTGGGTAGCATTCAAACTGAGAGACAACAGTACTTTACCACTCTCTTGGCTTTTGCATTCACATTCTACAGGAAAAGAAGGAGTTTTGGACAACTATTTGTGCTTCTTGCTAAACGCTCTGCAGACGTCCGTGAGACTTCTAGAAGAAGAGATGGGGTGTTTTCTGTACTGGTACCGTTTCTCCTTGGAAGACATAGTGGCAATGCTTTTTGCTATGTGTAAAGTGACAGGAGTGGCAAAGGACGGAGATACGCAGCTCTAGGAAGGTAAGTGCCAGTCCCGGGCGTCTTTCGGCACAGGTGCTCTACGGAGCTCCCTGCGACCAGCACAAAGCTCTGTGCGCAACAAAGCCGCTTCTTCGCCTCCGGGAGACCGAGAGAGCGGATGCTGCTGAAAGCGGAAGAACCAAGCCTCACTACACACCCGTGGTGTGGGTAGCTTTCCAACTGAGAGAAAACAGCACCTTACCACTCTCCTGCCTTTTCCACTCACATGCTATTGAAAGGGAGGCGTTTTGGACAACTAATCTTTTGCTTTTTGCCAATCCGTCTGCAGAGGTCCGAGCAATTTTAGAACAGGATATGGGCGGTTTTGTGTACTGGCACAGTTTCTCCTTGCAAGATATAGTGGAAAAGCATTTTGCTGACTGTTAGGCGACAAGAGAGGAAGAAGACGGAGATACCGAGCTCTCCGAAGCTAAGTGTCGGTCCCGGGCATCTTTTGGCACAAGGTGCTCTACGGAGCTGCCTGCGACCAGCACAAAGCTCTGTGCGCAACAAAGCCGCTTCTTCGCCTCCGGGAGACCGAGAGAGCGGATGCTGCTGAAAGCGGAAGAACCAAGCCTCACTACACACCCGTGGTGTGGGTAGCTTTCCAACTGAGAGAAAACAGCACCTTACCACTCTCCTGCCTTTTCCACTCACATGCTATTGAAAGGGAGGCGTTTTGGACAACTAATCTTTTGCTTTTTGCCAATCCGTCTGCAGAGGTCCGAGCAATTTTAGAACAGGATATGGGCGGTTTTGTGTACTGGCACAGTTTCTCCTTGCAAGATATAGTGGAAAAGCATTTTGCTGACTGTTAGGCGACAAGAGAGGAAGAAGACGGAGATACAGAGCTCTCCGAAGCTAAGTGTCGGTCCCGGGCATCTTTTGGCACAAGGTGCTCTACGGAGCTGCCTGCGACCAGCACAAAGCTCTGTGTGCAAAAAAACCGCTTCTTCGCCTCCGGGAGACAGAGAGAGCGGCAGGCTTCAAAAGGCGAAGAATCAAGCGCAGCACACCGCTAGAGTGTGCGTAAGTTTCAAACTGATAGAAAACAGTGCCTTACCACTCTCTTGGCTTGCCACTCATAATTTTTTCTAAAAGAAGGAGTTTTGGACAACTATCTTTTGCTTCTTGCGGAACACTCTGCAGACCTCCGGGCGACTTCTAGAAGAAGATTGGGAAGGATTTCTGTATTTCCACAGTTTCTCCTTAAAATTTTTGTGGAAAAGCATTTTGCGGAGTGTTAGGCGACAACAGAGGCAGAAGACGGAGATACGGAGCTCTGCGAAGCTATGTACCGCTCCCCGGCATCTGTCGGCACAAGCCGCTCTCTGGAACACAGCGCGACCGGCCAAATGATGTACGCGCAAAGAAGCTGCTTCTTCGCCTCTGGGAGACAGAGAGGGCGGCAGGTTTGGAAAGGCGAGGAATCAAGCGCATCGCACTGATATAATGTAGGTAAGTTTCAAACTTACAGAAACCAGTACTTTACCACTCTCTTCTCTTTGGCACTCACATTCTAGTCCAATGGAAAGAGTTTTGGACCACTACGTTTTCCTTTTTTCTAAGCACTCAGAAGATCCTCCTGCAACTTCAAGAAAAAGATAGGGGTTCTTTTCTGTCTTGGCGCAATTTTTCCTAGCAAGATATAGAGGAAAACTTTTTGCTGTGTGTCAGGTGACAAAAGAAGCAGAAGACGGAGATACGGAGCTCTCTGGAGCTAAGTGCCGGTCCCGGGCATCTTTCGGCACAAGCCGCTCTGCGGCGATCGCTGCGACGGGGCAAATGCTCTCTGCGCAAAGGAGCCGTTTCGTCGCCTCCGGGAGACAGAAATAGCGGCAGGCTTCAAAAGGCGAAGAATCAAGCGCACCACACCGCTAGAGTGTGCGTAAGTTTCAAACTGATAGAAAACAGTGCCTTACCACTCTCTTGGCTTGCCACTCATAATTTTTTCTAAAAGAAGGAGTTTTGGACAACTATCTTTTGCTTCTTGCGGAACACTCTGCAGACCTCCGGGCGACTTCTAGAAGAAGATTGGGAAGGATTTCTGTATTTCCACAGTTTCTCCTTAAAATTTTTGAGGAAAAGCATTTTGCGGAGTGTTAGGCGACAACAGAGGCAGAAGAAGGAGATACGGAACTCTGCGAAGCTATGTACCGCTCCCGGGCATCTGTGGGCACAAGCCGCTCTCTGGAACACAGCGCGACCGGCCAAATGATGTATGCGCAAAGAAGCTGCTTCTTCGCCTCTGGGAGACAGAGAGGGCGGCAGGCTTCAAAAGGCGAAGAATCAAGCGCAGCACACCGCTAGAGTGTGCGTAAGTTTCAAACTGATAGAAAACAGTACTTTACCACTCTCTTGGCTTGCCACTCATAATTTTTTCTAAAAGAAGGAGTTTTGGACAACTATCTTTTGCTTCTTGCGGAACACTCTGCAGACCTCCGGGCGACTTCTAGAAGAGGATTGGGACGGATTTCTGTATTTCCACAGTTTCTCCTTAAAATTTTTGTGGAAAAGCATTTTGCGGAGTGTTAGGCGACAACAGAGGCAGAAGACGGAGATACGGAGCTCTGCGAAGCTATGTACCGCTCCCGGGCATCTTTTGGCACAAGGTGCTCTACGGAGCTGCCTGCGACCGGCACAAAGCTCTGTGCGCGAAGAAGCCGCTCTTCGCCTGCAGGAGACAGAGAGAGAGGCAGCTTCCCAAAGGCGAACAACCAAGCCGCACCAGACCAGTATAGTGTGGGTAGCTTTCAAAGTGAGAGAAAACAGTACTTTAGCACTTTCTTGCCTTTTCAATTCATATTCTATTGGAAAAGAAGGCGTTTGGGACAACTATCTTCAGCTTTTTGCTAAACAGTCTGCTGACCTCCCTGCAACTTCTAGGACAAGATTGGGGATGTTTTCTGTATTGGCACAGTTTCTCCTTGGAAGACATAGTGGCAATGCGTTTTGGTATGTGTAAAGTGACAAGAGTGGCAAAGGACGGAGATACGCAGCTCTAGGAAGGTAAGTGCCAGTCCCGGGCGTCTTTCGGCACAGGTGCTCTACGGAGCTCCCTGCGACCAGTACAAAGCTCTGTGCGCAAAAAAGCCGCTTCTTCGCCTCCGGGAGACGGAGACAGCGCATGCTGCTGAAAGGGGAAGAACCAAGCCTCACCACAGACCCGTGGTGTGGGCAGCTTTCCAACTGAGAGAAAACAGCACCTTACCACTGTCCTGCCTTTTCCACTCACATGCTATTGGAAAAGAAGGAGTTTTGGACAACTTACCTTTTGCTTTTTGCCAATCCGTCTGCAGAGGTCCGAGCAATTTTAGAACAGGATATGGGCGGTTTTGTGTACTGGCACAGTTTCTCCTTGCAAGATATAGTGGAAAAACATTTTGCTAAGTGTTAGGTGTCAAGAGAAGCAGAAGATGTAGATACGGAGCTCTCCGAAACTAAGTGCCAGTCGTGGGCATCGTCCGGCACAAAGCGCCCTCTTGGAACGCGCTGCGACCGGCCCAATACTGTATGCGCGAAGAAGCCGCTTCTTCGCCTCCGGGAGACAGAAAGAGCGGCAGCTTCCCAACGGCGAACAACCAAGCCGCACCAGACCAGTATAGTGTGGGTAGCATTCAAAGTGAGAGAAAACAGTACTTTAGCACTTTCTTGCCTTTTCAATTAACATTCTATTGGAAAAGAAGGCGTTTGGGACAACTATCTTCAGGTTTTTGCTAAAAAGCCTGCAGACCTCCTTGCACCATCTAGAGCAAGATTGGGGATGTTTTCTGTATTGGCACAGTTTCTCCTTGGAAGACATAGTGGCAATGCGTTTTGGTATGTGTAAAGTGACAAGAGTGGCAAAGGACGGAGATACGCAGCTCTAGGAAGCAAAGTGCCGGTCCCGGGCGTCTTTCGGCACAAGGCGCTCTACGGAGCTCCCTGCGACCAGCACAAAGCTCTGTGCGCAAAAAAGCCTCTTCTTCGCTTCCGGGAGACGGAGAGACAAGCAGGTTTCGAAAGACGAACAAAGAAGACGAACGACACCGGCAGCCTGTGGCCAGTATCCAAACTTAAAGAGAACGAGTACTTTAGCGCTCTCCTGCCTTTCCTCTCACATGCTATTGGAAAAGAAGGCGTTTTGGACAACTATTTGTGCTTCTTGCTAAACGCTCTGCAGACGTCCGTGAGACTTCTAGAAGAAGAGATGGGGTGTTTTCTGTACTGGCACAGTTTCTCCTTGCAAGATATAGTGGAAAAGCTTTTTGCTATGTGTTAGGTGACAAGAGAGGCAGAAGACGAAGATACGCAGCTCCATGAAGCTAAGTGCCGGTCCCGGTCGTCTTTTGGCACAAGGCGCTCTCTGGAACGCACCGCGACCGGCCCAATACTGTATGCGCGAAGAAGCCGCTTCTTCCCCTCCGGGAGACAGAGAGAGCGGCAGCTTCCCAACGGCGAACAACCAAGCCGCACCAGAGCAGTATAGTGTGGGTAGCATTCAAACTGAGAGACAACAGTACTTTACCACTCTCTTGGCTTTTGCATTCACATTCTACTGGAAAAGAAGGAGTTTTGGACAACTATTTGTGCTTCTTGCTAAACGCTCTGCAGACCTCCGTGAGACTTCTAGAAGAAGAGATGGGGTGTTTTCTGTACTGGGACAGTTTCTCCTTGCAGGATATAGTGGTGAAGCATTTTGCTGACTGTTAGGCGACAAGAGAGGAAGAAGACGGAGATACAGAGCTCTCCGAAGCTAAGTGTTGGCCCCGGAACTCTTTTGGCACAAGGTGCTCTACGGAGCTGCCTGCGACTGGCACAAAGCTCTGTGCGCGAAGAAGCCGCTCTTCGCCTCCGGGAGACAGAGAGAGCGGCAGCTTCCCAACGGCGAACAACCAAGCCGCACCAGACCAGTATAGTGTGGGTAGCTTTCAAACTTATAGAAAACAGAACTTTACCACTCTCCTGCCTTTTCCACTCACATGCTATTGGAAAAGAAGGCGTTTGGGACAACTATCTTCAGCTTTTTGCTAAACAGTCTGCAGACCTCCCTGCAACTTCTAGGACAAGATTGGGGATGTTTTCTGTACTGGCACAGTTTCTCCTTGCAAGATATAGTGGAAAAGCATTTTGCTAAGTGTTAGGTGTCAAGAGAAGCAGAAGACGTAGATACGGAGCTCTCCGAAACTAAGTGCCAGTCGTGGGCATCGTCCGGCACAAAGCGCCCTCTTGGAACGCGCTGCGACCGGCCCAATACTGTATGCGCGAAGAAGCCGCTTCTTCGCCTCCGGGAGACAGAGAGAGCGGCAGCTTCCCAACGGCGAACAACCAAGCCGCACCAGACCAGTATAGTGTGGGTAGCTTTCAAAGTGAGAGAAAACAGTACTTTAGCACTTTCTTGCCTTTTCAATTAACATTCTATTGGAAAAGAAGGCGTTTGGGACAACTATCTTCAGGTTTTTGCTAAAAAGCCTGCAGACCTCCTTGCACCATCTAGAGCAAGATTGGGGATGTTTTCTGTACTGGCACAGTTTCTCCTTGCAAGATATAGTGGAAAAGCTTTTTGCTATGTGTTAGGTGACAAGAGAGGCAGAAGACGAAGATACGCAGCTGTATGAAGTGAAGAGCCGGTCTGGCGTCTTTTGACACAAGGCGCTCTCTGGAACGCACCGCAACCGGCCAAAGACTGTATGCGCGAAGAAGCCGCTTTTTCGCCTGCAGGAGACAGAGAGAGCGGCAGCTTCCCAACGGCGAACAACCAAGCCGCACCAGAGCAGTATAGTGTGGGTAGCATTCAAACTGAGAGACAACAGTACTTTACCACTCTCTTGGCTTTTGCATTCACATTCTACAGGAAAAGAAGGAGTTTTGGACAACTATTTGTGCTTCTTGCTAAACGCTCTGCAGACGTCCGTGAGACTTCTAGAAGAAGAGATGGGGTGTTTTCTGTACTGGTACCGTTTCTCCTTGGAAGACATAGTGGCAATGCTTTTTGCTATGTGTAAAGTGACAGGAGTGGCAAAGGACGGAGATACGCAGCTCTAGGAAGGTAAGTGCCAGTCCCGGGCGTCTTTCGGCACAGGTGCTCTACGGAGCTCCCTGCGACCAGCACAAAGCTCTGTGCGCAACAAAGCCGCTTCTTCGCCTCCGGGAGACCGAGAGAGCGGATGCTGCTGAAAGCGGAAGAACCAAGCCTCACTACACACCCGTGGTGTGGGTAGCTTTCCAACTGAGAGAAAACAGCACCTTACCACTCTCCTGCCTTTTCCACTCACATGCTATTGAAAGGGAGGCGTTTTGGACAACTAATCTTTTGCTTTTTGCCAATCCGTCTGCAGAGGTCCGAGCAATTTTAGAACAGGATATGGGCGGTTTTGTGTACTGGCACAGTTTCTCCTTGCAAGATATAGTGGAAAAGCATTTTGCTGACTGTTAGGCGACAAGAGAGGAAGAAGACGGAGATACCGAGCTCTCCGAAGCTAAGTGTCGGTCCCGGGCATCTTTTGGCACAAGGTGCTCTACGGAGCTGCCTGCGACCAGCACAAAGCTCTGTGCGCAACAAAGCCGCTTCTTCGCCTCCGGGAGACCGAGAGAGCGGATGCTGCTGAAAGCGGAAGAACCAAGCCTCACTACACACCCGTGGTGTGGGTAGCTTTCCAACTGAGAGAAAACAGCACCTTACCACTCTCCTGCCTTTTCCACTCACATGCTATTGAAAGGGAGGCGTTTTGGACAACTAATCTTTTGCTTTTTGCCAATCCGTCTGCAGAGGTCCGAGCAATTTTAGAACAGGATATGGGCGGTTTTGTGTACTGGCACAGTTTCTCCTTGCAAGATATAGTGGAAAAGCATTTTGCTGACTGTTAGGCGACAAGAGAGGAAGAAGACGGAGATACAGAGCTCTCCGAAGCTAAGTGTCGGTCCCGGGCATCTTTTGGCACAAGGTGCTCTACGGAGCTGCCTGCGACCAGCACAAAGCTCTGTGTGCAAAAAAACCGCTTCTTCGCCTCCGGGAGACAGAGAGAGCGGCAGGCTTCAAAAGGCGAAGAATCAAGCGCACCACACCGCTAGAGTGTGCGTAAGTTTCAAACTGATAGAAAACAGTGCCTTACCACTCTCTTGGCTTGCCACTCATAATTTTTTCTAAAAGAAGGAGTTTTGGACAACTATCTTTTGCTTCTTGCGGAACACTCTGCAGACCTCCGGGCGACTTCTAGAAGAAGATTGGGAAGGATTTCTGTATTTCCACAGTTTCTCCTTAAAATTTTTGTGGAAAAGCATTTTGCGGAGTGTTAGGCGACAACAGAGGCAGAAGACGGAGATACGGAGCTCTGCGAAGCTATGTACCGCTCCCCGGCATCTGTCGGCACAAGCCGCTCTCTGGAACACAGCGCGACCGGCCAAATGATGTACGCGCAAAGAAGCTGCTTCTTCGCCTCTGGGAGACAGAGAGGGCGGCAGGTTTGGAAAGGCGAGGAATCAAGCGCATCGCACTGATATAATGTAGGTAAGTTTCAAACTTACAGAAACCAGTACTTTACCACTCTCTTCTCTTTGGCACTCACATTCTAGTCCAATGGAAAGAGTTTTGGACCACTACGTTTTCCTTTTTTCTAAGCACTCAGAAGATCCTCCTGCAACTTCAAGAAAAAGATAGGGGTTCTTTTCTGTCTTGGCGCAATTTTTCCTAGCAAGATATAGAGGAAAACTTTTTGCTGTGTGTCAGGTGACAAAAGAAGCAGAAGACGGAGATACGGAGCTCTCTGGAGCTAAGTGCCGGTCCCGGGCATCTTTCGGCACAAGCCGCTCTGCGGCGATCGCTGCGACGGGGCAAATGCTCTCTGCGCAAAGGAGCCGTTTCGTCGCCTCCGGGAGACAGAAATAGCGGCAGGCTTCAAAAGGCGAAGAATCAAGCGCACCACACCGCTAGAGTGTGCGTAAGTTTCAAACTGATAGAAAACAGTGCCTTACCACTCTCTTGGCTTGCCACTCATAATTTTTTCTAAAAGAAGGAGTTTTGGACAACTATCTTTTGCTTCTTGCGGAACACTCTGCAGACCTCCGGGCGACTTCTAGAAGAAGATTGGGAAGGATTTCTGTATTTCCACAGTTTCTCCTTAAAATTTTTGAGGAAAAGCATTTTGCGGAGTGTTAGGCGACAACAGAGGCAGAAGAAGGAGATACGGAACTCTGCGAAGCTATGTACCGCTCCCGGGCATCTGTGGGCACAAGCCGCTCTCTGGAACACAGCGCGACCGGCCAAATGATGTATGCGCAAAGAAGCTGCTTCTTCGCCTCTGGGAGACAGAGAGGGCGGCAGGCTTCAAAAGGCGAAGAATCAAGCGCAGCACACCGCTAGAGTGTGCGTAAGTTTCAAACTGATAGAAAACAGTACTTTACCACTCTCTTGGCTTGCCACTCATAATTTTTTCTAAAAGAAGGAGTTTTGGACAACTATCTTTTGCTTCTTGCGGAACACTCTGCAGACCTCCGGGCGACTTCTAGAAGAGGATTGGGACGGATTTCTGTATTTCCACAGTTTCTCCTTAAAATTTTTGTGGAAAAGCATTTTGCGGAGTGTTAGGCGACAACAGAGGCAGAAGACGGAGATACGGAGCTCTGCGAAGCTATGTACCGCTCCCGGGCATCTTTTGGCACAAGGTGCTCTACGGAGCTGCCTGCGACCGGCACAAAGCTCTGTGCGCGAAGAAGCCGCTCTTCGCCTGCAGGAGACAGAGAGAGAGGCAGCTTCCCAAAGGCGAACAACCAAGCCGCACCAGACCAGTATAGTGTGGGTAGCTTTCAAAGTGAGAGAAAACAGTACTTTAGCACTTTCTTGCCTTTTCAATTCATATTCTATTGGAAAAGAAGGCGTTTGGGACAACTATCTTCAGCTTTTTGCTAAACAGTCTGCTGACCTCCCTGCAACTTCTAGGACAAGATTGGGGATGTTTTCTGTATTGGCACAGTTTCTCCTTGGAAGACATAGTGGCAATGCGTTTTGGTATGTGTAAAGTGACAAGAGTGGCAAAGGACGGAGATA
Source organism: Agelaius tricolor (assembly GCF_023055355.1). Lineage (NCBI taxonomy): Eukaryota > Metazoa > Chordata > Aves > Passeriformes > Icteridae > Agelaius > Agelaius tricolor. The sequence goes on from NW_027269295.1 coordinate 6,688,894, forward strand.
CGCAGCTCTAGGAAGGTAAGTGCCAGTCCCGGGCGTCTTTCGGCACAGGTGCTCTACGGAGCTCCCTGCGACCAGTACAAAGCTCTGTGCGCAAAAAAGCCGCTTCTTCGCCTCCGGGAGACGGAGACAGCGCATGCTGCTGAAAGGGGAAGAACCAAGCCTCACCACAGACCCGTGGTGTGGGCAGCTTTCCAACTGAGAGAAAACAGCACCTTACCACTGTCCTGCCTTTTCCACTCACATGCTATTGGAAAAGAAGGAGTTTTGGACAACTTACCTTTTGCTTTTTGCCAATCCGTCTGCAGAGGTCCGAGCAATTTTAGAACAGGATATGGGCGGTTTTGTGTACTGGCACAGTTTCTCCTTGCAAGATATAGTGGAAAAACATTTTGCTAAGTGTTAGGTGTCAAGAGAAGCAGAAGACGTAGATACGGAGCTCTCCGAAACTAAGTGCCAGTCGTGGGCATCGTCCGGCACAAAGCGCCCTCTTGGAACGCGCTGCGACCGGCCCAATACTGTATGCGCGAAGAAGCCGCTTCTTCGCCTCCGGGAGACAGAAAGAGCGGCAGCTTCCCAACGGCGAACAACCAAGCCGCACCAGACCAGTATAGTGTGGGTAGCATTCAAAGTGAGAGAAAACAGTACTTTAGCACTTTCTTGCCTTTTCAATTAACATTCTATTGGAAAAGAAGGCGTTTGGGACAACTATCTTCAGGTTTTTGCTAAAAAGCCTGCAGACCTCCTTGCACCATCTAGAGCAAGATTGGGGATGTTTTCTGTATTGGCACAGTTTCTCCTTGGAAGACATAGTGGCAATGCGTTTTGGTATGTGTAAAGTGACAAGAGTGGCAAAGGACGGAGATACGCAGCTCTAGGAAGCAAAGTGCCGGTCCCGGGCGTCTTTCGGCACAAGGCGCTCTACGGAGCTCCCTGCGACCAGCACAAAGCTCTGTGCGCAAAAAAGCCTCTTCTTCGCTTCCGGGAGACGGAGAGACAAGCAGGTTTCGAAAGACGAACAAAGAAGACGAACGACACCGGCAGCCTGTGGCCAGTATCCAAACTTAAAGAGAACGAGTACTTTAGCGCTCTCCTGCCTTTCCTCTCACATGCTATTGGAAAAGAAGGCGTTTTGGACAACTATTTGTGCTTCTTGCTAAACGCTCTGCAGACGTCCGTGAGACTTCTAGAAGAAGAGATGGGGTGTTTTCTGTACTGGCACAGTTTCTCCTTGCAAGATATAGTGGAAAAGCTTTTTGCTATGTGTTAGGTGACAAGAGAGGCAGAAGACGAAGATACGCAGCTCCATGAAGCTAAGTGCCGGTCCCGGTCGTCTTTTGGCACAAGGCGCTCTCTGGAACGCACCGCGACCGGCCCAATACTGTATGCGCGAAGAAGCCGCTTCTTCCCCTCCGGGAGACAGAGAGAGCGGCAGCTTCCCAACGGCGAACAACCAAGCCGCACCAGAGCAGTATAGTGTGGGTAGCATTCAAACTGAGAGACAACAGTACTTTACCACTCTCTTGGCTTTTGCATTCACATTCTACTGGAAAAGAAGGAGTTTTGGACAACTATTTGTGCTTCTTGCTAAACGCTCTGCAGACCTCCGTGAGACTTCTAGAAGAAGAGATGGGGTGTTTTCTGTACTGGGACAGTTTCTCCTTGCAGGATATAGTGGTGAAGCATTTTGCTGACTGTTAGGCGACAAGAGAGGAAGAAGACGGAGATACAGAGCTCTCCGAAGCTAAGTGTTGGCCCCGGAACTCTTTTGGCACAAGGTGCTCTACGGAGCTGCCTGCGACTGGCACAAAGCTCTGTGCGCGAAGAAGCCGCTCTTCGCCTCCGGGAGACAGAGAGAGCGGCAGCTTCCCAACGGCGAACAACCAAGCCGCACCAGACCAGTATAGTGTGGGTAGCTTTCAAACTTATAGAAAACAGAACTTTACCACTCTCCTGCCTTTTCCACTCACATGCTATTGGAAAAGAAGGCGTTTGGGACAACTATCTTCAGCTTTTTGCTAAACAGTCTGCAGACCTCCCTGCAACTTCTAGGACAAGATTGGGGATGTTTTCTGTACTGGCACAGTTTCTCCTTGCAAGATATAGTGGAAAAGCATTTTGCTAAGTGTTAGGTGTCAAGAGAAGCAGAAGACGTAGATACGGAGCTCTCCGAAACTAAGTGCCAGTCGTGGGCATCGTCCGGCACAAAGCGCCCTCTTGGAACGCGCTGCGACCGGCCCAATACTGTATGCGCGAAGAAGCCGCTTCTTCGCCTCCGGGAGACAGAGAGAGCGGCAGCTTCCCAACGGCGAACAACCAAGCCGCACCAGACCAGTATAGTGTGGGTAGCTTTCAAAGTGAGAGAAAACAGTACTTTAGCACTTTCTTGCCTTTTCAATTAACATTCTATTGGAAAAGAAGGCGTTTGGGACAACTATCTTCAGGTTTTTGCTAAAAAGCCTGCAGACCTCCTTGCACCATCTAGAGCAAGATTGGGGATGTTTTCTGTACTGGCACAGTTTCTCCTTGCAAGATATAGTGGAAAAGCTTTTTGCTATGTGTTAGGTGACAAGAGAGGCAGAAGACGAAGATACGCAGCTGTATGAAGTGAAGAGCCGGTCTGGCGTCTTTTGACACAAGGCGCTCTCTGGAACGCACCGCAACCGGCCAAAGACTGTATGCGCGAAGAAGCCGCTTTTTCGCCTGCAGGAGACAGAGAGAGCGGCAGCTTCCCAACGGCGAACAACCAAGCCGCACCAGAGCAGTATAGTGTGGGTAGCATTCAAACTGAGAGACAACAGTACTTTACCACTCTCTTGGCTTTTGCATTCACATTCTACAGGAAAAGAAGGAGTTTTGGACAACTATTTGTGCTTCTTGCTAAACGCTCTGCAGACGTCCGTGAGACTTCTAGAAGAAGAGATGGGGTGTTTTCTGTACTGGTACCGTTTCTCCTTGGAAGACATAGTGGCAATGCTTTTTGCTATGTGTAAAGTGACAGGAGTGGCAAAGGACGGAGATACGCAGCTCTAGGAAGGTAAGTGCCAGTCCCGGGCGTCTTTCGGCACAGGTGCTCTACGGAGCTCCCTGCGACCAGCACAAAGCTCTGTGCGCAACAAAGCCGCTTCTTCGCCTCCGGGAGACCGAGAGAGCGGATGCTGCTGAAAGCGGAAGAACCAAGCCTCACTACACACCCGTGGTGTGGGTAGCTTTCCAACTGAGAGAAAACAGCACCTTACCACTCTCCTGCCTTTTCCACTCACATGCTATTGAAAGGGAGGCGTTTTGGACAACTAATCTTTTGCTTTTTGCCAATCCGTCTGCAGAGGTCCGAGCAATTTTAGAACAGGATATGGGCGGTTTTGTGTACTGGCACAGTTTCTCCTTGCAAGATATAGTGGAAAAGCATTTTGCTGACTGTTAGGCGACAAGAGAGGAAGAAGACGGAGATACCGAGCTCTCCGAAGCTAAGTGTCGGTCCCGGGCATCTTTTGGCACAAGGTGCTCTACGGAGCTGCCTGCGACCAGCACAAAGCTCTGTGCGCAACAAAGCCGCTTCTTCGCCTCCGGGAGACCGAGAGAGCGGATGCTGCTGAAAGCGGAAGAACCAAGCCTCACTACACACCCGTGGTGTGGGTAGCTTTCCAACTGAGAGAAAACAGCACCTTACCACTCTCCTGCCTTTTCCACTCACATGCTATTGAAAGGGAGGCGTTTTGGACAACTAATCTTTTGCTTTTTGCCAATCCGTCTGCAGAGGTCCGAGCAATTTTAGAACAGGATATGGGCGGTTTTGTGTACTGGCACAGTTTCTCCTTGCAAGATATAGTGGAAAAGCATTTTGCTGACTGTTAGGCGACAAGAGAGGAAGAAGACGGAGATACAGAGCTCTCCGAAGCTAAGTGTCGGTCCCGGGCATCTTTTGGCACAAGGTGCTCTACGGAGCTGCCTGCGACCAGCACAAAGCTCTGTGTGCAAAAAAACCGCTTCTTCGCCTCCGGGAGACAGAGAGAGCGGCAGGCTTCAAAAGGCGAAGAATCAAGCGCAGCACACCGCTAGAGTGTGCGTAAGTTTCAAACTGATAGAAAACAGTGCCTTACCACTCTCTTGGCTTGCCACTCATAATTTTTTCTAAAAGAAGGAGTTTTGGACAACTATCTTTTGCTTCTTGCGGAACACTCTGCAGACCTCCGGGCGACTTCTAGAAGAAGATTGGGAAGGATTTCTGTATTTCCACAGTTTCTCCTTAAAATTTTTGTGGAAAAGCATTTTGCGGAGTGTTAGGCGACAACAGAGGCAGAAGACGGAGATACGGAGCTCTGCGAAGCTATGTACCGCTCCCCGGCATCTGTCGGCACAAGCCGCTCTCTGGAACACAGCGCGACCGGCCAAATGATGTACGCGCAAAGAAGCTGCTTCTTCGCCTCTGGGAGACAGAGAGGGCGGCAGGTTTGGAAAGGCGAGGAATCAAGCGCATCGCACTGATATAATGTAGGTAAGTTTCAAACTTACAGAAACCAGTACTTTACCACTCTCTTCTCTTTGGCACTCACATTCTAGTCCAATGGAAAGAGTTTTGGACCACTACGTTTTCCTTTTTTCTAAGCACTCAGAAGATCCTCCTGCAACTTCAAGAAAAAGATAGGGGTTCTTTTCTGTCTTGGCGCAATTTTTCCTAGCAAGATATAGAGGAAAACTTTTTGCTGTGTGTCAGGTGACAAAAGAAGCAGAAGACGGAGATACGGAGCTCTCTGGAGCTAAGTGCCGGTCCCGGGCATCTTTCGGCACAAGCCGCTCTGCGGCGATCGCTGCGACGGGGCAAATGCTCTCTGCGCAAAGGAGCCGTTTCGTCGCCTCCGGGAGACAGAAATAGCGGCAGGCTTCAAAAGGCGAAGAATCAAGCGCACCACACCGCTAGAGTGTGCGTAAGTTTCAAACTGATAGAAAACAGTGCCTTACCACTCTCTTGGCTTGCCACTCATAATTTTTTCTAAAAGAAGGAGTTTTGGACAACTATCTTTTGCTTCTTGCGGAACACTCTGCAGACCTCCGGGCGACTTCTAGAAGAAGATTGGGAAGGATTTCTGTATTTCCACAGTTTCTCCTTAAAATTTTTGAGGAAAAGCATTTTGCGGAGTGTTAGGCGACAACAGAGGCAGAAGAAGGAGATACGGAACTCTGCGAAGCTATGTACCGCTCCCGGGCATCTGTGGGCACAAGCCGCTCTCTGGAACACAGCGCGACCGGCCAAATGATGTATGCGCAAAGAAGCTGCTTCTTCGCCTCTGGGAGACAGAGAGGGCGGCAGGCTTCAAAAGGCGAAGAATCAAGCGCAGCACACCGCTAGAGTGTGCGTAAGTTTCAAACTGATAGAAAACAGTACTTTACCACTCTCTTGGCTTGCCACTCATAATTTTTTCTAAAAGAAGGAGTTTTGGACAACTATCTTTTGCTTCTTGCGGAACACTCTGCAGACCTCCGGGCGACTTCTAGAAGAGGATTGGGACGGATTTCTGTATTTCCACAGTTTCTCCTTAAAATTTTTGTGGAAAAGCATTTTGCGGAGTGTTAGGCGACAACAGAGGCAGAAGACGGAGATACGGAGCTCTGCGAAGCTATGTACCGCTCCCGGGCATCTTTTGGCACAAGGTGCTCTACGGAGCTGCCTGCGACCGGCACAAAGCTCTGTGCGCGAAGAAGCCGCTCTTCGCCTGCAGGAGACAGAGAGAGAGGCAGCTTCCCAAAGGCGAACAACCAAGCCGCACCAGACCAGTATAGTGTGGGTAGCTTTCAAAGTGAGAGAAAACAGTACTTTAGCACTTTCTTGCCTTTTCAATTCATATTCTATTGGAAAAGAAGGCGTTTGGGACAACTATCTTCAGCTTTTTGCTAAACAGTCTGCTGACCTCCCTGCAACTTCTAGGACAAGATTGGGGATGTTTTCTGTATTGGCACAGTTTCTCCTTGGAAGACATAGTGGCAATGCGTTTTGGTATGTGTAAAGTGACAAGAGTGGCAAAGGACGGAGATACGCAGCTCTAGGAAGGTAAGTGCCAGTCCCGGGCGTCTTTCGGCACAGGTGCTCTACGGAGCTCCCTGCGACCAGTACAAAGCTCTGTGCGCAAAAAAGCCGCTTCTTCGCCTCCGGGAGACGGAGACAGCGCATGCTGCTGAAAGGGGAAGAACCAAGCCTCACCACAGACCCGTGGTGTGGGCAGCTTTCCAACTGAGAGAAAACAGCACCTTACCACTGTCCTGCCTTTTCCACTCACATGCTATTGGAAAAGAAGGAGTTTTGGACAACTTACCTTTTGCTTTTTGCCAATCCGTCTGCAGAGGTCCGAGCAATTTTAGAACAGGATATGGGCGGTTTTGTGTACTGGCACAGTTTCTCCTTGCAAGATATAGTGGAAAAACATTTTGCTAAGTGTTAGGTGTCAAGAGAAGCAGAAGACGTAGATACGGAGCTCTCCGAAACTAAGTGCCAGTCGTGGGCATCGTCCGGCACAAAGCGCCCTCTTGGAACGCGCTGCGACCGGCCCAATACTGTATGCGCGAAGAAGCCGCTTCTTCGCCTCCGGGAGACAGAAAGAGCGGCAGCTTCCCAACGGCGAACAACCAAGCCGCACCAGACCAGTATAGTGTGGGTAGCATTCAAAGTGAGAGAAAACAGTACTTTAGCACTTTCTTGCCTTTTCAATTAACATTCTATTGGAAAAGAAGGCGTTTGGGACAACTATCTTCAGGTTTTTGCTAAAAAGCCTGCAGACCTCCTTGCACCATCTAGAGCAAGATTGGGGATGTTTTCTGTATTGGCACAGTTTCTCCTTGGAAGACATAGTGGCAATGCGTTTTGGTATGTGTAAAGTGACAAGAGTGGCAAAGGACGGAGATACGCAGCTCTAGGAAGCAAAGTGCCGGTCCCGGGCGTCTTTCGGCACAAGGCGCTCTACGGAGCTCCCTGCGACCAGCACAAAGCTCTGTGCGCAAAAAAGCCTCTTCTTCGCTTCCGGGAGACGGAGAGACAAGCAGGTTTCGAAAGACGAACAAAGAAGACGAACGACACCGGCAGCCTGTGGCCAGTATCCAAACTTAAAGAGAACGAGTACTTTAGCGCTCTCCTGCCTTTCCTCTCACATGCTATTGGAAAAGAAGGCGTTTTGGACAACTATTTGTGCTTCTTGCTAAACGCTCTGCAGACGTCCGTGAGACTTCTAGAAGAAGAGATGGGGTGTTTTCTGTACTGGCACAGTTTCTCCTTGCAAGATATAGTGGAAAAGCTTTTTGCTATGTGTTAGGTGACAAGAGAGGCAGAAGACGAAGATACGCAGCTCCATGAAGCTAAGTGCCGGTCCCGGTCGTCTTTTGGCACAAGGCGCTCTCTGGAACGCACCGCGACCGGCCCAATACTGTATGCGCGAAGAAGCCGCTTCTTCCCCTCCGGGAGACAGAGAGAGCGGCAGCTTCCCAACGGCGAACAACCAAGCCGCACCAGAGCAGTATAGTGTGGGTAGCATTCAAACTGAGAGACAACAGTACTTTACCACTCTCTTGGCTTTTGCATTCACATTCTACTGGAAAAGAAGGAGTTTTGGACAACTATTTGTGCTTCTTGCTAAACGCTCTGCAGACCTCCGTGAGACTTCTAGAAGAAGAGATGGGGTGTTTTCTGTACTGGCACAGTTTCTCCTTGCAGGATATAGTGGTGAAGCATTTTGCTGACTGTTAGGCGACAAGAGAGGAAGAAGACGGAGATACAGAGCTCTCCGAAGCTAAGTGTTGGCCCCGGAACTCTTTTGGCACAAGGTGCTCTACGGAGCTGCCTGCGACTGGCACAAAGCTCTGTGCGCGAAGAAGCCGCTCTTCGCCTCCGGGAGACAGAGAGAGCGGCAGCTTCCCAACGGCGAACAACCAAGCCGCACCAGACCAGTATAGTGTGGGTAGCTTTCAAACTTATAGAAAACAGAACTTTACCACTCTCCTGCCTTTTCCACTCACATGCTATTGGAAAAGAAGGCGTTTGGGACAACTATCTTCAGCTTTTTGCTAAACAGTCTGCAGACCTCCCTGCAACTTCTAGGACAAGATTGGGGATGTTTTCTGTACTGGCACAGTTTCTCCTTGCAAGATATAGTGGAAAAGCATTTTGCTAAGTGTTAGGTGTCAAGAGAAGCAGAAGACGTAGATACGGAGCTCTCCGAAACTAAGTGCCAGTCGTGGGCATCGTCCGGCACAAAGCGCCCTCTTGGAACGCGCTGCGACCGGCCCAATACTGTATGCGCGAAGAAGCCGCTTCTTCGCCTCCGGGAGACAGAGAGAGCGGCAGCTTCCCAACGGCGAACAACCAAGCCGCACCAGACCAGTATAGTGTGGGTAGCTTTCAAAGTGAGAGAAAACAGTACTTTAGCACTTTCTTGCCTTTTCAATTAACATTCTATTGGAAAAGAAGGCGTTTGGGACAACTATCTTCAGGTTTTTGCTAAAAAGCCTGCAGACCTCCTTGCACCATCTAGAGCAAGATTGGGGATGTTTTCTGTACTGGCACAGTTTCTCCTTGCAAGATATAGTGGAAAAGCTTTTTGCTATGTGTTAGGTGACAAGAGAGGCAGAAGACGAAGATACGCAGCTGTATGAAGTGAAGAGCCGGTCTGGCGTCTTTTGACACAAGGCGCTCTCTGGAACGCACCGCAACCGGCCAAAGACTGTATGCGCGAAGAAGCCGCTTTTTCGCCTGCAGGAGACAGAGAGAGCGGCAGCTTCCCAACGGCGAACAACCAAGCCGCACCAGAGCAGTATAGTGTGGGTAGCATTCAAACTGAGAGACAACAGTACTTTACCACTCTCTTGGCTTTTGCATTCACATTCTACAGGAAAAGAAGGAGTTTTGGACAACTCTTTGTGCTTCTTGCTAAACGCTCTGCAGACGTCCGTGAGACTTCTAGAAGAAGAGATGGGGTGTTTTCTGTACTGGTACCGTTTCTCCTTGGAAGACATAGTGGCAATGCTTTTTGCTATGTGTAAAGTGACAGGAGTGGCAAAGGACGGAGATACGCAGCTCTAGGAAGGTAAGTGCCAGTCCCGGGCGTCTTTCGGCACAGGTGCTCTACGGAGCTCCCTGCGACCAGCACAAAGCTCTGTGCGCAACAAAGCCGCTTCTTCGCCTCCGGGAGACCGAGAGAGCGGATGCTGCTGAAAGCGGAAGAACCAAGCCTCACTACACACCCGTGGTGTGGGTAGCTTTCCAACTGAGAGAAAACAGCACCTTACCACTCTCCTGCCTTTTCCACTCACATGCTATTGAAAGGGAGGCGTTTTGGACAACTAATCTTTTGCTTTTTGCCAATCCGTCTGCAGAGGTCCGAGCAATTTTAGAACAGGATATGGGCGGTTTTGTGTACTGGCACAGTTTCTCCTTGCAAGATATAGTGGAAAAGCATTTTGCTGACTGTTAGGCGACAAGAGAGGAAGAAGACGGAGATACCGAGCTCTCCGAAGCTAAGTGTCGGTCCCGGGCATCTTTTGGCACAAGGTGCTCTACGGAGCTGCCTGCGACCAGCACAAAGCTCTGTGCGCAACAAAGCCGCTTCTTCGCCTCCGGGAGACCGAGAGAGCGGATGCTGCTGAAAGCGGAAGAACCAAGCCTCACTACACACCCGTGGTGTGGGTAGCTTTCCAACTGAGAGAAAACAGCACCTTACCACTCTCCTGCCTTTTCCACTCACATGCTATTGAAAGGGAGGCGTTTTGGACAACTAATCTTTTGCTTTTTGCCAATCCGTCTGCAGAGGTCCGAGCAATTTTAGAACAGGATATGGGCGGTTTTGTGTACTGGCACAGTTTCTCCTTGCAAGATATAGTGGAAAAGCATTTTGCTGACTGTTAGGCGACAAGAGAGGAAGAAGACGGAGATACAGAGCTCTCCGAAGCTAAGTGTCGGTCCCGGGCATCTTTTGGCACAAGGTGCTCTACGGAGCTGCCTGCGACCAGCACAAAGCTCTGTGTGCAAAAAAACCGCTTCTTCGCCTCCGGGAGACAGAGAGAGCGGCAGGCTTCAAAAGGCGAAGAATCAAGCGCACCACACCGCTAGAGTGTGCGTAAGTTTCAAACTGATAGAAAACAGTACTTTACCACTCTCTTGGCTTGCCACTCATAATTTTTTCTAAAAGAAGGAGTTTTGGACAACTATCTTTTGCTTCTTGCGGAACACTCTGCAGACCTCCGGGCGACTTCTAGAAGAAGATTGGGAAGGATTTCTGTATTTCCACAGTTTCTCCTTAAAATTTTTGTGGAAAAGCATTTTGCGGAGTGTTAGGCGACAACAGAGGCAGAAGACGGAGATACGGAGCTCTGCGAAGCTATGTACCGCTCCCCGGCATCTGTCGGCACAAGCCGCTCTCTGGAACACAGCGCGACCGGCCAAATGATGTACGCGCAAAGAAGCTGCTTCTTCGCCTCTGGGAGACAGAGAGGGCGGCAGGTTTGGAAAGGCGAGGAATCAAGCGCATCGCACTGATATAATGTAGGTAAGTTTCAAACTTACAGAAACCAGTACTTTACCACTCTCTTCTCTTTGGCACTCACATTCTAGTCCAATGGAAAGAGTTTTGGACC